>NC_040085.1:65388862-65691481 GCF_003369695.1 Bos indicus x Bos taurus | reverse complement strand
CTGCATTGCAGGCAGATTCTTTACCAACTGAGCCACTATATCATTTTTCAACAGTTCTTTTGTTGAAATGCTGATGTCATTTGTGAACAGGAATCTCACACATTTTCTGATCTTGCCTTTTAAAAAGTAGCACTAACTTGTCACATAGCAAGTGGTGCAGTGCTACCTGAAATCTTTTCTAGACCAAGATGAAATATAAATAAACGCATTTAAGAATATGGTGCAATAATGCAGATAACTGTGCACAATTTATTGCTATTTATATTATCTACATTTTGCCTTATAAATAGAATATGAATAGCTGCACCACTGCCTTTTCAGTTCATACATTTTTAAAATACTTTCTGAATACTGGCATTACTATTAGATCATTTAATTTTACATTTAAATGTTTTACACTTAAATATTTTACATTTAAAATAAGGTGCCAATCCAAAACACTTAGGACTGCCACAAAAAGGCTTTCTCCCTAGAAATTTGACATTGAATTTTATTTCCATTTAGCTATTAATTCAAACCTTGGATCACTTCTGTTTTATTGTTCTTTTCTTGCCCAGATTATGGAAATGAGGGTAGCACTGATTTCAGCATTTGAGATTAGGATTCTTCAAATCCTCCACTCCACCCCTGACTGAACTAGTTCTAAGTCAGCTTCAGGCAGGCTGCAGTGTGAACTCCCGCCTGTGGTTTGGGGACCAAGATGAATTCACTAAGCCCTGTCTGTTTATTAGATTGATAGAAGTCACTGATCTCCCATTTCGTTTCATTGCTCCTTGGTATTTAGCAAAGTGATTTTTATAATTGGCAAAGCAATACAATAATTTACCTGTCTTAGTGAATGTGCACTTAGCTGTTTAAACTCTCACCTAGCCTTCCTGTATTAGGAGGATATTGAAGGAAGAGACAAGCTATTTATTACTGTATCCAAGGGCTACGTGTGATCATTTGCTGCAATTACAGAGATGCTTATTTTTTTTCTTACTTGGACTCTAAGGAAACTTTATTCAAATACGGATTTTTCTGGACCAGGTACTATAAAGCTTCCTACACAAGTTTACATAACTCTAAGCAAAATTAAAATGTGAAAAATTGGCATTTATACAGCAACTTTGGAACACAGAAATTCTCTTCTGTGATCACACTTTATCACTTCCTACCCTTCCCACTGAATCCTCAGAACTTCAGGCTGTTTGCTGGCTTTCCTGACACACACAGCCCTTGCTGCTCTCCCACCACATAAGTTCCCAAAGATCTTCACTGCTTGTCATTCCCAGCCTGAGCCCAAGGTGGTTCATTTCACTTCTGTCCTCTTGGATCTTTGACTCCTCTAACCATGCCCCTGTGCCAGCTCACAAATCTGGTCCAGCCCGATCATCCACAGATCACAGTGCTCAGCCTCTAACCCTGTTGGCTGGATCCATAGAGATCCTTGACTCTAACCAAACCCTCTTACTTCCTGGAAGTTCTTTATTAATTTGTTTTTTTTTTCTTTTTTTTTTTTTTTTTTTAAATTCTTTTATTTCTAAATTTTAAAAAACCTCCCTCCTCCCTCCCCATACCATCCCTCTGGGTCGTCCCAATGCACCAGCCCCAAGCATCCAGTATCGTGCATTGAACCTTTTGAGTCCTTACTGTATTTTTCTAGATCAGTTCTGTCCAACAGAAATATAATGTGAGCCACACATGTCATTAAAAATTTTCTAGTAGTCACATTAAAAAGCAAAAAGTAATAGGAAAAATCAATTTTGATAATATACTGTATTTAATCCAGCATTCCTAGAGTATAAACTTTTCAACAACAAAAGATCACTATAAAAATGATTAATGAGATATTTTTATGTCTTTTTTATACTGTCTGAAATCTGACATGTACTTTACACTTGCAATGTATTTTAATTGAGACTAGCCACATTTCAAGTATTCAGTAACTACTATGGCTTATCACTGCTGTATTGAACAATGCAGGTCTGGACCTCTCCCAATCTCTTTAAGCCCTGCTTCTATCCTCCTCAGTCTCAAGAGGACCTCAGGACTCATTTTCCAAAGAGTAAATCCACCTTAAGCCACTTGATGATGTTCTCTTTCCTCCTCAGTATATATGTAGCCACGCCCATCCTTTAACAAAATGTTCCTCCATCTTCATCCAGCCTTTCATGCTTCTTCCTTCTTTGAGAAGAAAATGCTGTGACAGAGCCCATCCTTTCCCTGCCTTTTCTTTCACTTTGCTCAAACAAATATCTCCTCGTTCCAGGATCTCATCTCTCCCCTTTCCACTAACATTCCCAAGTTTACTTAACCTTGAAATTTGCTTATTGCTGCTCCCTGAACTACCATTCTCTTTACCATCTTCTTTACTACTTTGAACTTCCCTCCACTGACTCAACCCTTTGTGATAGAGCTTCCATCCTCACTCTGTGCCAGTTATGGGTGACTGCCAAGTCTCCAAAACCAGGGGTCCTTTCTCATTTCCTTCATTGCATCTATAACATCCCACACTGTAGCCTACCCCTTTCTTCTGGAAGTTTCCTTCTTCTTGACTGCCATAACCAACACTCTTGAGGGACCCTTTCTAATACCTAGACAGGACTTCTTTTTTTTTTTTTTTAATTTTATTTATTTATTTTAAGTGGAGGCTAATTACTTTACAATATTGTAGTGGTTCTTGCCATACATGACATGAATCAGCCATGGGTGCACATGTGTCCCCAATCCTGAACCCCCCTCCCACCTCCCTCCCCATCCCATCCCTCAAGGTCGTCCCAGTGCACTGGTCCTGAGCACCCTAGACAGGACTTCTTTTACAGCTTTATTCAATCCTCTGAGTAAAGAATGAATTATAGGTCATCCTTTATTATACCCCTTAGTCTCTCCTCTCTTGGAGGTTTCCTCTAGTCTCATGGCTTGAATCATCATTTCCACTCAGAATACATCCAAATGTAAATATTCAGCCTTCTTATCTAACGGGGACTTCCCTGGTGGCTCAGACGGCAAAGCATCTGCCTACAACGCAGGAGAACTGGGTTCGAGCCCTGGGTCAGGGAGATCCCCTGGAGAAGAAAATGGCAACCCATTCCAGTACTCTTGCCTGGAAAATCCCATGGATGGAGGAGCCTGGCAGACTACAGTCCATGGAGTCACAAAGAGTCGGACACGACTGAGCAACTTCACTTTCTTTCTTCTTTCTTATCTAAATGTCAGCCCAGCACTTCCACTTGTCTGCTGTGTATAACCATCGGAATATCACATGGATATTAATGTCCATTTTAGCTCAGGGCTACTGTGACAAACCTATGAAAAGAAATCATTTTATTTCCAAGCCTCTAAAAAATTACTGTGTTGTGTGTAATTGTCAGTGTCATTTCATTTGTGATCCCTGTCCCATCTCTGCCCCAGGCTGTGTCAAAATGCCCTGCTTGATGTCATCACAGCGGAACCTGGAGATATAAAAACAAGTGTCAGCTTTTTGCCAAACCAGTTTCCCCTAAGATTTCCTATTTTTGTCACTAATCATTCTATTACCCAGCTTTGAGATATTGCTTTCCCCCTTAATTAGTTCTTCCTCCTTTCTCCCACAGCTAATAAGTCACCATTCTTGTCAACTAATCCTTCATAATATTTCCCTTTATTCACCCCGTCTCCTTAACAAACTGTTCACTACATTCCCAAACCATCCCCCATCCTCTTTCATCAATCCCAGTACTGTCCCTTTCTTGAACTCGGCTTTTGCCACTGCTGACTACACAGGATATATTGGTACTGATGCAGCATTTTTAAAAAATGAATGTTCAGTCTTCCCAGCTAGATCTTAAGTCCCTTAAAAGCAGGAACAGAATGTTATGATCTCTTCATGCCTGTGCTTACTAAATAACAGATGACCAGTAACTGTGTGCTGTTGATAATGATTTTATTTCCCTTAAAGAGAAAAATCACCTTAAATATCTAGTTCTGGAAGCAGATTTAAATATAATCAAGTGGTCCCAAATTAATTTAGCATACTTTGGGGGACAGTTAACTTCCAACCACGTAACAGAACAGAGGCAGCTGTTCTGAGAAACACATAAAACTTAGGGTTTGATCTTGCTTCTTCTATTAACTAGTTAGTATGTTGTTGTTTAGTTACTAAGTCGTGTCCTATTCTTTGTGACTCAGTGGACTGTAATCTGCCAGGTCCCTCAATCCATGGGATTTCCCAGGCAAGAATACTGGAGTGGGTTGCTATTTCCTTCTCCAGGGGATCTTCCCCACTCAGGGATCGAACCTGAGTCTCCTGTATCAGCAAGCAGACTCTACTGCTGAGACACCAGGGAAGCCCCAGCTAGTCAGTATATGAGCTTCTTCAGTTCCCTCACCTATTATATGCCTATATAATGAAGTTTATCGTGAGGTTTAAATGAAGTAATGTGTGAAAGGGCTTTGACTATTTCAGAATCTGTGTAAATAGAGACTCATGTCACAAAATACCCAGAATCAACCTCTCATTGATGTTTTAAGATAAACTTTTGTTAACCTCCCAGTTAGAAACCTCCAGCAATTTTAAAAGTTGGTTGAAGGACCTGTTGTGTAATTACCCTACACCAAACTAATGTTACTTCATGCTAAGTCACTTCAGTAGTGTCCGACTCTGCGGCCCTATAGACTGTAGCCTGCTGGGCTCCTCTGTCCATGGGATTCTCCAAGCAAGAAAACTGAAATGGGTTGCCATTTATCCCTTCAGGGTATCTTCCCCACTCAGGGATCCAACTGGGTCTCTTATGCCTCCTGCACTGGCCTGCAGATTCTTCATCCAGAGCACCACCTGGGAAGCCCAGTTACCTAGCTACCAGTTAGTGTTCTCTGCCATGCTGCTTCTAGTAGGTCCCTACCTGGTGCCTGCCATTCTCAGGCTGTTTGAACAGGGGTCCAGAGAGTCAGAAGGCTTTTCTAGAGGCCACCATCATTTTTAACAGGTGTTATGCAATTCATTAAGTGGAAATTCACTTGAAAAAGCAAATTCTATCTCCTCTCTGCCCGAAAACTACCTGCAGGGTCCCCAGTGCCCCTTTACATCATCTCAGGGGTGGGTGAGCCTACCACCCCTAGCACTGTGTGCTCCCATAGCACAGATCATGCTGTCTTACAATGTGTTGGCCTCTAAATCTGTCTGTCATGGAAATCGGTGGGCGTCGTAAAACAGAAGATTACAATTTATTTATTTACATGTAAGTTTTCTTTTTTAAAACAGTTTATTTATTTCGATACCCCTGCACCTAGCACAAAGCATGGCACTTGGTTCTTGCTCAATAAATACTGAATAAATGAACAAACGTGGAAGCGGTTAACACTGCTGGTAATGCTGATGTTTTAGTCTCCTTTTTGGTCTCCTTCCCCTTTCCTAAATTTACCATGTAAACAATAGGAGGCTCCTAGCTCCCTGGGGGCTAGACTTAGACTCCTAGGCTTATCTCAGTTTGTTGTCTCCCCAGCCACTCAAACAGGGGGAGCTGGGCTTCTTTGGAGATTTCCTCCTTCTCCCATTTTTGTCATCTACCCTCAGGGGCGCAGGAGTTTCTTGTGTCATATCTTCAAAAAGATCCTTCTTCGGGGTACTCTTTCTACCCCCTTCTGATGCCTATGTCAGAAGCTTTCTCTATCTCCTTTATACTTTAATAAAACTTTATTACACAAAAGCTCTGAGCAATCAAGCCTCGTCTCTGACCCCAGATTGAATTCTTCTCCTCTCGGGGCCAAGAATCCCGGTGTCTTTGTGTGATTCAACAACAACCTTTCAACTGAACTGAACAATAATTTATATTATAATAATATATCTATTATATTATTATTAATAAATAATATAAATAATATTTAATCTATGTTATATATAATATATAAATTATATATTATATAATTTATTTAATATTTAAATATATAATTATAACATTATTATATTAATATATATTTTATATTATATATTATAGCATATATCATTATAATAACATTATAATAAAATAATAAATAATAATTATATTGATACAATTGATATAATTATATTAATAAATAATATAATTATATTGTAATATATAATTTATTTAATTCATATAATTTAGGTTATAAATATATAATTTATATTTAATTTATATTATAAATTATATTTATAATAATACAAATTATATTTATCATTATATATAATAATATATATTTACATCCGTGTCCTTTCATTCTTTCTTCAAGAGAACCTATACTAATACATATTGATTCTAATACTGGTTCTAGATAATTAGAATTTTAAAAGGAATTTTCAGAATTGGTCCTGGGGTCTGTAATATAATTAGATTTAAAGACGTTTATGACTCTAATTTCAGTAGTAAAGAGAGCATTGATAACCCATGGCATTATCTGGTAATACAGAGTATCTTCAGTGCATACCCTAATCAAACCTTATAAGCAGTTAGGAGCCATACAATATTTTTTAACATTTTGGCAAACTAATGAATATAACAAAGTTTCTTCCTTTGAGAGTGCTTAGTCAGGTCAGACTCTTTGCAACCCTATGGACTATAGCCCACCAGACTCCTAGGAGAAAAAAAAAAAAAAAAAGATCCTTCTTCTCTGCCCAAAAAGGATTATTATTTCGGTGCTCTGTTCTCAGCAGCTGTTCTGAAATGAAAATCATTTAGTGAACTCATTCAAATTTTTTGTTAATGACATATCCCCTTCTAGGTCTTTGCATTAAAAAAAAAAAAAGACACCAAATACTTTGACGATTAAAAGGATTACTCCAAATAAATGAATTTCTAATAGTGAAATGTCAATGTGACTGGGGCTGGGGATTGGGGCTGGGGAAAGAGAGAGACTTTGGAGCAGCAATGCCTTCACTTTGTCCAAGAAACTCATGTGTAGAACCGGCACCACTCAAAATAGACGGGGGGGCGGGGGGCGGATCTTTGTTTCACCCCAAAACAAGCTTGTGATCCCTCCTTCCTACACTGCAGAAGTGTTCTAGGAGGAAGGGAACATATTTTTTCCCTAACAAAATGGCTGACTATTGTAATCTTTGTGAGTTAATGTCATTGGTAGACCAAGCAGTGGTGAGTGGGGAATAGATAGACGTGAGTGACAGATCCGTTCAGAAGTAAATTCTCTCTCCAGCTTCAGACTACTGGAGTGTCCTCGGCCTGTTATAAAAGATCCCCCCTCCCACTTTAAGCCCTTGATCTGATGTACTCTCCATCCAGCCTGAGTTAGTCTGGTTCAAGGGTTGATACTTTGCAACACTCCTCGTATCCTCTCCACAGCCTGGGGTTGTCACTAGGCTGTGTGACCTTTCTAGTACTGTCTCTCAGCTAGTCATGTACCAGAGTATGATGGGAGCAGTTCCCTGCTTTCTTCAATCTAGTCACCTTTGTTTTCCATTGAGCTGATGACTGGTGCCTTAAACCAGGTGCCTCCATTTACGCTGCATATGAAGCTGGTAGTGTAAGCAATGGCCACTTTCATTTGGTTGTAAGATGGGAATTTCATGTCTTATTTTCTTTTTCTGAGAATTTGTGTAATATTCTATAAAAACCATTTTTTGTGACAACATAGATAGACCTTGAGGGCCTTCTGCTAAAAGAGACAATAAGTCACACGAAGACAGACAAACACTGTAGGATCCCACTTGTGTGTGGAATCTGAAGAAGCTGAATTCATAGAAGCAGAATAGAAGACTGGTTACTGGAGTTAGGGGGAAGGGGAATTAGGGAGATGTTGATCAAAGGGTATAAACATGCAACTAGCAGATAAAGAAGTCTGATGGATCTAAGGCACAGCAAAGTAAATATAGTCAACAATACTGTATTACAGACTTCAAAGTTGCTGGATCTTACATGTTCTTAACATAAAAAAGAAATAACTGTGTGATGTGACAGAGGTGTTAACTGGTGCTGTGTCGTCGTTGTGGTTGTTGTCATTGTTGTTCAGTTGCTCAGGTGTGACTCTTTGCTACCTCGCGGACTGCGGCACGCCAGGCTTCCCTATCCTTTACTGTCTCTCAGAGTCTGCTCAAACTCATGTTCATTGAGTCCGTGATGCCATCCAACCATCTCATCCTCTGTTGCCCCCTTCTCCTCCTGCCTTCAGTTGCTATACTGCAATATATAAATATATCCAGTCAGCATGCTGTACACCTTAAACTCACACAATGTTATGTCAATAGTATCTCCCAGAAAAAGAAACCGTATGTTACTTGCCTAATTGGAGAACAAATTTGCATACATTCTTGAGCAAGTCTTCTATACTTTTTTCATAATCTAGTGACTGAAATATTAAAAATATTTCCATTTTGTGTCATATTTGAAGCACCATGGCTTTATTCTTTTGAATTAATTTTTTGTTTCTAAGTTGAAAGAGAGAAATAACTGAAAGATAGGTACAATGTAGATTTTAAAATTTATATTCCAGGTTTTTAAGTCACAAGAATGTAAGCGAACAAATCATACAATACAAAACAGTTTAACCCAAATTTCAGCTCCAGGGATTCTTGAGATAGCTACTAACTACTAATGTTTGGTTTTACTCATTTTAGAGGTAGACCATATCTCTATTCAGAAGTTTTTGGCATTGCCTGGAGTCTCCCAGACCAGCTGACATGCTTCTGAGGCTCCACTTCTGCTTTCATTGTTAGTGCCCCTTCTCAGCAGCAGGGACATGTGTATGACTGACGTGCTTATCTCTGGGCTGCTATTGAGACATTGAGTTGTAAGCAGGGTATCAAGATGCATGCCATCAATGCCATCCAAAGGAAAAGAACAGGTACTTCAGAGTGCTCTGAATTTTTAGTCTTGTTTCAAAGGCATATAACTGATGCCCACAGTTGTAACCCACTGAGATTTGTTCATGGAGATATTGTCACTGGAGGTTCAACAGCCTTTTCTTATCTGTGAATTTCCTAATTGACCTCAGGGATGGAAAAGATGCTTCCAAAGCAAAACGGGAGGATGGGAAGCGCCCTAGGAGTAGCGCTATGTGTGCTCACCTGTGTTTAGGAAGAGCTGGGGAAACCTGTAGCGGCCATGGCTTTGTGGAATGAGCCGCGGCAGCTCCCTGGAGGCCCTGCCCATGCTGAGTGCTCTGTGTGAATGTGCGTGTCTCCTCCCACAGCTATTGACCTGCTGTACTGGCGGGACATCAAGCAGACGGGGATAGTGTTTGGGAGCTTCCTGCTGCTGCTCTTCTCCCTGACGCAGTTCAGCGTTGTGAGCGTCGTGGCCTACCTGGCCCTCGCTGCGCTCTCAGCCACCATCAGTTTCCGCGTCTACAAGTCTGTTTTACAAGCTGTGCAGAAAACCGACGAGGGTCACCCTTTCAAGTGAGTGTGCAACCCGACCAGCCCTTGCCCCACCTCTCACGTGGCTCTTTCATTGGCCTCTGTTTCACTGCCTGTGCACTTTGGGTCCTGCTTCTTTTGACCTTTAACAGGCCTCTTAGAGTCTCTTTTAACGCTGTCTTTTAATACCAGATATTTCTGTTAAATTTCTAAAGCAGACTCATCCCTAGTCTAATGCTTACTGCTTTATTGAGCTTTTAAAACTTTAATCACTTCTAATTAAATGTTAAATATTTATCTTTAATATATATTTCTATAATTTATATAATATAAATCCTTGTGGGAGAATTTATGAAATGTGAAAACATTTAATTTATGTTTGATATTAATTTTGTATTTAATTACTTCTCATAGTAATCATAATTCATTTATATGCAAACAGTGTTTTATGATTTAAAGTGTTTCAACAATTATTCTCCCAACTCTGTGATGAAGGCAGAACATTATAATCCCTTTTCACAGATGGAAAAACAGAGGTTCTAAGAAGTAAAGTGACTTGCTCAGAGTAAATAGCACAGAGCCAGGACCAGGGCGTTTGGATTTT
This sequence comes from Bos indicus x Bos taurus, assembly GCF_003369695.1. Lineage (NCBI taxonomy): Eukaryota > Metazoa > Chordata > Mammalia > Artiodactyla > Bovidae > Bos > Bos indicus x Bos taurus. The sequence continues at coordinate 65,681,594 of NC_040085.1, read as the reverse complement.
TATTTCTGTGCTCTTTTCAGAAGTTTAATGTCAAAGGGCCAAATTCTGTGGGATGTAAAGTTCATCCCTCAGAATCTGTATAGTATTATGTACTCACAATTGAATAGTATAATGTACCCTCTTCTGCATTTTAATACAGGGGAAATCTGATTCGAATGAGCACTGAGAAGGATTTCTTTAAGGCAGTGTATTAAGAGGATGTATGAAATGTGGCAGAGGGAGATATTAGCACTGCCAGCTGCATGCTCTCCAACTCTGCCCCAGTTTACTCCAGATTCTAGCTTGTAAGCCGTGGTATTTTAGCACTGACCATCAGTCATACCATCACCTGCTGCAGGCCCCGCTGCAGGTGTCCTCACCTCCTATAACTGAGGGATATTTCTGCATCCTGGATGAGACCTATAGATACTGCTGCATAATGGCTTCTGAGCCAACCTCAGTGATTCCCTGGGGATGCCTCTGAATCCTCCCTGGCTCAGCCTCATCAGCCAGCTGAATCAAGGTCTCAGGGCACCAGGCTCTTAAAAGAAGGAAAAGATGCCAGGGCCTTGTCGACAAAAGGCAAAATGCCGTGTTTCACACGTCACTTCCTAGCCTCTGGTTCCTATGCTCATTGTCAAACACGGTTACAGTCTGACCATCCTCACCCTTGGGATGTATTTGGCCTTCTTCTAATGCAGAGTTAATGGGTCTTCTAGGCTATAACTTGGTTGCCTCCCCAAAGGTGGGAAGAATAGAGAAGTGGAGTGTCATCTTACCAGGGTGAATACTATACCTACTTCAGTGACCCTCACCTGTGACCAGTATCCACACCTTTAGAGTCCTGTCCTGCTCCAGCCTCTATCCTTAGCCATACAAGAGAGGTTGGCTTCTCCCACGTTCTTGGATCCAGGACTGTCAAGTTACACTGGGGATTTACCTCTCACTTGACTTATTTCTTCTGTAACTACCCAGTTGTAGGACCAAGAGTCAAACTGTAATTAGCTCAACTACTTTATCTTCCATTTGGAGACTCATTTAAAACCTAAATGTTCCTTTGGCTTAATTGTTTCTATCAATAAAAGGAATATCTAACTCAAGAGTACATTTTGAATCAAAACATATCAGCTAGACAAATCCACTTTCCTAATTATTTTTCTAAAAAGCCAAACATAAAAATTCTCAGTCCTCAGAGTTAGGTGAGCACTGTTAGAACTCTAGAAGTAGACAACTTGGCAGACAGAAGGAAGGAGAAAGAGATGATGGGTCTCGTTGGCGGCCGGGGATAGGGATGGGGGGCGGGGAGCATGGTGGGTATGGTCAAAGCAGGAGGATCGATTGACTTTTATAGATTCGTAGAGCCTAGGTTATCTATCCAAGAGTTCAAATGAACCCTTTGAACAAATGGAAAATGCAGTTACTAAAAATACCACTCTTACTAGAACCAGTGAGCATTTTAGTATGTCCCAGGTCACTTGTGTTTTCAGAGCTCTCTAGAATAAAACCTAAAAGTACTTTCCAGAATTTAAACATGAAATCTTTGAGATTTGATGAGAAATAGTAATTGGCAGCTAAGATTTTGAGATATCTTAATTATTTAAAAAGACAATTCATCTTCATGCAGCCGAGGAGAAATAAGAACTTTTCACAATTTCTCAGTGAGCCAGATGTACAGAGAATTCAGCAAGTGAACTGATTTGGGACTGACTTTTCTCCGCTCCTCGCCAGTTGCTCTGAATTATCAGCTCACACTATCACGTTGCCTGTGAGAGACAGAAGCAGCCACATTGCCCCACTGAGTGCCGTGATTCCTGTGTTCCCTGGTGAACTAACTGTGGGTGTGGGTGTGGTGCCCTGCAGCCTTCTGACTGGCGTAAATCCTTCAGGATGACCTGACTGTGGTCCTCAGGGTTGGAGAAGGGAAACCTAGCTGTTTCATGATTCCCTCTGATGGAGTTCTCTGTGGGGATGCTCTGTTGACAGGGCCTACTTGGAGCTCGAGATCACCCTGTCTCAGGAGCAGATTCAGAAGTACACAGACTGCCTGCAATTCTACGTGAACAACACTCTCAAAGAACTGAGGAGGCTCTTCCTTGTCCAGGACCTGGTGGATTCCTTAAAAGTATGAGTGCTTAAGCCGTTTCATTTGACAGTCTTGAGTTTTGTTTTCCCTAAAGGTACACATAATGTTATAAACTTCCACATGATGGAGAATAACATAAGTGCTAATTATATTCTAGGGTCTGAAAATGTCCAGCTGTACAGTACCATGGAGCTCATCCAGTCTAATGCCATCATTTTACAGATGCTGAAACTATGGTTCAGAGAGGTTAAGACACTTGCCTAAGGTTGCCCAGTGAGTCACTGACAGAGCTGGGACCAAACCCAGGTTACATAGCTTCTAGTTTTGTGCTACTTACAGTACCCCAGGCTGCTTCTTGTTCCCATTTTCAATTCCTCAATTTCCTAAAATTATTTTAAAAATAAACATCTAGTTTAGGGAATGTGAAAAATACACATGCTTCTTCTTAGAAAGAAACACTGTACTCTGCTAATAATAAGGACCTGTGGGCTGTGAGAATGAGCCCCTGAAGTGTAGAGGAGGGGCACCTGGGTGTTATTCCTGGTTCCATCATTGAACTCACTGGGTTTCTTGGAACAAACTGCTAGGACCACCACATGGCTTATAGGGAAAACCAAAGTCAATCAGTCATGACTCAACAGGGCCATGAGCAGAGGGGTGGGAGCCCAGGCAAGGATTCTGTCAGTTCTCCATTCTCCCAGAGCACTGGGAGGGATCTGTACCATGGGCTGCTCCTTAATGAGAAAGAAAGAGCAGAAGGAAAGTGAGTGATGAGTCTTTGATGCTCAACGTGCTTTACTGGAATAACATCTTGGCAAATAATGACTAAAATAAGAGAGTAGGGAGATTAAAATTACTTAACCTTAGAGCTTTTAAGGTAACATGTCTACTTAAATTTGTAATGTGAAAATTGTGGGCTAGAATAGGGATCAGCAAACTTTATCTATTATATAAAGGGCCACGTGGTAAATATTTTAGGCTTTGTGGGTTACACAGTCTTTGTTGTAGCTACTCAACTTTGTCACTATAGCAGAAAAGCAGCTGAAGACAATACATAAATGAATAACTGTGGCTGTGTGCTAACATTGTTTATGAATACTGGACACTGAATTTCGTATCATTTTCACATTATACAAAATGTTATTTTTGTTTTAACTTTATTCGACCATGCAAAATTCATTCTTAACTTGTGGGCCTATACGAAAACAGGTCAAGGCCAGTTTGCTGACCCCTGCCCTAGTTTATTATTTCACTGAGTCCCTCAGATCTTACAAGGAAATCTACAGGGTTCTGAGACACGTAAAGACTGGATCCTCTTTCAGTAATTCTGTGACGAGCTTTAAATGCTCTTATACTTCCTATTGAAACCATGATGTTTGCCTCAAATTTTAATCTAAACAAATCAATGAAATGAGACTCTTATCTGTCATAATGGGTTTAGAAGCTCTGATCATCATTTCATTTGTTAGTTTGCAGTCCTGATGTGGCTCCTGACTTACGTTGGCGCTCTCTTCAATGGCCTGACCCTGCTGCTCATGGGTAAGGACAGCCAAGGTGTTATGTCTCCCTTCACATACTCTGTGAGCATCTCCCTAGGCTGTTAGTTTGCTTGAATGCGTTCCTAGCAACAAATTCCAGATTTTCTGAGTGCAGAGCATTTCCCTGACCATCATAGTTCAATTAAAGAGCATAATATATCAATATATTACACAGTAAAAATGAATTTCTTAAAGTTTTTTTCTTTTTCTTCAACCATAGCTGGTTTTATCTGGCTTCAAATATATATCTGCTTCAATGGTGTTATGTATAGAAAATCATTTTTATCTTAGGAGGTCATTCTCTCATTCCAGAATTAATGACTTAATATTTGTGAAGGTCTCAGCATTTTTTTGTTTTCTTTATGAACTAGCCCTGCCATCTTTTAGCTAGAATGCTGGCCACTGCAAATAATGTCATTATATCACATAACTATATAAAAATTTATCTATAAGATTGTTCCTACTTATAACTCTCAATTTTAATACTATATCTGTTTTTCATCCCAGCTGTGGTTTCAATGTTTACTCTACCTGTAGTGTATGTTAAGCACCAGGTAAGTTCTATGTGATGTCAAACATGCATGTTAAGTTTTGACCTTGTGAACTGTGGATGTGCTCATGATTTCTTCTCTTTGTAGGCACAGATTGACCAATATCTGGGACTTGTGAGGACTCACATAAATGCTGTTGTGGCAAAGTAAGTTGCATAGTGCAATTTATAAAAAGGAGAGACTGCCTTAGGCAGGCATTTGACTGGATTAGATAGGAGTAATAAAAGGATAATAAAGTAATAGACTGATTTATGATTATTCACTTCTTTGAGTCATATGTTCATACCCTTACCAAATAGATTATTTCAGAAGTAAAGTATAAATTTTTAAAACTTCCAATTAAATAAAACTTTTAGTGGTTTATTTCAGGTATCATGAAATGAATTTTAATAAATGAATGATATTAATGTCTGTCTGGGGACTGGCTCATGTCCAAGAATAAGATGGATTGGAGGAAGGAAAAAAGCCTGACTTAGAAAAGTAAAATTAAATTTTAGTAAATTAATCAAGATAAAAGTGTTAGCATTTTCGATTTTAAAATAATAAATATCATTAAGTTTTAAATCATTGAAATTATTTTTAAAACAAAACATTTTTTAATCTTGAGAATTTTTATTACCTTTTAGATTACACCATTTAAATTCAATATGTGTGTGTATTTGCCTATTTTATTAATACCATTGCTTTTTAAACCTGAGTCTTAAATAGACTCTACTTTATGGATACTTTATATATTAGGAGATAATGATTCCAGTTATAAAAGTATTTACAGTTAATATAGTCATTAACTTAGTAGTTTTCCCTAATTCTTAAATTAGTGTTTTTAGATACGTCTTCATCTAAAATGAAGTTTTTCTGTTGTTATTATTACTCACGATTTTGTTTTAATTAAAAGCTGACCTTAGTTTTGACTACAAATACACGTCTGAAAAATACTAGAGTTTCTCTCCAGGAATCCTAGAATCATGTGGCTAGACCTAGATGATAGTAGAATTAAATGCAAGTATTTTAGATGGTCAAAGATATACAGAGAAAAACAAATAAGGAAAAAGCAAGTGCTTTAAAGTTCCTCTGCTACTTGATTTGTGTGTCATCAGTTACAGTTCTCTCCTGAAGTTTAGAAAGATTTTTGTTTTTATTATGTATTGTTTATATTCTTCCTCTTAAATTCATGGTGAATTTGGATTCAGACATTTCAAAATGCCTGAAATTATCAGCTTAACACATATGCAATGAATACCTAGTGAAAATCAGCATATTGAAGACAAATATTTATTACTTTGTAATAGGAAATGACAGCATGGTATAACATGAGATTGGTATTTGCCAAACCTGGGGAACCTGATAAAAATATGAATTCCCAGATTCTACAACAAACTTATGGAAATAAAATTCCTGGGATAAGGGACCCATAATCTATATTTTAATGAACTTCCTAGGTGTATTTAACTTCTGGCAGTTAAAACTGTGTTCAGGAATGACAGCAAAGAACACCAGAATAGGAGCTTGGAAACTGGAAGACAGAAGTTCTAGGCCTCAGCTGTTCAGTACTTAGTCTGAGGATCTTAAACAAATCACATCTCTTAATTTTTTATTGATTAGTTGCTTGCTTCAAAAAAAAAAAAAAAAGACATTATTTTCCAGGCATTTCATTAACAGGTACAAAGAGTATAAAGATGAATAAGATGATCCCGCCTAGCAGAGCTCTTAGCCTATGGATACAGACAAAACCGTAAAGAAATAACCATAAGACAATATAAGAATGACAGTAGAATTGTGTAAAATATTAAGGTGAGAGAGATATGGAATCTACTGTTCTTTCCTGGGGGATATTGGAAAGCCACTAAAAAAAGGGCCCTCACTAGCATGGCTGGGTTCTGTTGAGGACTTCCATCTGTGTCCTCACATGGCAGAAGTTGATGGAAACTCTCTGGGTTCTCTTTTATAGGGCACTAATCCCATCCATGAAGGCTCCATTCTCATGACCTAATCACTTTCCAAAAGCCCCGCCTCCTAATACTAACATATTGGGGATTAGGTTTCAGTATATAAATTTGGGGGTGTTGGGTAATGGGGTGCAGCAGGACATAAACATTCAGTCTATAGCAGCCCTGAAGGATGGTAAACACTCATCAGGTGCATGATGAGGGGAAAGACACTGCAAGAAGAAATAACACAGGTAGAGGCAGAAGCATGAAAACGTAGGTCAGGGTCAGGGAGCAGTGAGGCAACCAGTGTGTCTAAAGCTTAAATGAATGAAAAGATGAGCTAGAAAGGGCCTAGAAGGAGAAGCCGGGGCCACGTATAGCATGCTCTATGGAGTTAGGACTCAACAGGACATCCCTGCCCTTGATGTTCCTATGCAGGAGATTTGTATTTTGCACAGATTACTATGGCAGTCTAGTGGGAGGAGAATTGGAAAGTGAGATGTGGTAATTAGCAAGGAGGCTGTTGAATTCAAACAAAAGTGGTAGGGATATAAGCCTGTTAAAATAGAAGGGAAGGAGAGATGGCAGAAACGAAAATGTATGAACATATGTATACAATATGGTTGGCTAAATTAAAATTGGAAATCAATGCTCTGAACAGGAATAGAAAGGAAGCTAAGGACAAAAAGAGAAACTGAGTGGGCTTCCCTGGTGGTCCAGTAGCTAAGACTTCATGCCTGCAGTGCAGGGGGTCTAGGTTCAATTCCTGATCAGGGAACTAGATCCCACGTGCTACAGCTAAAGATCCCGTATGCTGTAATGAAGACTGAAGATCATGCTTGCCACAACTAAGACCTCATGCAGCCAAATAAATAAGCAGGAATAAAATATTTTTAAAAAATTTTTAAAAAGAGAAACTGGATAAGTTACGTAGTTAAACAGCAGTTCTCCAAGAGAATCTGTTTTGCCTGACACTAAATTTTGAAGGATATTTCTTAGTGGAGTCTTACCTCTAAGATTTCTTCAACCTCTGGAATTCTGATTACATGTTAGAATAATTCCACCAAAAGAACTGATACCATTTTAGTGAAACCGTTAAAAACAGGAACTTTGGAATCAAATAGACTAGCTTGAGTCCATTTCTGGAATTTTTTAGCTATATGAATTCATTATAAGTGTTATTTGACTCCCTGAGTTTGTTTCTTTATATATACATTGAAAAGATAATGTCTGTAAGGTATTCTTACTTGGACATAGGGAGGACTCAATAAATATTCAGTGATCATAACCATGATCATCCTACTCCCACTGCTTAGAGATCAGTTCATGGTGAGTGTGGAGGACAGCCCCAGACTAGGCAGGAAACCTTGGTGCCCCTCCCACGCCTATACTGAGTGAATGATAACCCTGTCCAGGTCATTTAACCTCCCTGTGTCTCAGTCTTCCACCTCTAAAATGGGGCTGCGTGCATGCTAAGTCACTTCATTCGTGTCCAATTCCTTGCAACCCCATGGACTATATAGCCCACCAGGCTCCTTTGTCCATGGGATTCTCTTGGCAACAATACTAGAGTGGGTTGCCATGCCCTCCTCCAGGGGATCTTTCTGACCCAGGGATCAAACCCGAGTCTCTTACATCTCCTGCATTGGCAGGTGGGTTCTTTACCACTCGTGCCACCTGGGGAGCCCCTAACTGGGGATAATAACCCTAACAACACATTCTTAGTATTTCATTGAGGTACTTGAAAAGTCTTCCTGGTGTCCTTGAGGAGAAAACGGAGATGTACAGTCCAGATTATAGCACAATTGGTAGAGTTCCAGAATGTTGAAATAGTAGACCCTATGGAGGTTCATTAGTCCACCGAAAATCCATCCAGGGCGAGGTGTAGTAATGTGACACAGGGCTCTGCCCTTGACTCCATGACTTTCCATACCAGTGTTTCACATGACTATGTGAAGACAAATCAAGTATACTCATCAGAGTTCTAGGTGACACATAGCTTGGAGCAAAAGCACATTCAGAAGACAGCAAGTTCAAGATTCAAAATGAATTAAGTGATCTTGAGTAATGTAGAATGCGAAACTGAAGTTAATAAAATGAAATTGACAGGGAAAGCAAAGTCCTATATTTAGATTTTTTTTTTAAGTCAACTTTTGCATATACAGAATGGGAAGAGGGGCAGATGCAATAGAGTACGACAGTAGTGTGTGTAAAAAATATCTGGGGGGGTGAGTGATAAATAGATTAATTGATCACAGCCAAATATGAATCAGTAATGTACAGAGGCATATTTTTTAAAATATATGCAAGTTTAGATATTATTAATAGAAGTATATGTCAAAATCAAAAGAGGCTATAGTTGTTTCATATCCCATATTGTTATTCCATAGATGTGTTAAATTTCAGAGTTGAACATTTTAAGAGCTGCAATTATACACTGAAGTCATGTCCAAAAGATGACTGGGTATTGAAGTATTGGAAATATGACAGTAATGTGAGTGACAACCAAACTTTACTGGAGATGGTTATTCTGGAAAAGAGATAACTTTAAAAGAACACATTTGGAGGTCTAACATTGTGAGAGAAGTAATCATTCTCTTTTTCTCTAAAGAGCTATGAATGGAAAGGCCAGAAGTTCTGAGATTTGAATGAAACATGAGGGGAAACAGTACCAATTAGAGTTGTTCAACAATGAAGCCATTTGCCCTGTGAAACAGTAAGCTCACTGACACCCATTCAAGTATTCACATAAAAGTTAGTTGACCACTGTCACAGATATGGTTTAAAGGACTTTTGCAATGGGAGAAAAGTAGAATTAGTTAACGCTTAGTCTACTGTGATATTCTAAAAGCATTTCAAAACTAATACATATATGTTATACTTTGGAGAAGACCAGACCTAAGGTGTCTCTATTGAAATGTTTCCCATTCTCTGCTGCATTATCAGTTTCTGCCTCTTCTGGCTCATTTCCACAATCATAATCTCTCCAGTCTTTCCGTCCTTGCTGGCTCTAATGCTTCTCTCCCTACCTCACTGCAGTCAGGCCTGCACCCTGAGCACTTAAGTTGCTCTTTGTCAGGGTCCTAGTGACCTTCATATTGCTAAATCCTGCAGTCATCACTCCATCCTCAACCTTCTCAACCTCTCAGACACTCTTTAAGATTACTGCCATCTTTGTTGAGCACTCTCCTTGACTCTTGGCATGGCTTGAGTCTCAGCTGCTTTCTCGCAGTGTCTTCTCTTGGCTCTTCCTTCTCTGGTTCACCCTTCATCCCTAGTGGCCTCAAAGATTATCTCTATGTCAAAGACTCCAAAATGTGTGTCTCCACAATCTTAGGTTTTTAAAAAGTCCACTTTACAAATATAGAATGTGAGGAGGAGGAGGTAGAGATGAGATAGGATACAACAGTAGTATGTATAAAAAATACTTGGAGGTTTTCTAATTTGTCACAGCCAAATATGAGTCAGTTATGTGCTTGAGACATTTTTTAAAAAAATCAATGCAAGTCTCAGTCAGTTCAGTCACTCAGCTGTGTACGACCCTTTGCGACCCCATGAACCGCAGCATGCCAGGCCTTCCATCACCAACTGCCAGAGTCTATCCAAACCCATGTGCATTGAGTCAATGATGCCATACAACCACCCCATCCTCTGTCATCCCCTTCTCCTCCTGCCCTCAATCTTTCCCAGCATCAGGGTCTTTTCAAATGAGTCAGTTCTTTGCATCAGGTGGCCAAAGTATTGGAGTTTCAGCTTCAGCATCAGTCATTCCAATGAATATTCACAACTGATTTCCTTTAGGATGGACTGGTTGGATCTCCTTGAAGTCCAAGGGACTCTCAAGAGTCTTCTCCAATACCACAGTTTAAAAGCATCAATTCTTCAGTGCTCAGCCTTTATGGTCCCAACTCTCACATCCATACGTGACTACTGGAAAAACCATAGCTTTGACTAGATGGACCTTTGTTGGCAAAGTAATGTCTCTGCTTTTTAATATGCTATCTAGGTTTGTCATAGCTTTTCTTCCAAGGAGCAAGTGTCTTTTAATTTCATGGCTGCAGTCACCATCTGCAGTGATTTTAGAGCCCAAGAAAATTAAGTGTCTATTTCCATTGTTTCCCCATCTATTTGCCATGAAGTGATGGGACCAGATGCCATGATCTTCGTTTTCTGAATGTTGAGTTTTAAGCCAGGTTTTCACTCTCCTCTTTCACTTTCATCAAGATGCTCCTTAGTTCCTCTTTGCTTTCTGTCATAAGGTGGTGAGGTTATTGATATTTCTTCTGGCAATCTTGATTCCAGTTTGTGCTTCATCTAGCCTGGCATTTTGCATGATATACTCTGCATATAAGTTAAATAAGTAGGGTGACAGTATACAGCCTTGACGTACTCCTTTCCCAATTTGGAACCAGTCCATTGTTCCATGTCTGGTTCTAACTTGCTTCTTGATCTGCATACAGATTTCTCAGGAGGCAGGACAGGTGGTCTGGTATTTCCATCTCTTTCAGAATTTTCCACAGTTTGTTGTGATCCACATAGTCAAAGGCTTTGGTATAGTCAGTAAAACAGAAGTAGATGTTTTTCTGGAACTCTCTTGCTTTTTCAATGATCCAGCGAATGTTGGCAATTTGATCTCTGGTTCCTCTGCATTTTCTAAATCCAGCTTGAACATTTGGAAGTTCTCAGTTCACGTACTGTTGAAGCCTCACCTGGAGAATTTTGAGCATTACTTTGCTAATGTGTGAGATGAGTGTAATTGTACAGTAGTTTGAACATTCTTTGGCATTGCCTTTCTTTGGGATTGAAATGAAAACTGACCTTTTCCAGTCCTGTGGCCACTGCTGAGTTTTCCAAATTTGCTGGCTGATTGAGGGCAGCATTTTAACAGCATCATCTTTTAGGATTTGAAATAACTCAACTGGAATTCCATCACCTCCACTAGCTTTGTTCATAGTTATGCTTCCTAAGGCCCAGTTAACTTCATCTGCTTACCTAATGTTATCTCTCAAATGTCCCACAGACATTTCAGATTCAGCGTGGCCAAACAGATCTTGCAGTTTCAGCCCAGAATTTATTCTTACTTCAGTTGTCACACCATCTTTGTAAATGGCATTATTATTCACCTGGTTGCTCAGGCCCAAAACCAAAGCATCTTCCTTGATTACTGTCAATCTTTCCCCCGCCCACACATTCAACCCATCAGCTTGGCAGGTGGGTCCTGTCTGCTCCATCCCCTCACTGGATACCCAGAGTGAGCACTTTACTCCACTGGCAAGGCTTCATTCCATATAACCCAGGCCATTGCCATTCAGTACCTAGACTGCTATAGTTGTCCTCCATCCCTTATTGCTCTGTTTCCCCACTTTTTTCACATAACCACTATCATGATCTTCTTTGATCACATCATTCCTTTGCCTACAATTCATCAGTGGCTTCCCAGCCACAGAATAGAATCTAAATTCCTTTTACCGCCTGCAAGTTTCAACACCACCTGCTTACCTCCTGCCTCTCAGACCTTCCCGCCTCACTCCCCAAGCACACTGGTCTCATCCTTGACTCCTAAGCTTGTCCTCACTTTTTGGCCTCTGTACTCCCTGCTTCGTCTTCCTGAAACACTTCAACCCAGTGGCCCCTTCTTATCCTGCAGACATCTGTTTCTCACATGAGGGGACTTAAAGTAAGCGTCTCCCACCTAATGGAAATCAACCCTGAATATTCATTGGAAGGACTGATGCTGAAGCTGAAGCTCCAATAGTTTGGCCATCACCAACTCATTGGAAAAGACCCTGATGCTGGGAAAGATTGAAGGCAGCAGGAGAAGGGGGCAACAGAGGATGAGATGGTTGGAGGGCATCACCAAGTCAATGGTCATGAGTTTAAGCAAACTCTGGGAGATGGTGAAAGAGAGGGAAGCCTGGTGCCCTACAGTCCATGGGGTTGCAAAGAGTCAGACGTGACTGAGTGACTGAACAACATCTCTCAACTATCACCACTGCTCCCTCATTGCCTATCATTCCATCTTGTTTGGGTTTTTTTAATAGCATTTGTCACAATATGTACTTCTCTTGTTTGTCTACTTGTTTATTTCTGGCTCTTCAACCCCTAGGAGAATGAAAGCTCCATGAGAGCAGAGCCTTCTCCCTTCTGTTCACTGAATTCCAGCATCTGCAAGGGTGCATGACACAGAGGAAGGTCTCAGTCAAACTCTGCATGGGGAGCTCATTAAGCTTTGATTTAATGACGCATAATGCTTCCAGTATAAACCTACCTAAAATAATACTGCCATTCTGCGAGAATCACAGACCTTTAGGGGCATTAGAAATATCTAATTTGCACCCGGTAAATGCTCTAGGACCAGGAAGGCTCATTAGCTGCCAGATGGCACACAGCTAATTAGTAGAGAGCTTAAACTAGGACTCAGTTTTCTTCATTCCAGTTCTAGCAGTTTCTGCTGAGGATGACCATATGTTTCTTCACCTGGAACCACCCCTGTTCATGCCTGTTGTCCTGGTATGGTTAATAACAACACTGTCTTTCTCTTTCAGAAGTGTCCCAGACTGAGTGATAAATGGTCACCTACGTATATCACAGCTTCTATAATTCTGAAATAAATCAACATCTTTTGTCTACCTAAAAAGTTATAATTTAAGAAATATGGCTTCCTGGGGTCATTCATTATCTAATTATACTTCCTTATTGCATAGAAATGCATTTATAGACACTCATACATAAAAATTATGCTATTTTTTGGAATATTAAGCTATTTGGTCACTTAGCTAATTAAAGCAATGACACATAGTGATGTCATAAGATGATTTCATTAATAATACTTGTGATTTACCACCATCTGATATTGTCTTTTTAGGATTCAGGCTAAAATCCCAGGCGCTAAAAGGCACACTGAGTAAGTGGATACCCCACCGGGGACTGAACACCAAGAGGAATGTCTGAAGTGGTAACAGCTCTGTCTTACATGTTACTGCAGATTGATTGTTTCTCCCCCCCAGTACCATAATCTTAGAGACAAACTTTAAAACAGCTGTTTTTAGGCTGTTTCTGTACCCTTAGGATATTTGAGTCACTTGTGTCAAGCACTAAAGTATAGCAAAAAGTGTATTAGATGTGGTTTTTAATTTTGTGTTGCTAAAAAAAAGTGCATGATGGTGAGAACCCAAGTTATCTTTCCTTCGTCGGTGTTCTTCTCTCTGCAATGCTTCTGTAGCTTCTCATGTTTCCTGTGGCTAGGCCTTTCCTGCCCAGTGCACTGATGCAATAGTGGAAATCGCTTCTATGTCCTTGGGTTGTTGGTTGGATTAATCTTTAATAACAATATATAGACTTGTAAACCGATGTTTAAGTGTTTTTCCAACACACACAACATAAAAATAAAAACAAGTCGACCGTACTTAGAGTAATCAGTTTTGTATAACTTAAAATAATTAAATAAATGAATAAACCCGAAAACAAACATGCAGTACTTTTGTTGTGTGAGACTGATGGGCTGATTTACATGTATGGTAACTAAAAAGTACCAGCATGTTAACTTTATTACAGTTTGTATTACTTTCTCTGTAGTTCCTAATGGACTTAATTATGGATTCTGGATATTTGCACTTATGTACTTGATACTGAATGCATAAATAAATGTTACTAAGTGTAGAAACTTCTCCCTCTCTTCTCGTGATCGCACCAGAAAACTCAATACTCTAAGAAATAGCATCTGTGGATGTGCCGGACAGGCTGAGACCAAGTACTCGCTTTGCTCCTGTTTCCAGAATCCACATAGTCCAACTCCAGCCTAGTATATGGCTCATTTGAGTTATTAATAGAAATCACTGGAGACTGGTAAAACTGGAAAACATTCTTCATATTGTACTTGGTGGGGCTTATGTAGATAATTTAAATGGTTTTTTTAAAAACTTGAACGTGATATAAATACTCCCATAAACTTCTTATAATAACATGCAACACTATACTAGCATAAAACAATTATAATTGCTATGAACTCTCTGTTTTGGTAATTATTTATTGAGCCTCTACTGTACTTGATACTGAGTGCCTAGCACTCAGAACAGGGTGGTGAATAAGAGAGACAATGAGTTCTGCCCTCACCAAGCTGAGTCTTTGGGGTTATTTACTGCTCTTTGCAGAAGTCCAGTTGCCTGTGTTATGTCACCGTTAAAGTCAAAGTCAAAGATGCTGGGGTAACGGGGGATGAAATTAGTAGCAGTGGGAGAAATAAAAATGGGAAAAAGGATCGTTACTTATAAAAAGCTGCCTTTGGGCAGTTTTGGACTTGCGTTCAATAAGCACTCGTGGAGTTACCCTTCTGTGCAAAATATTGTGACGAACACACAGTCAATTAACTTGACACTGCCAACAGCCAAGACTGGGGGAGATGGGAGGAGGTTATGTGGAAATGCTCACTAAGTCAAAAGCAGCTGAAAACAGCTGCAATATAAAACTAGAGCAAACAGAGGATTCTCAGAGGTAGACTTTGGGGCTGGGTTCTGATCTGGCTTTTTCCAGAGGGAGATGGTTCATATCCCAGTACGAAGAAAGAACATGGACTAAGATGCTGAGACGTGGGGGCATGTCTCAGTGAGTAATACGCTGTAAGGAGTATTACGCTGTAAGGAGTAATACGCTGTAAGGAGTATTACGCTGTAAGGAGTAATACGCTGTAAGGAGTATTACGCTGTAAGGAGTAATACGCTGTAAGGAGTAATACGCTGTAAGTAATACTCAGAGAACAGTGAGTAATACGCTGTAAGGAGCTTGAGTGGCAATGTAGGGCCAGGTAAGGCTGAAAGGGTGGGTTGAACCCATGCTAAAAAGAAACTTGAATGTTAAGGAGCTTGTGTTCTGTTTCTTAGATCTCAGAGAGTCAGATAGACACAGTGAGTGTGCATGATACTGGAGAGTAGAATATAGGAGGTAATTGTGATATAACTGACAGACAGGTGACGCATGACAGAGCTTCTGCTAGACAATGACAGTGACAATAGAAAGGATATATTCACCTGTCCCTCATCCTCTGTATCAGCTCAACATGCCTAGCACCCACTGTGCCCAGAGGAGCCACTCAGACAGATGACGTGGAGGGGGGTGGGATTGGAGATGGTGACTGGTTACATGTGGAAGTTCAAGACCAAGGCTAACCCTGAAAGTAAGCGCTTCCTTAAATTCTGCACGCTAGGCAGCTTGCCTGCATCGCCCTAACCCCAGCTCTGTTAAAGACTAGCTGATCACGAGAGTGCAATACCATTTTTCAGGTTATAAAGCCCAGAAGAGCTCATCTGGGGAAGGAAAAAAATAAACTTGGTGTGAGGCCTGCTTTTTTCATGGTTACTAGATAGAGGAGAGGATTGTGTGTGTGTGTGTGTGTGTGTGTGTGTGTGTGTGTGTTTCAGTGTCCAACCTCTGAGACAGAGTTTCTTCTAAACAGCTTTATTGTGTCAAATTAACCTTCAGAGTCTGCTTTTGCAGTATTTTCCTCCCTCCTGAGAGCCCAGAATTCCTTTCATAAGCAGCTGCTTATTCAGAGGATCTAATGAGGAATTCTGTTTGCTAGCAGTGGTGAAGACAGTTTCCTGAGGAAACTCCAGCCTGACAAAATGATAGGTATGGATGTAGAATTTAACAGGTGGACAACACAGGGCACAATGATCCTGCTTTATAGGTATCAATATCAAATGATATTGGAGATGATGGAAATAATGTGAGGACCCAATGACCAGGTAACAAGCAGACCAAGAATAGAGCCCTCAGGGGCCCAGAGTGAGTGAGGTTATCCTGAAAGCTGTGAACAATAGAAAATTCTTAGAACCTAAGCACAAGTTAAGCAAGAAGCGGGTGAGTAGGTGAAGAAGCCGTGGTGTGTTACAGATCATTTCAGGAAAAAAGGAAGTAGGATAGCTCATATTTTCTCTGCTCTTTCCCCACCATATCAGTTTCCTAGTATTACCCTAACAAAGTACCAACACCTGCGTGGCTTAAAATGACAGAAATTTATTGTGTCACAGCTCTGAAGGCTACAGGTCCAAAACCATGGTGCTGGCAGGGCCGCACTCGTCTCTGATAGCTCTGGAGAGGATTCTCCCTTGCCTCGTCTAGCTTCTGGTGGTGCCAACAGTCCACGGCATTCCTTGGCTTGTAGATGCATCACCCCAGGCCCAGGGCCATCTTCTCACTGAGTGTCTTCACATCACCTTCCCTCTGTGCCCAAATCTCCCCTTTCTATTAGGATGCCCAGTCACATGGATTAGGGCCCCCTCGTGACCTCATTTCAACGTCATTGCTCTGTAAAGATCCTATTTGCAGATCAGCTAACATTTTGAGATATTGGGGTTTGGTACTTCAACATAGGTTTTGTTGGGGACACAATTCAACTCATAGGCCTCCCTGAGCATGATAGTGGCCCTTAGAACACTGTGAAGGCTTTTCCTTCTGGGCAGAGCCCAGACCTGTTTCCCCAGTTGATTCTCACTATAGGGCATTACTACTGAGAAGTAGTGGAACAGCTCCTCCCTTACCTGAGTGTCCCTGAGTGTAGCTGGGTGCTGAGCCTTACTTCACTACCATGGAGTTCCAGCAGATGTCCCATTGTCACTGACTAGGGCAACTTCAGGCACTGGAACTTTAGCACTCCCTTCTGGAGAAGGGAAGGGCTACCCACTCCAGTATTCCTGCCTGGAAAATTCCATAGACAGAGGAGCCTGGCGGGCTACAGACCACGGGGTTGCAAAGAGTCAGACACGACCAAGCAACTAACACTTTCACTATTTTTTTTCTTTTCTAAGTATGGGAAGTAGGTGGATACAGGAGCTCCCACTGCAGTTTGGTATCAGCTAGTGTGCCTGGAGAATCCCAGGGACAGGGGAGCCTGGTGGGCTGCCGTCTATGGGGTCGCACAGAGTTGGACACGACTGAAGCGACTTAGCAGCAGCAGCAGCAGCAGTGTGGTTGTGGTTAAGGTGCAATAAACAAGCTCTGTAGATCTGGGCAAAGAGTCAGTTTGCCTTCACACTCCAGCCTTCTTATCTAGTGCTTTATATTGGCAGCAATCTCAAGCTCCTCACTATAATTTTTTCTTTAAAATTTTTTAGTTCAGTACATTCGACATTACAGAATTAATTTGGCGGGCCACATTTTCTTTGGTGAGTAAATTGAGATGAATTATTTTGTATCCTGTGTACCAGTTACCTTTTAAAAGAATTCTGCTGGAGTTAGTTCTCTCTGGTTGCTCCCCAATATGCTGAAAGGAGGTTTTCAAGTAGAAATGAAAGCACACTATATGACAACATGAGAAAAGTATATAAAAATCCAAGTAAGCATGAACAATCCTCTGCTGCTACCTTTCTAAAAGAGGATACCACCTGAAACATCAGTGACTTAAGCTAATAATAGTAATTTAAAAAATAAGACATTCTTGCTAAATATGGCTTTGGTTGTTTCTGGCCCAATTTAATTTCTGACTACTCTGCAGATGCTCACTTGAAAAACACTGGGTGCCATAATTGATAATGATATTCTGCTGCTGCTGCTGCTGCTGTTAAGTCACTCAGTCATGTCAAACTCTCTGTGACCCTATGGACTGTAGCCTGCCAGGCTCCTTTGTCCATGGGATTCCCAGGGCAAGAATACTGGAATGGGTTGCCATTTCCTTCTCCACAGGATCTTCCCAACCTAGGGATCGAACCTGCGTATCCTGCTTGGCAAGCATGCTCTTTACCAGTGAGTCACCTGGGAAGCCCTTACCCAGCCCCAACCCCTGCCCTGGTTACAGAGCCACAGCACAACACGAGCACAGCAAACAGTGCCCTAGTTCTGGAGTCAGAAGGACGTTAAGGGCCTAACCCAAGGTTATCCCCAAGGTCACTGAAGCTTTCATCTTAGTGTGATTTTCTGAAAAATAGGGTAATCATTATAATCACCCTAAAGAGTTATGATAAAGATTAAATAAGGCACAGAAACAGTTACAAAATGTACAGTTTCTCAAACATACCGCTTTGCAGGTGTGCTTCAAAACCTACTCTTCTTTCTCTGCCTTCAGGGCCATTTTCTTAAAAACAGGGGCCATATCTTGTGCATGAAAGTGAAAAAGTGAAAGGTGCTCAGTCGTGTCTGACTCTTGGTGACCCCATGGACTATACGTCCATGGAATTCTCCAGGCCAGAATACTGTAGTGGGTAGCCCTTCCCTTCTCTAGGGTATCTTCCCAACCCAGGGATCAAACCCAGGTCTCCTGCATTGCAGGCAGATTGTTTACCAGCTGAGCCACAAGGGAAGCTCAAGAATCCTGGAGTGGGTAGCCTATCCCTTCTCCAGCAGCTCTTTCTGACCCAGGAATTGAACTGGGGTCTCCTGCATTGCAGGTGAATTCTTTACCGATTTAGTCAAAGCACTAATTAGAGTGTTTGGTATAAACGCTCATTACATGCTGGCTGGAGTCATCAGAGAAACTGAACTTTTAGGGAAAACAGAGAAAAAGGAAGATCTCAGGAGAGTAGACAGCTGACTTCTCTGGATTCCTACCCCTATCTCTCCCCTTCCTCCTTTTATTTCTCTTCCCTCTTTTGCCTTGTCTCTCTCTGACCTCTTTTTTCTTCCACTAAGAGACTAATTAAAGAAGCCTGGCTCCTTCTCACCACTAGTGTCTCCCTTCCCCAAAGAGGCCTTCCCTGGTGCCACCTATGGGTTTCTTTATATAAGTTCAGTGCCCAGCTCGATGCCCAGAACACAGCCTGCACATCCCAAACATGTAAACCAATGAGTCCGATGCCAACACGTGCGGCCACACCTTTCTCTGGTAACCTGACGAGCATCTTTCTCTGCAGAGCCTCAGAATCCTCCCTAACTGAGCACTCCAGGCAGTCACTCATATCAAGCAGAAATAACATGGATATAAAGCCCATTCCCCATCTCTGGGACAGCAATTGTTGATTTAATTGCAGTAATTGTCACTAAGGGTTGAATGACCAAGAGGTTTAAGGAAGGCAAGGGTTGCGAAAGGACATTAACATTTGTATTTCAGAAGAAATGTTTCTTATTTTCCATTTAGTAGAAATAAAAGATGGGAAATAGCATGTACTCTGTGCTAAGCACATTGTTATTTACTTAAGCTTCATAATCCCAGGATGTAAAATTCAGTTTTACAGATAAAGAATGGAGATTAAGAGGTAAACTACCTAAACCAATCTAAAACCACCAGCAAATGATGCCATGAGTATTTGACTCAAATCTATTTAGCCCCAGGAAATTGCTGATGATGGATAAAAACAAGTGTTCAAGAGACAAAGTTGAAAAGGAGAGCCCTTATAAAGCGTTGTTACAAACAGTGACATGGTCTGCCTTTCCTTGGAGATGCTCTGCTATCCTTGTTTGGCATAACTTCATCAGGGACACTAATCCCATCTGTTTGCTTCTCTAACCATCTGGCATTACCTAGGGGACACGGTCTTCCTGCCATTTCACCACAAATGACTGTGTGATAGAATTGCTGTAGCTGAGAAGTGCAGCCTGATCACAAGACAGGTACTTTAGAAGCTGTGCAAAGCCCAAGGGTTACGGAATCTTTGCCTAACATGCAAGCATCTTGCAGACTAGGCATAAAGCCAATACAAAGCCAATATGAAGGCTTAAATGGGGGAAATCCTACTGGTACCAATGAGCAAAGATCAAGCCCCCCTTTCTATTCAATGCTAAAAGCTTCACTGATTCCTTTACCACCCCTAGGAAAGGCCCACCCAGCCAGCTGTTTGGACCTAATGTTTGGGTTAGTTTGGACCTCATGTTGGGGTTAGTTTGAGAATGCATGTGTGTCTGACATTCCTTGGGTAACTGTCCAGCTGTTCTGAAGCCTCTTCTCTCCTGTCACCTGCACAGAAGCTGGAAACTCAGATACCCCTTGTCCTAACCTCCCTTTGATGGGCAGCCAGTGTGTAGGACTCTGGCCAGATTTCCTTCCCCGATGGAAGAGGAGAGGGAGGGGCTTCCACAGGTGGATCCTTTCCACTCTTCCCCACTTTGTACAAGGGCATGCCGTCCGGGGTTGCAGTAGCCATCTGTGACCATAAGGCAATAAGCCTAAAGGTGAAACACAACATGCCAAAAAGTGGCAGGGCATTAAGATAAATCCTGCTGATCAACCTTGATGGGCAGACAGGGCCATGTGCCTGTGTTGTTGTTATTCAGTTGCTAAGTTGTGTCCGGCTCTTTGCAACCCCATGGACTGCAGCATGCCAGGCTTCCCTGACCTTCACCATCTCCTGGAGCTTGCTCAAACTCACGTCCATCGAGTCGGTGATGCCATCCAACCATCTCATCCTCTGTCGTCCCCTTCTCCTGCCTTCAATCTTTTCCAGCATCAGGCTTTTTCCATTGAGTTAATTCTTCGAATCAGGTAACCAAAGTATTGGAGTTTCAGCTTCAGCATCAGTCCTTTCCATGAATATTCAGGACTGATTTCCTTTAGGATTGACTGGTTGGATCTCCTTGATGTCCAAGGAACTCTCAAGAGTCTTCTGCAACACCACAGATCAAAAGCATCAATTCTTTGGCACTGAGCCTTCTTTATGGCCCAACTCTCACAACTGTCCATGACTATTGGAAAAACCGTAGCTTTGACTATATGGACCTAATATGGGCACATACCCTTTCATGGATCACAGCCTTGTTGTGGCAAAGGGCTTGCATAATTCAATGAAGCTCTGAGCCATGCTGGGCAGGGCCATCCAAAATGGACAGGTCATAGTGAAGAGTTCTGACAAAACATGGGCCACTGGAGGAGGGAATGCAAACCACTCCAGTATTCGTAGCACAAGAACCCCATGGACTGTATGTACCCACATTAGTCCCTGTATTTGTTATCATTAGGGTCAGAGTAAGGAAGACAGACTCTATTTTCTTGAATTTTTACTCCTCAGGAGGATTTGAGCATAGTCCAGTATTGAACCATCAGAGATCCTTAAATTCTGAGCAGAGCAAAGCATTGAAACATGCAACCACTTCCTATACATGAGATGTTTAACCAAGACTGGGACCTTGACCTGGTTTAACCCAGGGTCTAGAAACACAACCAAGAAGTTGAGGTTTTCCCTAGAGGTACCAGATTTATGCAGAGGCAGGAACAAGAGCGTGTCATCATCAAATACCATATAAACCTCAAATACTGTAGGAACTGCAAATATACCAGAATACAGGATCATCAACACTCCTGTGCAAGTTAGGGGTCAAACTCATGCAGCAGCTGGATTCTTTGATGACCCTGTCAGCAACAGGGGAAGCAGAAGCAAACCTGCTTATCATAACTAAAAAAACAAATGTCAGCATGGGACTGGGGTATTCTATTGTGCTGTTCTGCTCCTGAGTTAAAGTCTGCCTGAAAAATATTGACTGGAAGAGAGAAGTGTCTGTTTATGTCACCAGAGAAAAACAGGAGAGAAGTCGGGCCTGACTTCTGGCCCGGTGAACACCATCTATGGCTACTGAAGGATAAGAATGCTTCTTCATGTTCTCAACTATTTTAAGTTTGTGAATTTTCTTTTTAAAAAAGTTTTTTTTTTTTTTAAATAATAATAAAATGCTTTACTGTCTTTTGTAATTACAAAGGTATGCAACGCCCCCTCAGGGATTGGCCTCACTCATAGACAGTGGAGAACAATGTGATCCAAATGAAGTGATAAGTAGGAAGAATATTCTGGTGACAGCAAAAAGGTTGGCTTAGGGTGGTCCAGTCAGGATAGTTCAAGCAGAGGAATTTACCACAGGAAATTTGCTACAAGGGCTATAGAAACCAGAGGGAAGGAACATAAAGGAGATCCCAGAGACCGGAAAGCTGCCGCAAATCTGGTCCATGCCCACATGCCTGCACTGACTGATATACAGCTGGAGACTGCTAGAGGCACTGATTCCCACTCTTGCCACCTCGGGAGCCGCCAAAGTTGCTGGGACACAGTCGATTGCGGTGGCCTGAAACTGCCACTCCAGGGGATGGCTTCTCTGCCAGCTAATCTCCCAGCAGTGTCTGCAAGCAGCCAACAAGTGTGTTTGAGGAATGTGGTTTCTAGACATCCTCCCCCTGACACACAGAGAAAAACACAGAAGGGCAGGGATAGATCTGAATGTCAAATCTTGCAGAAGGGACCCAGGAAGGAGGCCAGGATGTGGATCTCCATGGAGGAAGGAGGCCTGGATTCTGGAGCTAGCTCTGCTGTTGATGTGCTGTGTCCTCTCCAAGGCGGTATAGCACAATGATCCAGGACATACATATACTCTGTGTCCTCATAAGCAAAGTGGGGAATAACACCCACCCCAAAGGATGGTTATGAGGGTTAAATAGGATACTGTGGGTGAAGCAGGACAAGGCCTGCAAGATAGTCCCATTCAACAATATAGTTGTTATGTTATTTTCCCTTTGATTTCAATTTCAATCTGTAAAGAAAAGTGAAGAAGGAGGGGTTAAATCATCTTTGCTACTCTCTAACCAGCCAGAGGAAAGAGGAACTAACAGTTACTCTCAATCTGAGCCTGATTCAGGGGTGGATTTTAGAGACACAGAGAAAAATTAATAATATCCCTGCCTTGAAAGAGCTCACAGTTGAATGAGAAAGCAGAAGAAATTCACTGATTCAAGGTAAAATGTGCTCAGGGTAGAAGGTCTCCAGGGAAAGGTCTTGAAGAATACAATGATGGGTTTTGTAGCATAATGGAAAGATTTACACAGGCTCCACTTTAAACTCAAAATGATTATCTGGTGACCCTGGGCAATTCACTTAGTCATCCCTGCCTCAGTTTCTTCGTCTGTTTAAGTGGAGATTATAAAAGAACTGTCCTTACATAGCCGGTGTGGACATTAGGGAGCTGTACATAAAGCTCCTCCCTTTAGTACCTAGCACTGAAATGCGCTCAAACATGATCAGATTCCCCCCCCCTCCCCACCCCGGTCCGTGAGAAGGGCACAAGTGTTCAGCTACAAGGCCTGAACTAGAGAAATGGAAATGCAAAGAGGAAATGACGGCTAAAGAGGGTCTCATAGCTACAAGATCCCTTAATTATTGTGGATAAAGTTAGAGAAACTGGCTAGGCACCCACCCCAGGTGAGAGGCACGAGCTGGCGCAGTGCCTCAGCGTCCGCGTTGCCCGTGGCAACCGGCAGTCCTTACCTCTGGCCTGGTCGAAAATGCGCAAGAGCAGTAAGATGGCTCTGAGCTCCTGGTCCCCGGAGCTGGGGTTAGGCAGCGAGAAGGCGCTGCCGGTGGCCGCCGTCTCCACTGGCCCCTCCCTGGAATTATGCACCTTCCCCTCCACGCTGGGCTCCTCGGTAGCGACCGACGCTCTTGAGCAGCTCCTTGTTGTGGGTGAGCGGCCCTTGGGCTCTCAGAGGGACATCTCCGAAGTGGTGCTTAGAGAGCATGAAGCGGAAACCCTAGAGGGAACCTTCTCCAGCTGGTTGTGGGGGAGATGGGCGACAGAGTGGGACCCGAGGCTCAGCTCACACTAGTAGCTGGTGACAAATCCCAGACAAATCCTGAACTCCCAGGCTATTGCCGTTTCCTTGTAATTAGAATGCCCAACTGCATTTAGGCTATGTGTTTAATTTCACTTCGTCTCTTTCTTGCTTTTTCTTGGCAAGTTAACTTTCTCCAACACTTAGTCATGGCAAACTGGAGACTTTAACTGGTAAATCAGAAAGTGAGTGTTCAAGAAGCTCCTGTTGCCTTAGGCAAGGAACTGTGTATTAAGCACAAATACTTTTTCTGCTAACAATTTCTGGACTATCAGAAAATTTGTCATAGGAGAAAGCTTCATTATGCTTTCTTGCCCTAAGTGTGAGTTATAAAATATGTAGCTATCCAGTCCAGTTGCAAGTGGGAACATGCTTGTACTCATTCATTCCATAGAAGAATCGAAAGGAGATAATGAAGGACAGGAAGTCTGGCATGCTGCAGTTCATGGGGTCACAAAGATTCAGGCATGACTTATCAACTGAACAACAGCAAGCCAAGCATGCCTGTCCCTCCCTAACACACACTTGCTTGGAACCTCAGGAACTGGTTTTCACTCGGTTTGAGAACTTAGTCCATTAAGAGAATCCAAGCTCCCTGGAATGAAGGGCAGAAAACAGCATTTCTTCTGGGAGGTGAGGATGGCCACTCAGGGCATGGACTCTGGAGTCACACGCTTTGTGTCTGAATCCAGACTCAATCAGTGATAGGTTCTGTCACCTAAAGCACATCACATAACCTCAAGTCTTAGATCTCTCACTTGTGAAATGGGAAGCATCATGGAGTTATAGCAATCAATTTAGATTATACAAACATGTGAAAAATTAAGCTTATCAAACTCATGCTGCACATGAGGATGCAGGCCTGGAATCTGTTTAGACAGAATTTGTATAATGCGATGGTGACAGAGCCAAGGTGAGTGGAGTTTCCTCTGTTGGCTCTCCTCTTCCTTTTTTCTTTTCCTTCTTCTCTGTCTGCATGTATCTTGTCTTCCTTACTTTTGCGAACATTTTCCAAACCTCTCTTCTCGTGTGTTTTCATCTTACAGTATGTGAGAGAAAGGTAATATCTTTTATATGGCAGTGAATGAAAGGGGTTAAAAACTCTTATCTAACTCACACCTACCGGTTTCACAAATATTTACTCTCACCCCATGATCAAAATACTGGCACAGAAGTGAAAATGACATGATGGATTTTTAAAGAATTAAGTGTTTTTTGGTAAAATATTACATTTAGGATATATATATGTGTGTGTACATATATATATATATACACACACACATGAGGAGAACATGGCAACCCACTCCAGTATTCTTGCCTGGAGAATCCCCATGGATGGAGGAGCCTGGCAGGCTACAGTCCATGCGGTCACAAAGAGTCAGACATGACTGAAGCGACTCAGTAGCAGCAGCAGCATATATATACATACAAATATATATATGAAGACTTTCTTAAGCCCACATTATGGGCATGTTATATTTATCCCTTTCATAAAATATTTATTGAATTATTGAATTTTTTGTCCTATACTATACAGATTCCTTCTTTCTACCATGAATTATACAAAGGTGGAAACTTAAGAGGAGGCTGGCCTCAAGAAACATGAAGTATATCCCTAAATTTGTACACTGTAAAATAAGAAATAATAAGTACATAAGAGATTCATATTATTTACTATAAAAATTAAGAGAAGATGTAATTTTCAACTGATTAAGCATTTGAGCTAGACCTTTAAGGGTTAAATAGGATTTGGATAGATAAGTAAGAGATCTTAATTTTCTGATTTTTTTTTTAGAACAATCACTGCAAAGTGACTATTTTAAATGCAATGAAGAAGCTAAGAACTTTCTTAAGGACGTTGCTATCGCTGTTAAGAAATTGGTATTGTATTACCTATAAGAGCTACTTTTTCAATCTTCCACTTATTTCTTCTTCAAACTTTAATTTAGTACCAACTCTGTTCAACGTACTTCAGTAGATGAATAAGGAAAACATTTGCCCTGAATGAAAATTTCTCTCAGTTTACTAACATTTGCACCAGTGTGGATCAGCCGTGGATTGCTGCCCAGTTTCCCAGGCAGAGCACTGAGTTAAGGACCTGTGCTATGCAAGAGGGCAAGACTGTTCAAGAGAAGAGGCCCTGGTGATAACAGAGCTCAGTTAAGAGTGAGTCACGTGCCATCAATATGTGAACATTGCTTAAAACCAGCAAACAACCTCTGGGATAAACTGCATGCATAGTGCCAATTTTCCCAAGTCTCTATAAGCACTTCCTCACAAAACTGGTGAAAGATTGTTCGGGACTTACTCCATTAACATAGACAGTGCTTTTCAATGAAAGCAAACAGGTTCTCTTTCAGTTATGCTAACTGGGCCCCATCAAAGTAATATTTAAAGACTTTCCTTTTGAAGTGTCACAACCATGTCTATTTGGCCTTGGCCCTGAATGATATTTCAGAAAGGTGACATCCCATTTGATTTAAAAATATTGAGTAAAAATCTCCTACGTATCAAATATCTTAAAATGTAGAAATATGGCTATAAAATAAATGAGTCTACAGATTGCTGAAAAAAGTTAATCTCGTTACTTTGTATTTTTATGGAATTATACGTAGTTGTACATGTATACTACAGAATTTGATTTTATAATCCCAGTAAATTAAGTACATATATGTAAACACTGAGAGTTTGTGTGTGTGGTACTGCGTTGTGATCCTGGGAAACCTTTTCCTTGTTTTGTTCTTTTATTAAAATGTTATGTCTTTCTCCAGGATTTGAAAAGTTAAAGTATTTATTTTGGCTTATTAAAGTATTTAGCATGTCTCCATATACCATATGATCTGTGAAATCCCTTAAATAGAGATAAATCCTCTCATTTTTTACGGTAACATTTTCACTATAATAAAAACATTGTGTGTTTACCATGGGAAAGTTAAGGAAAAATAGACAAGCAAAAGGAAGAAAGTGTAAAAAACATCATGATCCCACCCTAAAATAATCATGATTAACTCTTTGATGGATGTCTTTCCTACTTTCAGGATATAGATGATGCCTGTATTGAATTTTATTTTTTACCAGAAAAATGATCATACTAAATATACAGTAAGACAACCTGCTTTTTATGATTCATAAAATATAATGGCACTTTTTCAGATCATAAAGAACTATACCCACTACCACCATTTATTTGAAACAGTTTATCTGTTATTTCCACTATCAGATTGTCAATTTTTTAAATGTTTTCCCTTTTTTTAAAATAGTCCCACATATATATCCCCACCTGACTATTTGTTTGGATTTTTAGGTAGATATTAGAAAACTATCATTCTTTTTATACCTAAGCATGCTTTTACAGTCATGTTCCAGTTTATTAAGGAGATTTTTCTCAATGTCACTCTTTTTTAGGAGTCTTTCCTAAAACAGAACACACACATAGTGAAAAAATAATTTCTGAGTAGAAGAAATTAAAAGATAAATGAAGAAAGATACCTTAAAATCTGATTGGAGAACAATTATTTCCCACTTTCTATTCCAAATAAAAATGACAGCAAAAGATGTTTACTGAAAAGCAAATTTTGATGTCTGAAAACATTTGTGGGCATTGTTTAGGAAATCAATCTCATTATTTTAATGTCTTAACTTTTTAAATATGTAACTTACATTTTCAGGAAGAAATGAGAAAGTCCACAATAGATCTTCTGGAAATTGAAAGCATGGAACTCAGCAGATTATATTTTGTGTTGGAAACTCTCCCCACTAGTGTTAGCAGAGAACTGGAAGGTACTTTGAGTTTATGAACTGTAGAAATTTAGTTTATCTTATAAGGCAGTAATCTAGTACTTGTAGCAAGATGAGTTGAATAGTTATTCCATATCAAAAAATAGCCAGAAAGAGTATATAAGACACATACAGTGAGATCCATAATATGTTTCCCTTTTAAGTGGGATAACATATATGAGTTGAATTTATATAATTATTATAAATAGACTAAAGTCAATATTTGTCCTTTTGTGACTGGCTTATTTCACTTGGCATGTCTTTAAGGGTAATTCACGTTGTAGCATATGCCAGAATTTCTTTTACAGATGAACAATATTCCATTGTATGTATATACCATGGTTTGTTTATCCATTCATCCATCAGTAGACCCTTGCATTATTTCCATTTTTTAGCTATTGTAAATTATGTAGTTACAAAAAATAAAAATAACAATTATAATAGTAAATAACAGTGCTGTTACAAACGTGTGCTTATATCCATTGTATCAAGTGTGCAAATATCTATTCAAGTCTCCTTCCAACTCTTTGGGTAGAAATGTAGAAGGGAATTGCTGGATTGTATGGTAATACAGTAATTTTGTGTTTAATTTTCCAAGAAGCTGTCATATTGCTTTCCACAGTGACTGCAACATTTTACCTTCATTTGCACAATGCAAAAGCATTCCAATTTTTCTACATTCTTGCCAGCACTTGCTATTTTCTGTTTTTGTTTTAAATAACAGCCACCCTACTGGATAAGAATTGCTGTTTCTTGTGGTTTTGATTGGCACTTCCCTCATGATTAGTGATGCTGAGCATCTTTTCATGTGCTTATTGGCCATTGGTATATCTTCTTTGGGAAAATGTCTGTTTATTTCCTTTGCCCATTTCTTAATTAGGTTATTTGCTTCATTATTGTTGAGCTGTGGGAATTCTTTATACATTCAGGATGTTAACCCCTTTTCAGATGTATAATTTGCAAGGATTTTGTCCCATTCAATGGGCTACTTTATCACTCTTGTTGATAATGACTTTTGATACACAGAGGTTTTTAATTTTGACATAGTCCCGTTTATCTATATTTTCACTTGTTGCCTGTGCTTTTGGTGTCATATCCAACAAATCATGCCTAAATCCAATGTTATGAAGATTTCACCTATGTTTTCTTCTAAGCATTTTATAGTTTTAGCTCTTATATTTAGGCCTTTA
This sequence comes from Bos indicus x Bos taurus, assembly GCF_003369695.1. Lineage (NCBI taxonomy): Eukaryota > Metazoa > Chordata > Mammalia > Artiodactyla > Bovidae > Bos > Bos indicus x Bos taurus. The sequence continues at coordinate 65,653,039 of NC_040085.1, read as the reverse complement.
ATCCATAGTGAGTTAAATTTTGTATTTGTTGTAAGATCAGACTCCAACTTTATTTTTCCAGCTGCCAGGAGTGTTGGCTGAAGCTCATAGCTCAGTTCCTCTGCAGGAATTGTCCTTGACAAAAGAGAAAGGCTTCAGTCCAGGTTACAGCCTCCCCTAGTGCTGCCTGCGTTCAGTGACTGCTCACCGGGGGAGCACAAGGTTCCGCCTCTCTCCATCACTGTAGAGTACCTCCGAAGTGTCACTGCAGCTTCAAAACTCATTATCATTTAAACCCTCCACCCTTCTGCAACTCTTATCTCCTCAGAGGAGATGTTCCCCAGCTCTATACAAATTTAAAAATTTGTTTCCTAGGGAGCCCAACCTAAAACAGTGGTCTAAATAAACTGAAAAAAAAAAAAAAAAGATTTTTAAAGTAGCTGTTCCAGTTATCCATTTATTGCCTTGCAGCTCCGAATCTACCTTCATTGTCTGCTCTGTCATAAGACAGTTGGGTCCTGTAAGTTTCTCCCTTTGCTAGTAGGCCCAGTATTAGCTTTGTTAGTACAGGGCACTGGAGGGACACTGGAGGAAGAGGGGGTTCTCTTCGTGTTCCAGTGTGCTCAGCTTGGCCAGCTCCTGCAGTGCAGGTAACTTCTCCCAGCAGCATGCAGCAGCCCTCAGTGCCTGGAAGCTCCCACCCATATGCCTCGGGCAGCTTCATGGTGGATTGCTACCAGTGTGGCACCTCCCTGTGAAGCTTCTCTGGCACTGTTTGCAGTGAGTTCTGAAGTGTAACAATTCCCTGTGGGCAGGTCTCCCCAGTGCCCCCAGAAGCCATATTTCTAGTAAGTTCTGCCAACCCAGCATTTCATGAAGTTCTTTGCCATCCAATGATCCACAGCCCTCTTCAGTGGGGTCTGGATCTTGGGACTGGAGGTGCTGCTTCCTAGAAGGCACTCTATCTCGGCCTTCGGGATAGTGCTGCTCCTTGTGCTGGGTATTGCTGAATTCTTTAGAGTCCTCTTTGTGTGTGCTGTGCTAAACTGCTTCAGTCGTGTCTGACTCTTTGCGACCCCATGGACTGTAGCCCACTCGGCTACCCTGTCCATGGGATTCTCCAGGCAAGAATACTGCAGTGGGTTGCCATGCCCTGCCCCAGGAGGTCTTCCTGATCCAGGGATCGAACCCACACTCTGCACTGGAAGATGGGTTCTTTACCACTAGCGCCACCTTACTTTCTTACTATTCATTCTCTCATTACTCTAATTCTCTAAAGTGAAGTGAAGTGAAAGTCACTCAGTCGTGTCTTACTTTTTGCAGCCCATAGACTGAAGTCCATGGAATTCTCCAGGCCTGAATACTGGAGTGGGTAGCCTTTCCCTTCTCCACGGGATCTTCCCAACCCAGGGATCAAACCCAGGTCTCCTGGATTGCAGGCAGATTCTTTACCAACTGAGCTAATTCTCTGATCAGATCAGATCAGATTAGATCAGTCGCTCAGTCATGTCCGACTCTTTGCGACCCCATGAATCTCAGCACGCCAGGCCTCCCTGTCCATCACCAACTCCCGGAGTTCACTCAGACTCACGTCCATCAAGTCAGTGATGCCATCCAGCCATCTCATCCTCTGTCGTCTTCTCCTCCTGCCCCCAATCCCTCCCAGCATCACAGTCTTTTCCAGTGAGTCAACTCTTCGCATGAGGTGGCCAAAGTACTGGAGTTTCAGCTTTAGCATCAGTCCTTCCAAAGAAATTCCAGGGCTGATCTCCTTCAGAATGGACTGGTTGGATCTCTTTGCAGTCCAAGGGACTCTCAAGAGTCTTCTCCAACACCACACTTCAAAAGCATCAATTCTTCAGCACTCAGCCTTCTTCACAGTCCAACTCTCACATCCATACATTACCACTGGAAAAACCATAGCCTTAACTAGACGAACCTTTGTTGGCAAAATAATGTCTCTGCTTTTGAATATGCTATCTAGGTTGGTCATAACTTTCCTTCCAAGGAGTAAGCGTCTTTTAATTTCATGGCTGCAGTCACCATCTGTAGTGATTTTGGAGCCCAGAAAAATAAAGTCTGACACTGTTTCCACTGTTTCCCCACCTATTTCCCATGAAGTGGTAGGACTGAATGCCATGATCTTCGTTTTCTGAATGTTGAGCTTTAAGCCAACTTTTTCACTCTCCACTTTCACTTTCATCAAGAGGCTTTTGAGTTTCTCTTCACTTTCTGCCATAAGGGGGGTGTCATCTGTATATCTGAGCTTATTGATATTTCTCCTGGCAATCTTGATTCCAGCTTGTGTTTCTTCCAGCCCAGCGTTTCTCATGATGTACTCTGCATATAAGTTAAATAAACAGGGTGACAGTATACAGCCTTGACAAACTCCTTTTCCTATTTGGAACCAGTCTGTTGTTCCATGTCCAGTCCTAACTGTTGCTTCCTGACCTGCATACAAATTTCTCAAGAGGCAGATCAGGTGTTCTGGTATTCCCATCTCTTTAAGAATTTTCCACAGTTTACTGTGATCCACACAGTCAAAGATACAGTTAATAATTCCTGATGTTAAAATTTCGCTATTCAATGTGAGATTTCTATCTCCCAATTAGATTCTGAATGATATAGTCAGTTATGAAACAATATGCTCAGTTAGTTGACAGGGAAAATCCAGCAAACTCCTACATGCTGATAAAAAATAAAACTTAAAAGAATCTGTGCTCAAAACAGAATTAAGACTGTTTTTGTTTTATTTTCTTTGGTTGCTTTTTTTTTTTTTTTATCCAGTTACTTTTATAAGCAAGACAAATATTTTAGAAGGGAAAAGAAATACTGTGCTAATTTATAAGGTCTTTGATATACATAAAATACTTAACCAAATAAATTTAATTGGCTTTGTATTATGAAGCTTTTCAACTCAAAGTATGGTCCTTGGATCAGTAGCATCAACCTCACCTGGGAGCTTGTTACAAAATGCAGAATCTCTAGGTCCTCCTCAGACCTACTGTATCAAATTCTATATTTCAACAATACCCCCCAGGTGATGTATATGCATATTCAAGACATAAAGTTTGAGAAGCCCTACTACAATGGGCAATTTAACTTATAACCTATGAAAAAAATAATTTAGTTCTCTCAGGGGAGCTACCAGTTTCCAGGGAATTTGTTGCATAGAAATGATAGCCCAATACTCATTTTTAAACAGTTCAAAAATACATGCATTTTCACCATCTATATCTCAAGCACGGAGGTGATCCTTTGAAGTCTTCTGTGATTTAAGCCTTATGTGATTACACAGATATGTTATTTATCGATGGATAATGTAGTTTTTTAACACACTGGCTTCCCCAGAAAGCAGAGCTAGAAGCAGTGGCTTTTGCACTATTATTTATTTATTTTTAATTTCAGTACTCTATTTATTTATTTGGCTGCTCCAGGTCTTAGCTGTGGGACTCAGGATCTTCAATCTTCATTGTGGCATTGAGGATCTTTTTTACTTTCTGCATGCGGGATCTAGTTCCCTGACCATGATGGAACCTAGGCCTCCTGCATTGGGAGCATGGAGTCTTAGCCACTAGACCACCAGGGAAGTCCCTGCACTATTATTTTATTAGGACATACAGTCCAGGTGGATGAGAGTGGGATAAGGAACCAAAGCAGGAAGAAGGGAGAGCTAATATGGAAGCAATATGATGCTGACTACTGGTGACAGCAACTAGTTAAGTACGAGAATATGCCCCAGGACACAGTGGTACCCTTCTCAGGAACATCCAGGCAGTCCACTGGTGCATGCTTGCCACATCTCCCAAACTTGGCGTTACACATACATGAGGGGTGTGAGTATCTGAAGATGTCCCATAGTAGAGGTGACAGGAAAGTCCTGGATAGCTGAGAAGTGGATAGGACAGGCAGGAATCAGGAGCTGTCAGACTGCACCAGTCTAAAGTTGTGCAGAGCTCATAGAAAGCTGGTCACTGACCACAGCAGCAGCTGAAATTAGGGATATAATTGATAGGTGAGATTGAGAGGGTCCAAAGAGGTGAGGGAGAGGTGTCTGATCCAGAACATACTTAGAAGAATATTTCAAAGAAAGACATAATTTGTTTATGACTTGAAAGGTCAGTATCTACAATTGTGCAGTTTCTCAAATAACTGAGTAACATTTCTTCCACTTTTAAGAATGTGTCAGGGATGCACGCAGAGTGAATCTTGTTGAGATGAGTGAACTACACACAAAAATTACAAGGATAAATGATGAAATTGAGTTTCTAAAGAAGAAAATACTCCATCTGCAAACAGATAATACAGCTCTAGGGTAGGTATTTTTGTTTGTTTGAAGAAGTCAGGGTCTGGGGATAAAGTGGGAAATTTTTCTTAAGGGATTTGTCCTCTGGTCTGATCTTCCCTGTAGCTCAGTCAATAAAGAATCTGCCTGCAAGGCAGGAGACCCAGATTCAATTCCTGGATCAGGAGGACATGGCAACCCACTCCAGTATTCTTGCCTTGGAAAATCCCAATGGACAGAGGAGCCTGGCAGGCCAGAGTCCATGGGGTCACACAGAATCGGACACGAATTATCGACTGAACCACCTCTGAACTGGTGCCGGGCAAGTTAAGAGGCAGAGATAACTTGTAGAAGATGACTGGGCTGATGAGGGATGTGTGATAGCTTCAGAGAGCTGGGAAGAGAGCAGAAAACCTTCTACCACCATAGCCAGGAGACTGTAGGATTTCAGAAGGAATTAACCTTCCCACAGCAACTACACACAACTTACTGTGTGTAAGTCACACACTGCCTCGCACCCCAGCTCCAAAGGTAGAAACACAGTGACTTTCATTTCATTTTTAGTAAAATTAAGTTTACAAGCCTCAACCACCAAAGCAAGAAATCTTGCTGGGTGTTGTGTTGCAAGTATAATATCAAACCAGGTATACTGTAGCTAGATGAGTTCTTTAAAGACATTCAGGTATAGTCTTGTGGAGGGCTGAGGATGGGATTGGTCCTAGATATTTATTACCTGCAATTAAATGGAAGCTGACATCTGTTAGTTTCTTTTGTTTATTCTTCAGCTGTGTTATTAGCACTTCCCCTTTTGTGGGCTTCATCTTTTCCATCTGTAAAATGGAGATTACAAATCTTGACTTACCCAGTCCATGAAGGAAGAGATATTCTGAAAGAAAAAACAATAAAATCCTGAAGAATATCTCAGCTCTATGAGTAAATTTGCAAGAGTAATGTATAAATGTCAGACTTTCAGTTTGTGAGAGTAAGAAATACTCAAAGAGCCCTTATTATAGTGAAAAAATCTTCTTGGGAAGGTAAAATATTCAGAAGGTTGCTTTGGTGCAAAAGATATCAAAGCATCAGGAATTAGGTGGGATCTCAAGGCCCAGGGATAGTTTTCTCGGAACACCTATTTTGGAAGATGCTCTATGAAAAAGAAAGGTCCTTGACCACAGAAGTCTGCGAAAGACTGCATGCACTAACCCCTCTTGGAGATTCACAATGCATATTTATGCATGGTGTATGCTAGCCACAATCACCAGAGACCACAGACTATCAATTTCTAAACTACTAACAAGGAAGCTAATGCCCAGGCTGAAATACTCACATCAATTGGCCAGCACCATCACACCCCTATGGACCAATGACTGTCAAACTTGAGTGTACATTAGCATCACCTGGAGTGCTTGTTAAAACTCAAATTACTGTGCCCTCCACTGCAGATTTCTGATTCAGTAGGTCTAGGGAATGAGGGCAAGAATTTCCATTTTTAACAAGTTCCTAGATGCTGCTGCTGGTCCTGACCACATTTTGAGAATCACTGCCCTAGAGAAATCTTCATGGAAAGCCAAATTACAAGTGAACATAACGTGGGTTGCCTGATGAACCAGCATCACCAAGCTACAGTCAATTATTGCATCATTTTTGGAAGAAAGATGTACATCAAGGTGCCCGCACTCTCTGACAGGCTGGTCCTTCCCTGGACAGTCCTCAAAAACTGGGCACATGCAAGCTCTTCAGGGGTTGGGGAAGGGGATTTCCTCAGGTCCTGAGAATTTGGGAGACCAACCCATCTCAATATACCTAGTCAGGTGTATTGATTTGATATGTTTTGCTTTGCTTCCTTACAGCTACTCAATCCTTAGTTTGCTTCATTCTTAGTAGGCTTCCTCTACTAAACCTACAAAATACCCATTATTTGACACCATCTAACCTGGGATTCTTTCAATTGCCTTTCTGTGGTGGAGTTAATTCTGGAAAATAAACTTACCAACAACCTGTTTCTATTTTCCTGAGCCTTTGCACACAATCCCCCTGAACTTAAGTGTTTAGCTTTGGAGATTAGAAGAAAGTCTTTACATTGCAGGAGATTTGAAAAAAGGAAAACAGAGAAATGGCATCACTGTTCTTCCTCCAAATCTTTTATTGTCATTCCTGGGGCAGATATTTCTCACAATCTTAGGGTCTCCTTCAGGTGGGAGTGGCCAGCAATGAATATGTAAGGTTAACCTCTCCTCTTGAACTCAGATTCGGCTGTGGCTGTGAGAAGATAGGGCTTCCCAGGTGACTCAGTGGTAAAGAATTCGTCTGAGATGCAGAAGACACAAGAGATGCCATGAGTTCAATCCTTGGGTCAGGAAAATCCCCTGGAGGACGGCATGGCAACCCACTCCAGTGTTCTTGCCTTGGAGAATCCCATGGACAGAGGAGCCGGGCAGGCTATAGTCCATAGGGTCACACAGAGTCAGACACGACTGAAGCGACTGAGTACACACAAATGTGAGGAGTTAAGAGAGTTTAAATTAGATTTTAAACACCCTCTGAACCATGAAGACAGACTCAGATCCCTCTTCCCCAATTCCTGTCCTTCAGAGGGGGATTAGGTTTCTCCTGGACATTCTATGCAGGGCAATGGCATCAGAAGGTGACTAGAAGAGTGGTGGGATGTTTATCTATCTTTGGCTTAAGTATGTATCTCACGATGATAAGGTAGTCATGGCAAAGTTACATATCAAATCTTTGTCCAGCGAGATTCCACTTGCCTGTTCAAAATGGTTTTTGAATCGTTGTAAGCTTTAAACCAAAATATCCCATAGTAACTACCTGGTATATGAAGATGGCTGGGGTGAGGCGGGACCCCAAGACACTTTGGCAGTGATAAAGAGTTGCAAGATGGATACCGTGTTTCCGTCTGTCCTTCGTCTCAACCAAGTTTAGGCCATGACAAATACAACTCTAAAATAAGCCAGTCCAGGTTCGATGCACGGTACTGGATGCTTGGGGCTGGTGCACTGGGATGACCCAGAGGGAGGGTAGGGGAGGGAGGAGGGAGGAGGGTTCAGAATGGGGAACGCGGGTGTACCTGTGGCGGATTCATTTCGATATTTGGCAAAACTAATGCAATATTGTAAAGTTTTAAAAATAAAATAAAATTAAAAAAAAAAATAATAAAATAAGTGTCCCTTAAGTTTCCCTCTCTATGGTGGTTCATCTCATCAAACAGACTTTAAATTTCTTTCTGGAAAAAGCCATTCTTTTTATGCCAAGAAGGATTCTTTTTCTCTAGTGAAAGGCAAGAGGAGCTAGCGAAGCATTATGGAAAGATTGTCCTGTCAGTCAACCACGCAATGAAAGAAAAAGCCACTACCACTATTTACATCAATGAGACTTATACCAAAATTAATTTGGAGAAAAAAGAACTCGAATTGCAAAAAACCTATATTCAAGAAATAGAGGAGCAAATAGAAAGAGAAAGAGCAGAATATTTGAAGAAAAAGGAAAAACTGAATCAAGAGGTAAGTGGTATGATTTTTTTTTAAAATAGAGAATTGTACAGAATTGAAGCAGGATATGAGAAATAACGTATTTGCCCTTGAAGATAGCAAGTGTTCCCATGGTATCTTCTGCAGGAATAGAGCAGAGGCTCCAGGACACTGGAGCCCGTGGGGGAGATTGATTTGTCCCACGATCTCAGTTCATGGGAAAGAATACAAGTGGTAACGATGGCAACACTGGGGTGGCCCCTTGCTTATATGCAGCCCTATAGGAAGTAGAAATTTGCTTCCGTGCCATTTGGTTGTCTTTGACAGTTCTGAGGCCCTGTTTCTGTGGATAGGATCAGTGAGTTCAGCTCTGCTGGAACTGATGTGGAAACTTGGCCTCTATGCGCTGTCACCAAATTGAATCTTGGAAACAGAGTTTTGGGTGAAGAAGAAAAGAATAGCTTTATTGCTTTGCCAACAAAAGGTAACCACAGTGGGCTGATGCCCTCAAAATCATGTGTCCTAAGCCAGTGAGGAGGGAGTCTTTTGGTCAAGGGAAGGATTGCAGACAAGGAACAGGGTGCACATGGGGGTCTACATTCCTTCAATCCAGAGGTTATCTGGCCTGGCATCAGGTGGTCTTGTGATGGCTTCTGTGATTCTCAAGGTTATTGAACTGTGACCTTCTCTCTGAAATGAAAAATGCTTCGACAAGTAGTTAATTATATCCATGGAAAAGAAATGCAAAAAAAGCAAAATGGCTGTCTGGGGAGGCCTTACAAATAGCTGAAAAAAGAAGAGAAGCAAAAAGCAAAGGAGAAAAGGAAAGATATAAGCATCTGAATGCAGAGTTCCAAAGAATAGCAAGAAGAGATAAGAAAGCCTTCCTCAGCGATCAATGCAAAGAAATAGAGGAAAACAGCAGAATGGGAAAGACTAGAGATCTCTTCAAGAAAATTAGAGATACCAAGAGAACATTTCATGCAAAGATGGGCTCGATAAAGGACAGAAATGGTTTGGACCTAACAGAAGCAGAAGATATTAAGAAGAGGTGGCAAGAATACACAGAAGAACTGTACAAAAAAGATCTTCATGACCCAGATAATCACGATGGTGTGATCACTGACCTAGAGCCAGACATCCTGGAATGTGAAGTCAAGTGGGCCTTAGAAAGCATCACTATGAACAAAGCTAGTGGAGGTGATGGAATTCCAGTTGAGCTATTTCAAATACTGAAAGATGATGCTGTGAAAATGCTGCACTCAATATGCCAGCAAATTTGGAAAACTCAGCAGTGGCCACAGGACTGGAAAAGGTCAGTTTCATTCCAATCCCAAAGAAAAGCAATGCCAAAGAATGCTCAAACTACCGCACAATTGCACTCATCTCACACGCTTGGAAAGTAATGCTCAAAATTCTCCAAGCCAGGCTTCAGCAATACGTGAACCATGAACTTCCAGATGTTCAAGCTGGTTTTAGAAAAGGAAGAGGAACCAGAGACCAAATTGCCAACATCTGCTGGATCATGGAAAAAGCAAGAGAGTTCCAGAAAAACATCTATTTCTGCTTTATTGACTCTGCCAAAGCCTTTGACTGTGTGGATCACAATAAACTGTGGAAAATTCTCAAAGAGATGGGAATACCAGACCACCTGATCTGCCTCTTGAGAAATTTGTATGCAGGTCAGGAAGCAACAGTTAGAACTGGACATGGAACAACAGACTGGTTCCAAATAGGAAAAGGAGTACATCAAGGCTGTATATTGGCACCCTGCTTATTTAACTTATATGCAGAGTACATCATGAGAAATCCTGGGCTGGAAGAAGCACAAGCTGGAATCAAGATTGCTGGGAGAAATATCAATAACCTCAGATATACAGATGCCACCACCCTTATGGCAGAAAGTGAAGAGGAACTAAAAACCTCTTGATGAAGGTGAAAAAGGAGAGTGAAAAAGTTGGCTTAAAGCTCAACATTCAGAAAACAAAGATCATGGCATCTGGTCCCATCACTTCATGGGAAATAGATGGGGAAACAGTGGAAACAGTGTCAGACTTTATTTTTCTGGGCTCCAAAATCACTACAGATGGTGACTGCAGCCATGAATTAAAAGATGCTTACTCCTTGGAAGGAAAGTTATGACCAACCTAGATAGCATATTCAAAAGCAGAGACATTATTTTGCCAACAAAGGTCCATCTAGTCAAGGCTATGGTTTTTCCAATGGTCATGTATGGATGTGAGAGTTAGACTGTGAAGAAGGCTGAACGCCGAAGAATTGATGCTTTTAAACTGTAGTGTTGGAGAAGACTCTTGAGAGTCCCTTGGACTGCAAGGAGATCCAACCAGTCCATTCTGAAGGAGATCAGCCCTGAGATTCCTTTGGAAGGACTGATGCTAAAGCTGAAACTCCAGTACTTTGGCTACCTCATGCCAAGTGTTGACTCATTGGAAAAGACTGTGATGCTGGGAAGGATTGGGGACAGGAGGAGAAGGGGATGACAGAAGATGAGATGGCTGGATGGCATCACTGACTCGATGGACGTGAGTCTGAGTGAACTCCGGGAGTTGGTGATGGACAGGGAGGCCTGGCGTGCTGTGATTCATGGGGTCACAAAGAGTCGGACACGACTGAGCGACTGAACTGAACTGAACTGAACTTACTTGATGAGGACTCCAGTTCTGTGTAAGAGCTCAAAGATACTGTTTTGTTTATCTCTTGAGGAATCACATCCTTGCCTCAAGGCTGCACTATTGTTTCCTACTGCTCCTCCCTTGTTCCTGCATCTCCTCCCTTCCTTGATATAGCAACTGTTTGAACTGCCTTTTGGAACCCAGGGAAGGTCATGGAAGCTGTTGAGTTCAGTTCAGTTCAGTTGCTCACTTGTGTCCAACTCTTTGTGACCCCATGGACTGCAGCACACCAGGCTCCCTGTCCATCACCAACTCACAGAGCTTGCTCCAACTCATGTCCATTGAGTCGGTGATGCCATCCAAACATACTCTCTTCCCATTCTTCTCCTGCCTTCAATCATTCCTAGCATCACGGTCTTTTCCAGTGAGTCAGTTCTTTGCATCAGGTGGCCAAAGAATTGGAGCTTCAGCTTCAGCATCAGTTCAGTTCAGTTCAGTCACTCAGTTGTGTCTGACTCTTTGCGACCCCATGGACTGCAGCATGCCAGGCCTCCCTGTCCATCACCAACTCTCGGAGTTTACTCAAACTCATGTCGATTGAGTCAGTGATGCCATCCAACCATCTCATCCTCTGTCCTTCGCTTTTCCTCCCACCTTCGATCTTTCTCAGCATCAGGGTCTTTTCAAATGAGTCAGTTCTTCACATCAGATGGCCAAAATATTGGAGTTTCAGCTTCAGCATCAGTGAATATTCAGGACAGAGTTCTTTTAGGATGGACTGGTTGGATCTCCTTGCAGTCCAAGGGACTCTCAAGAGTCTTCTCCAACACCACAGTTCAGAAGCATCAATTCTTGAGAGCTCAGCTTTCTTTATAGTCCAACTCTCAAATCCATACATGACTACTGGAAAAACCATAGCTTTGATTAGATGGACCTTTGTTGGCAAAGTAATGTCTCTGCTTTTGAATATGCTGTCTAGGTGGGTCATAACTTTCCTTCCAAGGTGTAAGCATCTTTTAATTTCATGGCTGCAGTCACCATCTGTGGTGATTTTGGAGCCCCCCAAAATAAAGTCTCTCACTGTTTCCACTGTTTCCCCATCTATTTGCCATGAAGTGATGGAACTGGATGCCATGATCTTCATTTTCTGAATGTTGAGCTTTAAGCCAACTTTTTCACTCTCCTCTTTCACTTTCATCAAGAGGCTCTTTAGTTCTTCTTCACTTTCTGCCATGAGGGGGTGGCATCTGCATATCTGAGGTTATTGATATTTCTCCAGGCAATCTTGATTCCAGATTGTGCTTCATCCAGCCCAGGATTTCTCATGATGTACTCTGCATATAAAATAATAAGCAGGGTGACAATATACATTCTTGACATACTCCCTTTCCTATTTGGAACCAGTGCCTTTTTCCTTGTCTAGTTCTGACTCTTGCTTCCTGACCTGCATACAGATTTCTCAAGATGCAATCAGGTGGTCTGGTATTCCCATCTCTTTCAGAATTTTCCACAGTTTATTGTGATCCACACAGTCAAAGGCTTTGGCATAGTCAATAAAGCAGAAGTAGATGTTTTTCTGGAACTCTCTTGCTTTTTTGATGATCTAGTGGGTGTTGGCAATTTGATCTCTGTTTCCTCTGCCTTTTCTAAATCCAGCTTGAACATCTGGAAATTCAGAGTTTACATACTGTTGAAGCCTGCCTTGGAGAATTTTCAGCATTACTTTACTAGCGTGTGAGATGAGTGCAATTGTACAGTACTTTGAGAATTCTTTGGTGTTGCATTTCTTTGGGATTGAAATGAAAACTGACCTTTTCCAGTTCTGTGGCCACTGCTGAGTTTTCCAAATTTGCTGGCATATTGAGTGCAGCACTTTCACAGCATCCTCTTTTAGAATTTGGAATAACTCAACTGAAATTCCATCACCTCCACTAGTTTTGTTCATAGTGATGCTTCCTAAGACCCACTTGACTTCACATTCACACCATCATGATTATCTGGGTCATGAAGATCTTTTTTGTACAGTTCTTCTGTGTGTTCTTGCCACCTCTTCTTAATATCTTCTGCTTCTGTTGGGTCCATACCATTTCTATCCTCTATTGTGCCCATCTTTGCATGAAATGTTCCCTTGGTATCCCTAATTTTCTTGAAGAGATCTCTAGTCTTTCCCATTCTATTGTTTTCCTCTATTCTTTGCATTGATCCCTGAGGAAGGCTTTCTTATCTCTCCTTTCTATTCTTTGGAACTGTGAACTCAAATGGGTATTTCCTTCCTTTTCTCCTTTGCCTTTCACTTCTCTTCTTTTCTCAGCTATTTGTAAGGCTTCCTCAGACAACCATTTTGCCTTTTGCATTTCTTTTTCTTGGGGATGGTCTTGATCACTGCCTCCTGTACAATGTCATGAACCTCCGTCCATTGTTCTTCTGGTACTCTGTCTATCAGATCTAATCCCTTGAATCTATTTGTTATTTCCACTGTATAATCGTAATTGATTTGATTTAGGTCATACCTGAATGGCCTAGTGGTTTTCCCTACTTTCTTCAATTTAAATCTGAACTTGGCAATAAGGAGTTCATGATCTGAGCCACAGTCAGCTCCCTGTCTTGTTTTTTATTTTTGCAGACTGTATAGAGTGTCTCCATCTTTGGCTGCAAAGAATATAATCAACCTGATTTCAGTATTGACCATCTGGTAGAGTTTTCTTTTGTGTTGTTGGAAGAGGGTGTTTACTATGACCACTGCATTCTCTTGGCAAAACTCTTTTAGCCTTTGACCTGCTTCATTCTGTACTCCAAGGCCAAGTTTGCCTTGTTACTCCAGGTATTTCTTGACTTCCTACTTTTGCATTCCATTTCCCTATAATGAAAAGGACATATTTTGGATGGGTTAGTTCTAGAAGGTCATGTAGGTCTTCATAGAACCGTTCAACTTCAGCTTCTTCAGCATTACTGGTCAGGGCATAGACTTGAATTACTGTGATATTGATTGGTTTGCCTTGGAAATGAACAGAAATCATTCTGTTGTTTTTAAGACTGCATCTAAGTAGTGCCTTTCGGACTCTTTTGTTGAATATTTTGGCTACTCCATTTCTTCTAAGGGATTCTTGTCTACAATAGTAGATATAATGTAGATATAGTAGATATAAATAGTAGATATAAATCATCTGAGTTAAATTCACCCATTCCAGTCCATTTTAGTTTGCTGATTCCTAAAATGTCAATGTTCACTCTTGCCATCTCCTGTTTGACCACTTCCAATTTGCTTTGATTCGTGGACCTAACATTCCAGGTTCCTATGCAACATTGCTCTTTATAGCATCGGACTTTACTTCTATCACCAGTCACATCCATAACTGGGTGTTGTTTTTGCTTTGGCTCCATCTCTTCGTTCTTTCTGGACTTATTTCTCCACTGATTTCCAGTAGCATATTGGGCACCTACCAACCTGGGGAGTTCATCCTTCAGTGTCCTATCTTTTTGCCTTTTCCTACTTTTCATAGGGTTCTCAAGGCAAGAATACTGAAGTTGTTTGCCATTCCCGTCTCCAGTGAACCACGTTTTGTCAGAACTCTTCACCATGACCCGTCTGTCTTGGGTGGCCCTACACAGCATGGCTCCTAGTTTCACTGAGTTAGACAAGGCTGGGATCCATGTGATCAGATTGGTTAGTTTTCTGTGATTTTGGTTTTCAGTCTGTCTGCCTTCTGATGGAGAAGGATAAGAGACTTATGGAAGCTTCTTGATGGGAGAGACTGACTGAGGGGGAAACAGAAAACAGAAACAGTCTTGTTCTCATGGGCAGGGCCATGCTCAGTAAATCTTTAATCCAATTTTCTGTTGATGGGTGGAGCTGTGTTCCCTCCCTGTTATTTACCTGGGTCCAAACTATTGTGCCATTAATGAAGATAATGGCCTTCAAAAGGTCCCATGCATGCACTGGTACACTCAGTGCCCCCACCCCTGCAGCAGGCAACCACCGACCCATGTCTCCATGGGAGACTCCTGGACACTCCCGGGCAAGTCTCAGTCAGTCTCTTGTGGGGTTTCTGCTCCTTTCTCCTGGGTAGTGGTGCACACAAGGTTCTGTTTGTGCCCTCCAAGAGTCTATTTCCTCAGTCTTGTGTAAGTTCTGGAAGCTCTATGGTGGGGTTAATGGGCAACCTCCTTCAAGAGGGCTTATGCCATACCCAAGTCTGCTGCACCCAGAGCCCCTGCTTCTGCAGCATTCCACTGCTGACCCATACCTCCACAGGAGACACTCAAACATAGTTCTGTCTCAGTCTCCGTGCGGTCTCTGGATCCTGGTGCACACAAGATTGGTTTGAGCCCTCTGAGCCTCACTGGCAGGTATTCGGTTTGATTCTAAACATGATTTCGCCCCTCCTACCATCTTGCTGGGGCTTCTCCTTTGCCCTTGGATGTGGGATATCTCCTCAAAGTCACTCTAGTGCTGCATGGCTGTTTTGGGTGAGGGGTGGGGATTTTCAGAAATTTGGTCACTGCCCGCTTTCTGGCTTTTTATGGTCAGCTTTCAAATTGTCATGGCACTTGTGGGTGTGTCATTTAGCATATGCTAATATATTACAATGAGCCTATAAAGAGGCTCGAGGTCAACTGAAAGTCAAACTTTCTGCCATCCTGGGCCTATCCAGTTTAACCAGTTTTTGTAGTATCCTGTTTTTCTCCATGGCTTTGTCCCCTGCCCTCTTCGTTCTTGTCCCAATTTGGTTCTGTGATTGTTTCCATGATGTGTGCAAAGTTGCTTCAGTTGTGTCTGACTCTTTGTGACCCTATGGACCATAGCCCGCCAGGCTCCTCTGTCCATGGGATACTCCAGTTATGAGTACTGAGTGGGTTGCCATGCCCTCCTCCAGGGGATCTTCCTAACTCAGGGATCGAACCCACAACTCTTACATCTCCTGCATTAGCAGGCAAGTTCTTTACCACTAACACCACCTTTTTTCATGATAAGACTATTCATAGGTTCCAGTTGGGTCTGAGAGTTTTTATCCTTTAAAGCACCTATGTCTTCAGAAACAGTTTTACACTAAAACCATGGATTTTTTTTCTTTTTTTTTTAAGTGTAAATAGCTCAGTCTTAGTCATCCTCAGAACAAGTGCTTTTGTGAAGTCATTGACAAGGGGTCCCTTGGGCAGTCTGCAACCACTAACCAAAATTTGTAAAAGGTCGAGCTCCATGGACCTTTTCAGGGGATGAAGCCATTGTCAGCCTGCACTGCAGTGCTGAGTCAACTGAAATCCGTGGCTCCTGTCATTGGGCTAGACCTTGCTTGGATTTATTGTTATTACAGTGAAATAGTGTCAGAATAATAAGAACCAAAAGCGGTGTTTCCTCTTTTCTTTCTCTACCCGCAACAATGCTGAGAGGACTTCTTTTCACCCATTGTTTCCAGCCCTCTGCTTGACTCTGAGCAGTCCAGAACTCCCACACTGGAGAGGCTCACTGAAGTTACAGGGGTAAAAAGCGGGATGTGTCTGCATGGGCACAGCTTGAGGGATGATGTGCAGGGCAGTGTAGGTAGGGAGTGGGGAGAGCCTTGTCTCTCTTTTTTTTTTTTTACTTCTGCTGGGGCTGAAACAATGGTCAGTGGTGGCCTGAGTACTACTGACATGTGCCCACCAGAAGGAAGACTCCACCAGGCAGGGATTTTGTCTGTCTTTTTGTTGCTGAATTCTAGCACCATGATGGGTGCCTGGCATACCTTGCGTGTAGTAGACACTCTATAATATTACTGTATTGAATGATTGAGTTTCTAACTTCATTTTAAGCCCTCAAGAGAAGTTTCCACCCTCTTCCATCCCTTCCTATTCTTTAATATAAATATAGTATATTATATAAAATATGTATATTACATAAAATTTTTAAAAGGAAGCCCAGAGGGTCTTCAGATTGAGAATTTGAGAACATCATAGGTTCTCCTTCCTTTTGTGGATAGTGTTTCTCAGTCAAAAGCACTAATTAAACGAATAAGTGTGGCTTTACAAAAACAGGTAGTGGCTGGATTTGGCCAACAGGTAGTGGTTTGCCTACCCTTGGTCTAGTGCCCTGGGAGAAAAGGAAACGCATTAGAGTACTCAGATGCAAATAGCAAAAGCCTTGACTCAAACTTGCTTAAATAGTAAGGGCATTTATCATCTTACACAGTAGGAATTCCCAAGGTAGGGCAGACTCCAGAACTAGCTAATTCGGTGGCTCATCCCTCTTCCATCTTTCATTTTAAGGCTGCTTTCCCTTATCATCACAAGATGCCTGCCAGTGACAACTGGACTATATGCTTCATATTCACATAGAAGAAGAAAACCTTTCCCAACCAGGGACATAAGTCTTCTTGCCAGGTTAAGATAGTGCCCACCCCAGAATACTAATGGATCCTAAGGGAATGCATGTACTAGTGGGCTAGACCAGCTAGGGTGGATATTAAGGAGTCAACCACTGATGCTCACTAAATACACATCATATGCCATGGTAACAGCTTGTTAATTCCCTTTATTTCCAATAAGAAAGGAAAACCTGTTTACAGCTGTCAGAGTCTTCAAACCCATAAGATCTCCTCTAACACAAAACAGAATTGTTTTTACTAATATTATTTCTATAATTGCAAGACTTTAGGAGAAGATTTAAGCAAAAGAATGAGGACAGAATATCAATTTTCAACAAAATTTATTATCACCAAGTTTCATTTAATGCGCCTGTGCTCTGGTGCAGAGATAATTGATAATGATCACATTCATTCAGAGTAGCCAGTTTGAGTGAATTGGCTGATGACTGATGGAAAACCACACCACTGTACATTTTCATTAATTCTTTAATACAAAGTTAAATATGCTTTCTCAGGCCTTACTACTCACTTGCCTTGCTCTTGATAATTCATCTTGCCAACAAATCCATGATGTGTTTGATTTTGATAAGAAGGTGACTTATTTAAGTAGGATCTGACAGGTAATCACAATATGTTTGATCTTAGTAAAATTGTTATTTATCCTGTTAATGAAAATAGTCAATAAACAAAATCTATAATAAGAACAGAAAAGAGTTTTATTTGAGCCTAACTAAGAACTAGTTCAGAAACCAACTTCCCAGATTACTCCAAGGAGCTGTTCTGGAGAAGCAGGGTTTTCAGCACAGTTTTATATCTTGTCAGAACAAAGACAACTGAACAAGTCAGAGTTACATTTCTTCAACGTTCTGAAAAAGAAAAATAAAGAACATACCAGCACCTGGGGAGGGAGTCTTATCATCAAAGGAGTAACAGCATACTTAGCATCCCAGGAAGAGGGACATTTAATCTTTATTTTTAACACAAATTTTCTTTACTTATTAATATTTCCTTTTCTTAAATAGTTACAGCTGATGTAGAATGCAGGTATGATAGACCACAAAAAGGCTATTTTAGTTAGCATAAAATTCAGGTTAGCTGATGTATATAAGCCAGAGTGACTTCCTTATATCTCAATATGTGAAAATTTATCAGTCCCCAACAGGTTGGTGACCCCTCTCTATGGGTCCTTTGCCCAGTGTCGCAAATGCCAGTCAAACGAAACAGGGTTCAGTATAGCAAATCAGAAACTCAATTCATTAAGGAACAGAGAAGAGAGAGCTTGTGCTCTAAATACACCATCTTCCTGAAGGAAGGAGAGTAAACGAATTCTGAGGAGTAGGAGTTAGCAGTCATCAGGGCTCTAGGAAAGGGGCGGAGATTTATAGAACCAGGGCGGCTGGAGCATGCGCCGTCTTTCATGGTTCCTTGCACAGGGCATGAGTTGCGCCTCCTGCTGCTGCTGCTGCTTCTAAGTCGCTTCAGTCGTGTCCGACTCTGTGTGACCCCATAGACGGCAGCCCACCAGGCGCCGCCGTCCCTGGAATTCTCCAGGCAAGAACAGTGGAGTGGGTTGCCATTTCCTTCTCCAGTGCATGAAAGTGAAAAGAGAAAGTGAAGTCTCTCAATCCTGTCCGACTCTTAGTGACCCCATGGACTGCAGCCCACCAGGCTTCTCCGTCCATGGGATTTTCCAGGCAAGAGTACTGGAGTGGGGTTCCATTGCCTTCTCCTGAGTTGTGCCTGCTGCTGCTGCTGCTGCTGCTGCTGCTGCTAAGTTGCTTCAGTCGTGTCCGACTCTGTGCGACCCCATAGACGGCAGCCCACCAGGATCCCCTGTCCCTGGGATTCTCCAAGCTAGAACACTGGAGTGGGCTTCCTACAGAGTACAAATACCCTGTTTGGGCAGAGATCTTAACATGGTAAAGAAGCAAAGTTAACTTTCCGACACCTCAAGGTCTTACGTGCACAGGAAGGGCATTCCTGTGGTCAAGTCACACAGCCAGTTCAGGGCATTTGACCACTGAATATCTCTTAAGGCATAGCCACAAAGCATTTCTGCCAAATACGAGGTGCTTTTGAAACAGAGATAAATCAAAGTAAGGATCTTTTAGTTCTCGGAGCTGGTACGGGTGACACAATGTTAAGTTGTTCAGGGCTGTGAGCTGCCGTACCTTCAATAATTTTGGTTTTGGTCTGTTTTATTCCTCATTAAATAATGTGAATTTAAATTTCTGAACAATTCTTGATTCCTTCCTTTGCTCTCCTAATGTGCTGTAAATCTGTTTTTTTATTTTATATATTGTTGTATTTTACCAGTAAATTTTTTTATGTTTTACTAGTAAATTTTAGAACAAAAGCTACTTTTATAATTTGCTTTTAATGATCATTGTTTTTTTGTGACTTTAAATTTACTAGTTCAACATTTTATAATTACAGTTAGGTCTTTGTGATTTGTTATTTTTCCTTTGATGCTTCAAAATAAGCCCAAACCTGGTTGTTTTAATTTGATAAAATACTTAGGTTAAATATGGTGTGAAAGTGAAGTCGCTCATTTGTATCCGACTCTTTGCGACCCCATGGACTGTAGCCTATCAGGCTCCTCCATCCATGGGATTTTCCAGGCAAGAGTGCTGTGCTGGAGTGGATTGCCATTTCCTTCTCCAGGGGATCTTCCAGAGCCAGGAATCGAACCCTGGTCTCCTGCACTGTAGGCAGATGCTTTACCATCTGAGCTACCAGGGAAGCCCAAATATGGTATATGTAAATATGAATTAGGTTGGCAAAAAATTTTTAAAGGATTTCCTAAGTTTTGTTGTCATCTTAAGCTTTCTGATTGGTTTATTATGTTTGTTAATACAGATTGAAGAATATAAAAAACTCTGTGAACTTAAGAGAAAGGAAACTTATGCAAAGAAGAAAGAATTGGATAAATTAAGGCTTACAATGACAAAAATGAGAGAAACTGTTACTACGAGCACAGTGGTAAGAAAAAATAAAAACTGGTTTTTCATGTCTGACCACAGGCTTCTCAATATACACTGCCTTAAAAATAGCAGGAGTTTTTTAAAAAAAGGAGTTGATTTTAATTCATCTTCATGCCATTCTGGGGAGAATGTTTTGAGCATGTTAATGTTTTCTGACATATTATTTAAAGTGTCATAGTGTAGTTATGTTTTCTTCAGGAATATGATGAAAAGAAGTAAGTTTGAAATTCCTTAGGTATAAATTGCATTTAATGGACTGCCCAACCCGGAAATTGAACCCAGGTCTCCTTCAGTGCAGGCAGATGCTTTACTGACTGAGCTACGCATGAAGTCCCTTTAATGGGCCAAAATACTATAAAACTGGTTTTAAAAAACACATATAGAACTGACCAAATGCATACAGAATCTTATGTAATGTTTCTGTGAGATTGCTTTATTCTGTATAACAAAGTGAATAACCACGGACAGGTTCCTTATTTCTGAATATGTGATAATCAAACAGAATTTGGGCTGTCCATTTATACTGAGTACAAGAACATTAATATGCACTTTTACTTTTAAAAATTGATAACATTGATTGAAAAAGCCAGTACTGTGGTAGTCAGTACTTTAAAATGAGAGTTATCCTCATTTTAAAGATGAGAAAACTGATCTTATGGAGGTGACTATAGTTGAAGAGGTCAATGCTGATACTACTTCTATGTTAATTAAAATAGAAACACCTGTAATCAATCATAATTAGTTGAATTAATGAGTCTTTAGTGATTTCTTCTCTCTGTTTTGAATTGTTGTTGTTTAGTCACTAAGTCATGTCTGATTCTTTGTGACCCCATGGACTGTGGCCCACCTGGTTCCTCTGTCCATGGGATTTTCTAGGCAAGAATACTGGAGTGGGTTGCCATTTACTGCTCTAGGGGATCTTTCCCATCCAGGGATTGAACCCACATCTCCTGCATCGGCAGGTGGATCCTTACTGCTGTGCCACCAGGGAAGTCCTCCATCTGTATTGAGAATTACATGTAAAACTACATGGGGCAATAGTAATACTAATATATATATATAACATTTCTTATTAGAATGTTCAGTTAATTCCATTTATAGGGTAGTTCTGACCATTATGGGCTTTCCTGGTGACTCAGTGGTAAAGAATCTGCCTGCCAATGCAGGAGACATGGGTTTGATCCCTGGGTTGGGAAGATCCCCTGAAGGAGGAAATGGCAACCCATTCCCAATATTCTTGCCTGGAGAATACCTTGGACAGAGGAGCCTGGTGGGCTTCAGTCCATGGGGTCATGAAGAGTCGGACACAACTGAGTACCCATGCTTTTTTCCTTGACCATTATAGTTACAATACATCTATTATGACATCCAGTTACAAAACATTAGTAAAACAAAAAATTTTCTCTGCATACAAGATCATTATCTGTTTTTTTCAAATATCAATGCAATAAGGAAGCATGAATCTAGCTAGGTTCAAAGGAGAAGATGGGTTGGATAAAACAGATTTTATCTGCATGCCTAAGCTCATATATTATGGCCTCATAAATTATGTCACACACATCACTTAGCTTGGAAAAATGAAGTATATGTTCCTTAACCTGTACTCCAAAGATCTCTACAACCAAATAAGACAAGGCTTGAGGTGTCAGGGATACTCACCTCAAGTGTCTCTCTCTCTTTAGTCGTGTCCGACTCTTGCAACCTCATGGACTATAGCCCACCAGACTCCTCTGTCCATGGGATCCTCCAGGCAAGAATCCTGGAGTGGGTTGCCATTTCCTTCTCCGGGGATCTTCCAGACCCAGGGATCAAACCTGGGTCTCCTCCTCTGCAGGCAGATTCTTTACCGACTGAGATATGAGGAAAATCCAGTGTCTCTCTACCTCCCCGCAATCCAACACCCCACCCACCTTACTGGTGGAAAGTGAAAGTGAAGTTGCTCAGTCATGTCCGAACGACTCTTAGCGACCCCATGGACTGCAGCCCACCAGGCTCCTCCGTCCATGGGATTTTCCAGGCAAGAGTACTGGAGTGGGGTGCCATTGCCTTCTCCTTACTGGTGGAGAATAGTGTTTAAAGCACAATGGCAGTATCACAGGGGCTTCCCAGGTGGTAAAGTGGTAAAGAACCCAGTGGTAAAGAACCAGCCTGCTAATTCAGGATACATAGGTTTGATCCCTGGGTCAGTTAGATCCCCTGGAGTAGAAAATGGCAACGCCCTCCAGTATTCATGCCTGGAAAATTCCATGGACAGAGGATCCTGGCAGGCTACAGTTCATGGGGTCTTGAAAGAGTCAGACATGACTGAGCATGAGCTTCAGATACGTATCAGAGAAACCTGCATCTGAATCTTGGCTTTACTAACCCAGAGTTTCCTCGTCTATAATATGGAGGTCGTAGGACTGCCTACTTAGAGGACTTTTGTAGAGAAGGAATGAGGTCATGCCTATAAGGCTTTTAGCTGAGTGCTTTGTATTTGGTAAAGTTTGTTGTGGTTGATGTTGTTATTTCCTGAGATTAGAAAACAACATTTTGGCCATGAACTTGAGACTACTGGGAATTTCAGGTTCACCTTCATGTTGGTTCACCTTTGGTTTAGAAAACTCTACAACCAGGTCAAGCTAATGTGATTCTGGCAGAAAAGAAGAACAGTGTATGATTGCTTCTCAAGGTGCCCTACAGTCCAGGGTGGAGAGGTTAAAGGGCTAGAGGCAACGAAGATCAGGCTGGATGGGCCTTGAGCATATAGTCACTAATGATGATCAGAGTCCCTTGGACAATCTACTGATTTCTGATGGCAGTTCTAGGATTTCAAACTCCTGTTAACTCTGGAACTATAGTCCACAAGTTCAGTCATGTGAGTGCTTTAGAGAAAAAAAGGAGTTTGGGGAGCTTTCACTCACCTGTCTCGTCTGACATGACTGAGAGTGCCTCTACACCCCTGACACGTGTTCTCTGACCCCACATTGGTGTGCAGGATTGGGGGAAGTTAAATGATCTGCCCAGGGTAACTCCATGCAGTGAGCAAAGGAATCTGTTTGATTAGCTTTCCTCTCAGCTCCACTTTCCCTCACAAGTGGAAATGCAGATCTAAGCTCCAATAAATTTGCCTTCCCTTTTCTTTTACTAAAACTGTGTTATAAAAATATCTGTTTCACTATGAATTTTCTTCATTCATAGTTCTTTCTTTTCATTATGCTAACATTTTTCATCATACCCAATTTTTCCATTTCCAAAATGCTGATTAAGTATTAAGAAAAAATCTTCAGCATGAACATAGCTATCAAATAAGGCAAAAGACCCAATTTGTTTTGACTTTTAAAATAATACTCATTCCAGTATCCTGGAATAACATTTTGAAAATAATTCTTAAAATGTATATTTAATTTTTAAAATGGTAGTCAAGAATTCATGTCTTTAAAGTTTTTTTTTTTTAATAGTTTTTACATTCCTATTGCTGTAATTCATTTCTATCCCTCCCAAATTTTGTTTTCTTTTCTGATGATTTCAGGATTATTTCTGTCTCAGTTTGTTTTATAAAGAAACAAGTAATATAATGATTGATTTTTATTTTAACTAAAGGCACCCCCAATATAAAAGATGAATGGATGATACATGACTATTTAATGAATTGAACTGCTGTCATGAGTCATTTGATGATTTATTGAATTTTCAACAGGTTCTTAGTGATCACAATTTAGAATTAGCACGACTACAGGAATCAATAAGAGAGTGGGAACACAAGATTGAAGACATGAAGAAGTCTTGTAAGATCCTGGAGGATAAAATGTAAGGATAATACCTTCTTTTCACTGAAGCATTTCTAGATGTGATGTTACTTTCATTAGAAAATTTTTTCTAATATTAGATGAAAATTATATTCTCTTAGTTTACTAAAGTTTCTGTGATTTTCAGCTTTACAGAACCACGTCTTCATTTTGAAATTAACCAGTTTTTCAGATGATTAGGAGAAACAATTGAGGATGATATGTTTAATTTAGGAAGAGGGATTTGGGGGTATGGATTATCCTCCTTTCAGTTCCTTACTCCCTATAAATATGCCCCTGGAGAAAGGCATTGGTGTAATGCTACAAACTCACCTAACCATGCTGTTACAATTGTTGTTCATAGTCAAAGGGGACTTGCAGAACTTGAGAAAATACAGGGAAGCCTCAAGGCAAAAACTTTTACCCAAGGAATGGAAACCAGAAACATAAGAAAATATTCCTTCCATTTCAAAGGTCACAGTCTTTGCTTCCTTTTATTAACCTCTTTATCTACATGCTGTGTTGTCTTCTTGGTGAACCCGTGGCTAAGCATGGCCAATCTAAACACTCTGAGTTTACCTGGCACAGGTTCATCTACTTTAGAGACTGACTAACAGATTCTCCCAGAATTCCCAGATTGCCCAACAAATACTGTTTAGCTCAGCTCTGGACAGGAAGGTGGGGTCTTTCAATATAAATACGGCTTCTGGGCTTACCCCTAGAGTTTGCGGCAGTTTAAAAGACAAATTGTGGTCTGAACAGTTTCCAAAAAAGGCATGTAATTTCACATATAGAATCCTATTATAATATGACTCTTTTCTACATAGGTTTGAATGTATTGCACTTAAAGTTGTATCTCTAAAATAACAATTGCACCACAATGCTACTCTACCATCAACAGTCCAAAAAATATGCAATAATCTCTATACTCAGTACTAGATTTAAAAACAGAAAGCTCAAGTAACACAACAATTAAAAATCAGAATAAAAAAATCTTTTTCTTTGACAAAGTTAGTTTTAGTTGATATCTATTTCTTAAATTCCAGGCGGAGACTCATCATGGAATTTACAGATTAACTCTTGAAATGATTTCTAGGGGTTATCATTAAAAGCCTTGCTGCTACACTGATGAAAAATTTTAAATTTATAAGCAGTCTTCATGTTAGCTAACTAGTTTTAAAAGTGTGTTCCAGAAGGAAATGGGGGTCTTCCCTGGTTGGCTCAGTGGTAAAGAATCCACCTGCCAGTGCAAGAGACACAGGTTCGATCTCTGGTCTGGGAAGATCCCACAGGCCGTGGAGTAACTAAGCCCATGCACCACAGCTACTGAGCCTGTGCTCTAGAGCTCGGGCTCTGTAGTTACCGAGCTCAGATGCTGCAGGCACTGAAGTGTGTGTGTCCTAGAGCCCATGTTCTGAAACAGAAGAAGCCATCACGGTGAGAAGCCAGTGTATCACAGCTAGAGAGGCCCCTGCTCACTGTAACCGGAGAAGAGCCCACACAGCAACAAAGACCCAGCACAGTCAAAAATAAATACATAAAATAAATAAAAATTTTTTTAAAAAGAAGGAAATGGGGATTCATTGATCCTTCATTTTGAATGGCTCACCTTTCTTTAAAAAAAAAAAATTCCAGTTTTTTTAGGAGTTTTCATGTAGAATCTCACTGAGAAAAAGTGCTTTTGACTAATTTGGTGATTGAGGATATTGACCTCCCCCCTTTTTATTAATTAAACTTTACTTTTTCCTCTTTATTACTTGGCAAATTAAAAGAAAATTCTCTGTATTTTTATTTTCTCACTTAGTTCCTTTTTTCTAACTTTGGTGGTAGAGAGAAGCAGCTCAGTTCTTGTTTGGTGAATTTAAAGAATCAAAATGTTATTTTCATAATATCTATAAAATTCTTTAAATTAAACAAGAAACTAAATAATTTGCACAGGTTATCTTCTTAATGATCTATAAGTCGTAATTCCCCGTGTCCCCTCCACCATGAATTCTTTAACTTACAAGCTCACCATCTATTTTGAGGTCAAAATATTGAGAAAAAACAAAAATTACTAAATTCCAAGTTTAAATTAAATATGTAGAATTTTAATTAAATTTAAATTATGTGGACAGTTAAGAGTACCTAAAATTTACCACAAGTCCACGGGAGGCATTGCTAGTTTAATCCTTCTTCTTTGTTATTTTTAATATCCAGAATGATGTATTTGCATAATAAAAGGCAAATCAGTACCTATCTTTCTAAATTGCTATGACCTTTCTTTGTCATTGAGCTGGTTATCAGTATATGGGAACTGAGAGATTAGAAACTAAATATTGTATGTAAATAACATCCAATTTGTGACCCAAAGTATATACTTGCCATTATAGTGCAGGAGGCTGTAACAATTATAGATGCTTTTTTTTCTTTAAAGTGCTGAAGTGGTTTCAAAATTGTCAAGGTTACCAATAACTTTCATCCTGCCAAATTTCATTGATCTGGTCTAAAGTTTTTGAATTCTTAATAGAATTTGACACAGATGCTTACTTTCATCTTCTTGAAATGGTTTCTTCATTTGGCTTCCCAAATATCACCTTCTTTTATTTCACTTACCACACTGCTCCTTCTCAGGACCCTATACTTGTTCCATTTCTTCTTTCTGTCTCTAAATTTTGGACTTCTCAGCCATTCACTACCCTCTATTCTGTACTCATACTCTCCATACATGACTTCATTCAGTCTCATTCTTTCTGTATCCCCAATGACTTCCATATTTACATATTCAGCCCTGACCTCTAAATGCATACAGTCTGCAGCTTATTTGACCTTTTACTTGGAAAGTTGAAGTGATAGTTTCTCAGTTGTGTCTGACTTTCTGCGATCCCATGGACTGTAGCCCATCAGGATCCTCTGTCCATGGAATTCTCCAGGCAAGCATACTGGAGTGGGTTGCCATTTCTACCCCAGGGATCTTCCTGACTCAGGGATCAAACCCAGTTCTCCCACATTGTGGGCAGATTCTTTACCATCTGAACCACCACACTTGAAGGATATCTCAAATATACATGTCCCAAACAGAATTCTTAATTTCCCATCTCCTTGAAATAGCTCTTCCGTTAGTCTTCCATATCACTGTTTACCTAATTACTCCAGCCAAAAAACTAGAAGTTATCCACCATTCCAGTTTTCCTCACTACCTTACCCTAACCCAACTAGGTATCTAACCTAACCTAACCCTAATCCAGCTCTAACTCAAGCCAAATCCAAAGGCTTGATCTATTGCCTTCATCTTCAAATTATGTCCTGAGTCCAACTACTTCTCACCAGCTCCACCACTAAGCCTCAGTCTGAGCCACCAGTATCTCTTCTGGACCCTTGCCATAGACTCTACGTGGTCTGTCTTCCTGTGCTATTGTCTTTCTCTACTAAACAGTCAGAGTCATCTTTACAAGATGTGAATCAGTTCCTGTCATTCCTTTCCTTAAAAAGTCCTCCCCTGATTTCCTTCAAAATAAAATCTAAGACCCTGTGTGATCTGGGCTGTGTCTGTCTCTTCAGCCTTCTCAAACTCCTGTCTTCATCTAATACACCAGGCATGTTCCTGTCCAGGTTATTATCACCTGCTGTTCTTTCTAGATGAAAAGCTCTTCCTTAAGGTCTTCACATACCTGGCTCCTTCTCATCCTTCAGATCTTTCACAAATTATTCCAAGAGATGTTCCCTAATCACCTGTCTGCACTACCATCACCATTCTCAGGATTTCGCTATACTTTACCCTACTTAGCGGTCTTTGGATCATTTAACACGATCTGAAATATATGTTTTTTGATAACTTGCTTCTATTCTGCCTACTTCACTAGAGTATGATTTCCATGATGGTAGAGACTTTGCCTGTGCTGTATCTCCACTCTCTATATCATGTTCAGAGTGTAGGTATTCAAAAATTGCTTCTTAATGTATAAATAAATATTAATACATCATATCAAAAGAGTAAAATTTTTGACTAGTAAATAAATATGTTGCATAGGGAGATGGGGATTGGAAGTTTCTGATATCATAAGTAAATGTGGTTTTTCTGGAAAATATGTCCTAATAAGAATTTATTTGGTTTCCTTTGGTCATAGGCTTTTTTTTAAGAATAACAGGGAAAAACTGGATGATTCATCAAATTTTGAAAAAAGTGAATTACTGCTGAAGATAAAACAGGTAGGAAGATAGAAATGATGGCTTTAAGATTATAATTAATTTTTAGTTAACATTTTAAGTATGTGTGAAAATGTGAAATTCTCTCAAGATAGTATTATTTTCATTAACTAATAATAATCATGATCATTCACAGTAACTGATTTAAAGATTTGATCAGAAAGCTGGATGAAAATAGTGAAAATCACCTAAGCTGAGCCTAAAAAAAGTTTTGTTTTTTTTTTAAATGAGGATAGTTTAAGAGACCTCTGGGACAGCATCAGTGTGCTCTAATACTCAGATTATAGGGGTCCCAGAAAGAGAAGAGAGAGAAAGGGGCAGAGAACATAATTGAACAAATAATAGCTGAAAATTACCCTAACCTGAGAAAGAAAATAGATATCTAAGTCCAGGAAGCACAGAAATTCCCAAACAAGATGAACCCAAAGAGGACTACACCAAGACACATTGTATATGATGTTGGCAAAAAAATAAAGATAAAGAAAGACTCTTAAAAGCAGCAAAAGAAAAACAACTGGCTGTATACAAGGGAACTCTGAAAAAGCTATCAGCTGATGTTTTAGCAGAAGCTTTCTAGGCCAGAAAAAAAGTGGCATGATAAATTTAAAGTGATGAAAGGATAAAACATACACCCAGTTCTCTACCTGGCAAGGCTGTCATTCAGATTTTAATGAAAGATGAAGAGTTTTATAGATAAGCGAAAGCTGAAAGAGTTTAGCAGTACTAAACCTACTTTACAAAAGATGTTAAAGGGACCTCTCTAAATAGAAAAGACCATAGCTAGAAATATGAAAATTATGGAAGAAAAAATTTCACTGGTAAAGGCAAGCATAGAGTAAATGTCAACCACTTATAAAGTTAGTGCAAAGGTCAAAATATAAATGCAGTAAAATCATCTATCAACAATAAGCAGTTAAGTTATACAAAAAACAAAAAGATGGACAATATGACGTCAAAAATATTAAATGTGTAAGGGGTAGTAAAAATGCAGAGTTGTTAAAATATTCAAACTTAAGATCATTAACTTCAGCTCAGTTCAGTTCAGTCACTCAGTCGTGTCCGACTCTTTGTGACCCCATGAACTGCAGCACGCCAGGCCTCCCTGTCCATCACCAACTCCCGGAGTTCACCCAAACTCACATCCATTGAGTCGGTGATGCCATCCAACCGTCTCATCCTCTGTCGTCCCCTTCTTCTCCTGTCCTCAATCTTTCCCAGTATCAGGGTCTTTTCAAATGAGTCAGCTCTTCGCATCAGGTGGCCAAAGTATTGGAGTTTCAGCTTCAAGATCAGTCCTTCCAATGAACACCCAGGACTGATCTCCTTTAGGATGGACTGGTTGGATCTCCTAGCAGTCCAAGGGACTCTCAAGAGACTTCTCCAACACCACAGTTCAAAAGCATCAATTCTTAATTGCTCAGCTTTCTTTATAGTCCAACTCTCACATCCATACATGACTACTGGAAAAAGGGAATGGTTACCCACTTCAGTATTCTTGCCTGGAGAATTCCATGGACAAGGAACCTAGCAGGTTACAATCCATGGGCTTGCATGAGTGAGTGACTGACCATGCTTGTTAGCTTTTAATTCACTTTTTTTCAGAGAGCGAAGCTCTCTAGGATTCCAGACTAAAGTGGTGGAAGGTTTTATCAGGCTTAATATCTGGATGAGCTCTGTTTACTTTTGTCCCCCGTGTCAATAAGAGAACCAAACCTCAGTTTCCAAATGATTTCTTCTATATTAATAAATGTCCCCAGAGTAAAAGACCTTTCCTGGTGGCTCAGTCACAAAGAATCTGCCTGAGTGCTGGAGACCGCCTGAAGTGCAGGAGATGTGGGTTCAATCCCTGGGTCAGGAAGATCCCCTGGAGAAGGAAATGGTAACCCACTCCAGTATTCTTGCCTGGGAAGTCCAATGAACAGAGGAGCCTGGTGGGCTGCAGGCCATGGGGTCGCAAAAGGTGGACACGACTTAGTGACTGAACCACAACCACCAATATCAGAATAAAAGTTTTCAGTGCTAGGTTTACCAATCTGGATTTTTGCCTTTTTATAGAATTAGGCCTACTAACCTCATTATCTTATTCTGCAACACGTTTAAGATCCCTTTTCATCCTGCTATTTCAGTGATCCTTAGCCCACCATTCCTTCCTAACTTTCTTACCTCATTTGAAGCCATTCAGTAGAGATATCCAAGCACCAAGTTCTTACCTCATTCAGAAAACTAATGTTTACTGTCTTTTGTCCTTGAATAGAAATATTTAAGAAAGGGTAAGCATCCGCTGGATCATGGAAAAAGCAAGAGAGTTCCAGAAAAACATCTATTTCTGTTTTATTGACTATGCCAAAGCCTTTGACTGTATGGATCACAATAAACTGTGGAAAATTCTTCAAGAGATGGGAATACCAGACCACCTGATCTGCCTCTTGAGAAATCTGTATGCAGGTTAGGAAGCAACAGTTAGAACTGGACATGGAACAACAGACTGGTTCCAAATAGGAAAAGGAGTTCGTCAAGGCTGTATATTATCACCCTGTTTATTTAACTTATATGCAGAGTACATCATGAGAAATGCTGGACTGGAAGAAACACAAGCTGGAATCAAGATTGCCAGGAGAAATATCAATAACCTCAGAAATGCAGATGACACCACCCTTATGGCAGAAAGTGAAGAGGAACTCAAAAGCCTCTTGATGAAAGTGAAAGTGGAGAGTGAAAAAGTTGGCTTAAAGCTCAACATTCAGAAAACGAAGATCATGGCATCTGGTCCCACCACTTCATGGCAAATAGATGGGGAAACAGTGGAAACAGTGTCAGACTTTATTTTTCTGGGCTCCAAAATCACTACAGATGGTGACTGCAGCCATGAAATTAAAAGACGCTTACTCCTTGGAAGCAAAGTTATGACCAACCTAGATAGCATATTCAAAAGCAGAGACATTACTTTGCCAACAAAGGTTCATCTAGTCAAGGCTATGGTTTTTCCAGTGGTCATGTATGGATATGAGAGTTGGACTGTGAAGAAGGCTGAGCACCGAAGAATTGATGCTTTTGAACTGTGGTGTTGGAGAAAACTCTTGAGAGTCCCTTGGACTGCAAGGAGATCCAACCAGTCCATTCTGAAGGAGATCAATCCTGGGATTTCTTTGGAAGGAATGATGCTAAAGCTGAAACTCCAGTACTTTGGCCACCTCATGGGAAGAGTTGACTCATTGGAAAAGACCCTGATGCTGGGAGGGATTAGGGGCAGGACGAGAAGGGGACGACAAAGGATGAGATGGCTGGATGGCATCACTGACTCGATGGACGTGAGTCTCAGTGAACTCTGGGAGTTGGTGATGGACAGGGAGGCCTGGCGTGCTGCGATTCATGGGTTCGCAAAGAGTCGGACACGACTGAGCGACTGATCTGATCTGATCTGATCTGGAGTATAATATCTACTCAAAGAGGTTTTGAGAAAGAGTTCCTACTGATGTTATTTTTTTTTCCCCCGGTATAGTTTATCTTCTGGGAAAAGAACATATAGATCTTGCTAAATGATCCTACTTTATTAATTCTTATTTTAATATGAATTATTACTTTATGGCTTCTCATCAGTGTTTATTACCTTTCTACACATTTGTCATATTTGAGGTCCCAAGTGTACAATTAATATCTGATGTAGAATTAAATCACTCAACATTTAAGGCATAGTCTTATATGGGTGTTAAGTAATATGCCCAGTGCTCTAGTGAGTTGCCCATCAAAGAAACCATGACACAAATGCTCTACTTCAATTCTTTTTTTTTTTCCCTAGATGACTGAAAAGTTACACAATTGTCGTTTAGAGAACAAAGCTCTACGAGAGAAATTGCATACAGTTTCCAGACAATATAAGATTGTCTTAAATGAAGAGGATAAAGTTTTCATGCAGAAACGGAAAATTTATTCTGAGTATGTTTCTATCCATGACTTATACGTGACTCAACATACTATAGTTGTGGGTTGCATCTCCATTTAAGCTTATCCTAGTTTTAAAATCTATTGACAACAATGAAATATTCTTTATCCAGTCATAAATATGCCCCGAATTTGCCTCTATACATACTGAATAATGCTTTCCTCATATGGGTCAGATCAAATCCGTAAAGAGCAAACCTATTATTTTTACTTCTACATCAGATTCTTGAAAGAATAACCATGTTTTTACTCCATAAGATTGCCTAGAGAAACTGAGATCTGCTGTCTTCAGAAACTGGCTCTGCACTTAAATTTCCTATCTCAGAAAAAGGTCTGGTCATTGACATAATCCCCTAACCCAGAGACTGGGAAATTATTCAAGGAAACACCTATATTTTACCAGGAAGCACCAATGTTTGTCAGTTCCACCTCCCAGATATTTCTCAGATATATCCTGTCCTCCTATCCAACTCCACTGTTTTCACCCCCTTTTAGCCTCTTTGCTTTGGTCTGCCTCTCAGAAGTTCTTCCCACTTTCTGTTTTACCACCCCTAACTTATCTGTCTCCGTCTCACCAGAATGGTCCCTGTGAAACATCCCTCTGAGGTCACTCCTTTCATTAGTCATTGCATTGTTATCATCTGGGTACACCCCACTTTGTCCCACTGAGCTATGACAGATCAGCGGAGTTGCTCCATCTTAGCACTATATCCTCAGGACCTTGTCCATTGCTTAGCAGGTAATGGGCATTCACCAGCGTTTTCCTCATGAATTATATAAGTAATAATCCATTACTACACTTAAAATGAAGTCACATGGAAGTGTAATTATGGCGTCCAGGCCCACTTATGTGAAGCTGAATTTATGGTCATTGTTGTAGCATTTATGAAACAGTTACTACAATCATTTTATCTCATCCAATTGAATAGCCTACTAAGAATGATACAGTTAGTATTATTTGGGCAATAACTTCCTTAGATCAATACTAAGTTATCAGTTTGAATCATAAAATGTTCTGGTGACAAAGAATTGTAGCCCTGAAACATTTACTACTGTTATTGGTATTTGTCCTCTTCAGCTTGGGCTGCCATAACAAATTACCATAGATGGGGAGATTTAAATGACAGAAATTTATTTCTCATATTTCTGGAGACTGGACATCTGACATCTGGGTGCCAGCATGGCCAGATTCTGGTGAGAACTCTCTTCCTAACTTGCATAAAGAAGATGGTCAACCATCTTCTTGCTGTGTCCTCACAGAAGGGAGATAGAGAGACAGAGCTGGCTGGTATCTCTGCTTGCTGCTACTGCTGCTAAGTTGCTTCAATTGTGTCTGACTCTGTGCGACCCCATAGACGGTAACCCACCAGGCTCCCCCGTCCCTGGGATTCTCCAGGCAAGAACACTGGAGTGGGTTGCCGTTTCCTTTTATGGATGGCAAAACTGAGGCTCATCCATAGGTGAAGTCTCTTTTCAAGATCGCACTGCTAGGAAGAGGTAGACCTCTATCTAAAGTTAGTCTGATTGATTCCTTCACATTTTCCCAAATCAAATACCAGAATTGATAAATTCATTAAAAGAGACACACCCACTCAGAAAGGCAAAGTGCTATTGAACTATTCTTATGGTTTTATAGTTACTATTACAATTAATGTTCTTTTCATGGCTTGAAGATTTTCATAAATTTAGAGTTAGCCACTACTGGGAAAAAACTTTGTTTCTATTTTTTACTAATTTATCTGGTAAATAGTTCCTGAACTGAAATTTCAAACTACTTTTTGAGTTCTTGGTTTTGATTGCATATTTTCTTATGCTAAGCAGTTAAAAATGATTTCAATGTTCAACATATGATAACTATTTTTTCATGGTAGAAATCAAAAACAACTGGCATTTATAGCTCAGAAAGAAAACTTCCTATCAAAAAGAAAAGTAGACATCAAAAATATGGAAGAAGGACTTATTACGCTCGGTGAGCTTCATCGGTATGTTTATTGCCTTTGAACATTTTAATCTTCATTCCTCTGCATTTATTTCTTAATAAATGGTAACAAACCTATAAAATTTGGAATATACTATAGAAAAGGAGGTTCATAATTGGCTATCTCTTGTTTTACAGTCCAGAAAGGTCATTATCATTGAATCTTTCAATGAAAGGATAGACAGGTGCTGAGTTCTATATAAGCTGCTTCTAATACCTACGTTAGAGTCTCCACATTCCCCTCTACCCCCGATCCACAAGCACATCTTCCATTCTTAATTACTGCTACTGCTGCTAAGTCGCTTCAGTCGTGTCCGACTCTGTGCGACCCCATAGACGGCAGCCCACCAGGCTACCCTGTCCCTGGGATTCTCAAGGCAAGAACACTGGAGTGGGTTCCATTTCCTTCTCCAATGCATGAAAGTGAAAAGTGAAAGTGAAGTTGCTCAGTCGTGTCCAACTCTTAGCGACCCCATGGACTGCAGCCTACCAGGCTCCTCTATCCATGGGATTTTCCAGGCAAAAGTACTGGAGTGGGGTGCCATATTTACTACTTATCCCTAATTCCAGAATATATATTGGCTTTCTAAGTTATGGGAGAAAGTGAAATTTACAGTCGCTCAGTCGTGTCCAGCTCTGAGTTCCCATGGACTGTAGCCTGCCAGGCTCCTCTGTCCATGGGATTTCCCAGTCAAGAATACTGGAGTGGGCTGCCATTTCCTTCTCCAGGGGATCTTCCCCAACCCAGGGATTGAACGTGAGTCTCCCCACTGCAGGCAGGTTCTTTACCATCTGAGCTACCAGGGAAGCCCCCTATACCCGTGTATAATGTCTAAATTATACACTGAAGCAAATCAGAACTCAGTCTAAAATCCAGTTCCTCGCCAATTTGTTGACCTAAACCCTTCCTTTGTCATAGGGTTATTTCCCTTCATGTCCTCTGTATGCAATAAGTTTGCCTTAGTCCCAAGCTTCCTGACTAGCTGCT
Organism: Bos indicus x Bos taurus; assembly: GCF_003369695.1. NCBI lineage: Eukaryota > Metazoa > Chordata > Mammalia > Artiodactyla > Bovidae > Bos > Bos indicus x Bos taurus. Next base: position 65,618,478 of record NC_040085.1, on the reverse strand, counting down.
CCTTTCCTCTGTGTGTTTGCAAATGATGATGTCTTTTCCTTGGTGAGATATTACCTCCATGTTCCTCCCTCTATTAAATATTATTCTTTAATAACCTGTCCACAACTGCCTCACCAAAATCTGTTCTTCCTTATTCTTGGCTTCAAAACTTGCAAAATCAGTTTGCACTGGCCAAAAAAATTTGTAATTGTCTTTCTATTAGTCTGGCACTAAAATCTTTAGTTGTGCTGGTCTGTTTGTCTCCCAATTAGATGGTAGCCTTATTGTGCTACCACAATAAGGTTGCATTATTTTGAAGAATTATACATTGTCTATTATATATTTAACAGCTCCCATAAATGCAAAATCTAATATGTTCTTATTTTTAGAGCAACAAAGGAAGTATATCGGAAACAAATAAAAATCCTGAATGAGAACATGGAAAGAGAAACTCAGAGATGGTAAAAAAAAAAAAAAAAGCTTATTTATATCTTAAGTACTGTATGTTGTCTTAATTAATAGTGCCCCAAAGTTGGAAAAAATAAGAGTGCTTGTTGGTTGCTAGAGTCCATGGAAGTTATTTCCCACAAAATTAAATTGTGTGAGTTCTCTTGGCTCTAGATGTGTTCGTTAGTTTGACATTTTGTTCATTGAACAGAAACAAAGTTTTTCATTCCAGTCACGTGAAGTCACCAGAGTATACTTGTCAAGATTGGTGACAATGAGTCTTACTCAGCCAGGTGCCTATGTGGACCGGTAAGGAAGGTGACGTGAAGGGACAGAGGAGCGTGGTTAAGCACACAGTCTCAGCAGATGGACTGCTTTGGTTGTTTTGCCTCTTGTTAGCTCTATGACCAGGGCTGAATTATTTCATATCTGTCTGCTTCCATCCCTATAAAGGGAGGAATGATAGTAGTACCCAGCTTGTAAGATTGCGTGAATGATGAATGAGATGATCTATGTGAAGTATATAGCCCAGTGCCCAGCACCAAGAAAACACCCACAGAAACTTAGATATATTTTATTGTTGTTGTCATTGTTGTTATACTATTTATAAGACTCTGGTTGCACATTTTTACTCTTCTCTAGTTATCTTTTTTATGTTATGGTGGAGAGAAAAATTCGAGAATTCAGAAGCTTGAGACTTCTTACTAGCACTTTGAGTGATTTAGGTAATTCCTTTACCGTTTCTGTCTGGGACTCCTTTTTCTTCACCCACCCCAGAGCCTTCCCCATTTCTATCCTTTTCTAGAGGAGGTAAGCTATCAAGTGTGGTTTGTCTACTGTCCCGCTGGATGTACTCACACAACTTCCCGTGAAGCAGCTTGCGGAGGTGGCATTTGGGCCATTAATGTTTTTTATTAACGTCTTATTTTTTCAGCTCATGTGCCTAGTCTGCATCATCAATAGCACAGATAATTTTGTATGATCATAATACGATTTGTTTTGTTTTGAATTCTTTCATCTTTTCAATGAACTGTGATGTCAATTTGACGATAACTCTTTTTGTTCTCATCTCCAGTATTATAACTCAGTGGAAAATAGCTTGTTTGCGGAAAAAACATGCACGTTGGGTCAAAAAAATAAAAGATGAAATAAAAGAACTTATAGATAAAATTCAAGAAGCTGAAAATAGGCGCAGTGAATTAATAGAAGAGGTAAAGGAACACAAGGAGCTTGTGTTCGCTCCCTATATTGATTGCATATCAGTAACTCTTCAGTATTTCATTACGCTTTACCTTATTGCTGATTTCATGTCTAGAGTAAATTATGTAACTTTCTTAAGAAATGTATCCATTTGCTATGTATTAACTGTAGGAATTTAGCAAAGTAGAAATTCTCTCCAGCATATGATTTTGAAGTATGTAACTGAAACTTGAGAACAGTGTTTAGGAAAACTATCTCTAAAAATAAAGGGACTAAACGTCATTTATTTATTTATGCTCTGCCTACCCTCCAGCCCCTACTAGTTCCATGCCCAATTTCCTAATGTCATTTACACATGTTGTTTGGTGACGAAATTAATCTCTGAAGGGAAAAAACATCCCTCCCTCCCCAGTAGTTACTGAGACAAATTAGCCAAATGTCATGCAGAAAGGTATTAATTTATCTGACTGATTGAAAGTATTAATACTGACTGCTACAAGACAGATGATAAATTCTCATTTTTCCCCTAATTAGACCAGTATTAGAGAACACGATATCAACGAGTTTTTGGCAAAGATTGAACAACTTACATTAGAATTAAAACAAGAGGAGGATGCATTTGTTATCAAAGAACGAAAGTTAATTCAAGAATTAAGCAAGTTTGAAGTAAGTTTTATTTTATATCTAAGAACAATTTTATGTGGCTGTATGAAGGGGAGGGTATATTTCATGCTATTCAGTTAGTGAAAGTGAAAGTCGCTTAGTCGTATCCAACTCTTTGTGACCCTATGGACTATACAGTCCATGGAATTCTCCAGGCCAGAATACTGGAGTGGGTAGCCTTTCCCTTCTCCAGGGTATCTCCCCAACTATTCAGTTAAATGTAAAGTAAATCTTCTAGTTTGAACAGGACTACAATTAAATTCTGAATATTTATTCTTTTCCTAAAAAAGAAATAGAGCAACAAGAAATATTTTAGTTAAAAAAATATCACACACTCCAAGTTATGTAGAAGTGCTGGCAAAAATCCATGGAGGTAAGGTGGAGTGTTGGAGAAAATCATGGAGAGGAGACAGTGGGGGAGAGGAATGAAGGGTGAGGGAGACCAAGAAGGGCAATCTCAGAGGTTCTCCTTAAAAAGAGGGCATGGTACTGACCTGGAAACTGCCAGGGGCTGCCCTGGCATAGAATAGAACATGGATGCTGGAAAGAAAGACTCGCAGGGCAGAGAGTGGAAACACAACAGAAAACAAAAACCTTTTCAAGGTGCTGGTGTTACCTTGACAGGCAAGGGCATGTTTTTTGGAGACCACCATTAATAAAGTAGCTGAGAAGTAAAGAGATGGTAATAGAAGGCTTCCTGAACTTAATTCAGTTTGAAGACAGGGAAAAAGGCCTGGCTACCCCAAAGAGGAGCTTTATTTGAAGGCAGCAGTGCCTTGCTGTAGCAAGGGAATAGGCAGTCCTTACATTTCAAAGTTTAGATCTTCCCCTGATCCAAGCCCACTCTCCGCCCTCCACCACGGCCACACACACTCTGCCATGTCCTGCAGAAACCCTCTGCAGATAACTGGTCCCAGAAAAAGTCAATTCTAGAAGCAGATAAATCTTTTGCATAAAAATACTATGAGAAAAACAGGTGAAGGGGGAATGAAACTTTCATAAAATTGTTCTGGAACGCTTGAAAACTATGATTCAACATTCATCTGTGAATTCAGAAAAAAACTTCATAGAGGTGCCAAGGAAGATTAGGAGTATGGAAATACAGGAACTCAGGGAAGAGACGTCAGAAGGGGATGGCCAGAAATAGCAAGAAGGGAAATGGAAACTGGCACAACTCAGGGAACAAACAAGGGGAAAAAAGCATTGCACAAACGTGTACAAAATTAGAAGGAACAGAAGGAAGAAGCCGCAAGGTGGAAGGCATTTCTCCATTGGTCGCAGCATGTCTAGGTGCTCAGTATCCTTCTACATCTTGAAAAACAGAAATTTATAAAAGAGAGGGGTGGGAAACAGATAAAGAGCTTTGTCCTTATGAAACATTCCATTAGGGTGGGGGGTGTCTGAAAATAAACAGTAGAACATGTGATATTTTCAATGGCAATAAATGCTATAGAGAAAATAAAAATAGGAAAGTAGACTAGGGTGAGTATATATAATGCAGTCTATGTGCCCTTTTAAACAGGGAGTCAGAGAAGGGCACAGCCCTGAAGGATATGAGGAAGTGTGATGTGCAGACATCTGGAGAAGGTGTCTCCAGGCAGAGGACATGCTGAGCCTGAAGGTTCTGAGACAAGAGTTTCTATTTGAGGGATGACAGGGAGGCAGCGTGGCTGCAGCAGAATGGGGGAGAGTGCCAGCCGGGTGGGGACTCATCTTCCAGAAGCAGATGCTGACATGGAGTTAGGAGTTCAAAGGTTTATTAGGGTGTAATGCCTATGAAAGAACTAGCCAGGGGCCACTATGTAGGCTGAAAACTCTAGGGAGCTCCAAAGCCAGGATTGTCCATAGGAAGAGGCCTGCCTTGGGCAGAAATGGCCTCACCCTGTACCATCTCCTTGCTCACACAATTAGTTGGAGGCCACTGAAGAGCTTGGTCTTGGCTAGATAGCCAAGGTCACTCTGAAGGAGCCAACCACCCTGGAGGCTGTCAGCTAGCCCCTTTCCTTGTCACAGGTCAGTGAATTCTTCCTTGAGGGGAGATCTAAAAGGGGCAACTCCAGGCCTGCCCCTCATTGTAGGTCCTCATGAATACACTGTCTTTTGCTCTGCATGGGCTGGGAAGCCATTGGAAAGTTCTGAGTGAAGATTATTTATTCTGAAATAATATGGCTTTCACTTAAATAGGATCGCTCTGGTTGCTATATTCAACAGAATTTAGGAAAGCAGTGGTGGATACAGGAAGACCAATTAGGAAGTGACATCAATATGCCAAGTAGCTTGACTTAGAATGGTAACTGAGGGGTGGTCAGAGGTAGTCATCATCTCAGATGATTTTTGAAACAGAGATGACAGAATTTACCCATCATACTTAATGCTAAACCAATGAGGACAGTCAGGAGTAAGACGACACCATTTGACATTGCATTCAAGCTTATACAATGAAATAAGGCAAAACAAATAAATTAGAAGTGGAAGACTGCAGATAAGAAAATTTATGCAGGTAGTCTGTTTGCCAGGCTATGTGCCCCCTGCAGGGCTATGTCCACCTGTGCCTCATTTACACAAAGACATGGACAGATGGCAGCCTGGATGCTACTATTATAAATCCCTTTTCCTTTTGAAAATCATCATCAATAACCCCAGGCACATTGGAATCCCATTTCTGCCTTTAGTTCAATTGGCATGAGGAGCCCAAAATTGAGAGGCAGTAACCTAAGATTTCTGAGAAGGCAATGGCACCCCACTCCAGTACTCTTTTGCCTGGAAAATCCCATGGATGGAGGAGCCTGGTGGGTTGCAGTCCATGGGGTCGCTAAGAGTCGGACACGACTGAGCGACTTCACTTTCACTTTTCACTCTCATGCATTGGAGAAGGAAATGGCAACCCACTCCAGTGTTCTTGCCTGGAGAATCCCAGGGACGGGGGAGCCTGGTGGGCTGCCATCTATGGGGTCGCACAGAGTCGGACACAACTGAAGCGACTTAGCAGCAGCAGCAGCAACAACCTTAGATTTTGGTTTATGGGAGTATTATTGTACCCTTGGTGGGATCATTCTCACCGGTAGTAAGACCTCTGGATGGACAGAGCCCAAATTCACAGGGAGGGAAAGTAAAATCAGTAGGTTTCATAGTGAGTCTTTCATCACTGGGCTACATATGCACATGGCTCAGGACACAGGGAAGCTGAGGGAAGTTTTGAATGATCTGAAGAAGCTGCCCACCTCCAAGAAGCCGAGCCAGCAGGCAAACACCCCCTTGCCTGAGCTGCAGCAGCACCTGGTACCCAGTCCTCTCTCCAAGCATAAAACAAAGAGCATGGTTTCTTGTTAGGGTGGTGCTGGCAGCCTAACCCTTGTGCAGGCATGGGAATGAATTAAAGTATGCACATATGTCCTTATGTGAGGAAGGCAGCCATCACTAGGCCATTCTTTTTTTAGAGAACATAGTATAGGTAATACATGATTGAGTTTCTGAACAGTGCAGTCTGGAGAAATTTACTCCTGATTCTACATTGTAATAATTTTATATTATGGTGTTTTATGTTGTTTTTGTCTTTCTGTGTTATTCATAAGAATTCTAATGACAATATGGAAGGGGACCTATCAGGCCATTAAATCACTGTATTATTGTAATTAGGGCAAGCAAGGTGCTCTATCAAAAAGAGGCCAAAATACAGTGAACATAAGCAAGATGTGCACTGAAGGGTTAACAGTCCTCTGTCTATTATTGGGAAATTGATTTTGGCTTAACTTTCTGGCTCCTTCCCCTGGTAACCTGATAAAGATGGATTCTCAGTGGTATTATCCGGCAACATTGCTTGTGCAGAACAACACTTTATTGGTGTGCTGCATCCTGACCAGGAGAATAACTAATGGGAAACCAGAGCATTGGGCTTTCCTGGATTTGGTGCCTCTTTTAAAAGGGCATGTCCCTGGTATGGACCTGGAAGCTATGCCCAAGAGATGTTGGCTCCAATTTGAACATGAGGCTTCTAAGCCAGGGAGGACTTCACATCCACCCCTGTGGGACTCTTTCTCTTGGGCTGAGTTATCACCTTGGTGGGGTCAATGGACATTAGCCTCAGGTTGGCTGTGTTGAAAGGGCACCTCCTGTTGGGGAGACAGGCCTGATGTTGCTGGCATTGAGGTTTCTTTTAAATTATGTGTATGTTCAACTTAGATAAAAATAAAAAATAAAAGTAAACTGGGTCAGTTGTGGCCTGTTTAAACCTTAAGAATCTTAGTATCTAGTTAAGAACCCCTGACATGGTCATTACAGAAGAGAGATTTTTATTTCTCTTCCTGGTACAGGCTGAAGGGAGGGGGTTGAGGGCTGGAAAGGCAGCTCTGCCATCCTCAGCATGAGGCTAACATCTGCGGGTCCAAGTGTCCTTTCTCATCCTCTTCCAGCAAGGGGAAAGAGGAAGGACCCAAGAGCCGTATACTTCTTCCTGTTTTAGGGCCAGGACCCAGAAATGGCATACCCCACTTCTGCTCACAGACTCACTGGTCACACCCCCCTGGGAGGAAAGCTGAGAAGTCACTCTCGTTGGCAGCCATCTGCTCAGCTAAAACTCAGGAGTCCTGACAGAACAGGAGAATGGATGCTATATGTCAGTTGGCTGTTTTTGCCTTAGTCATTAGTTTAAGCCCACCCTGACTTTCTCGGAGAGACTCAACTATATTCCATTTGAAACTAAATAAGACCTGAGTTTGAATAAGTAAGCAGGCATGCTCATGTTTTGCTTTGGGCACTTTTAACCCATGTATTGTAGTATTATATCCATTTGTTTCTACCCCCTCCCCACTTCTTACTTACATCCACATTTCTTGGAGCTGGCATATATTTTTTTTACTGTGCTTGTGCTTAGTCACTCAGTTGTGTCTGACTCTTTGCGACTCCATGGATTGTAGCACCCCAGGCTTCTCTGTCCATGGGATTCCCCAGGCAAGTTGCCATGCCCTCCTCCAGGTTTCATAATGTATGATCAATCAAAAGAAAGTTTCACAAATAGTTTTAGGGCACATATAAGGTAACAGCAATAGAACCATAGCAGTCAAGCTGTAGAACTGAAAGGATCTTTGGAGAGCCCAGCGAATTTATCTCCTAACATTATAGATTGCCAGAGAGTCAGTGAGTCAGCCAACAAATATTTATTAACTATCTAGTGTGTGCCAGATATCTTTCTATGCAACTTAGGATAAGAAGTGTCCAAGACAGAAGTTTCCACATCAGTGAACTTACCTTCTAGTCTAGAATATTCTGTGAATTCTCCATAATCATACCTCACAATCAGCTTTCTGTCTTTCAAGCAAAGATTCGCTGAAGAAGCACAAATTAGCAAAGAAAAGGAAGTTGAGTTAGACAAGTGTCTTCCACAGCTTCAGGTGGCAGAAGAGGAATTCACAGACAAAAACAGAAAATTTCAAAATCTCATCGAAACTGTTACAGGTAGATATGAAGTACTTAGTAATTGACTTCAAGCCCAGGTACGGATTTCACTGTCATCTGCTAACACAAGGTGGGCCATTCATCACAAGCCAATGGTGAAATTCTCTCAAGCTTTTTCCATCATCTTTAATTCTCCATTCTCTAGTTTTTGCCTCTTCTAGTTTCCTCTTCTCCACACCACAATCTTACTGTTAACACTTGTCAAAATTTTCTTCTCTTTTAAACACTATTTACAACTAAGAATTAGTAACAACTATATTATATAGTTTCTGTCTGTACTTGGTAAAGGTATAATCAATTTCTTTACCTTCTACCATGCAGAAAATTTTTTATGTTTCTTAACATAAGTTTACAAATTATATCTTTTTCCAGCTATGACTTTAACCATTTATCAAGTAGGTACTCCTTAGATTTTTTTCGCTAATCTAACCCCAAGGCAGAGATAGATACGAACTTGTCTCAGATCTGGGGGCTTCATACAGGATATGAAATGTGTCTGAAAGCATGTTTTGTGTTTTAGTTCATGGCACAACCATGTGTGCATTTAATATAAAAACAATTATTCTCCCCCAAAAGTTGGCCGTTGTCATCTAAACCTGAATGCAAAAGTTCAGATCTAGAACCATCCTAGAGGTGTGACTCTTGTCTTGAATCTGGGGAGTGAAGGGTCATTAGCCAAGAATTTAGGTTCTTAAGCAGGACAACTTCCAGCATTTCTATCTTCTAGATGATAGAAGAAATGCCATTGCAATCAGGAGGCCAGGACCAAAATTACAGAAAGTACTGGAATGGGAGTAAAAAATGTGCACTGTGCTGGGACTGACCAGCTGGCAAAGATGACTATAGGGATAGCAATTAAAACGGTGTGTCAGAACAGGGCAGGCACATGGAAGCCCATATGCTGCAATGTGAAACAGATATTCAAAGTGAATAGGATAATTGTCACAGAGGGCAGATTTTTAAGAATATAAGAATAAGAATAAATGCCTAGGTAACTGGTCTGGTTCCCAGTCCTCAGTTGGTTTCCACTTTTGCCAGGTTTCCATTTGGTTAACCCAGTTAAGTTTCCTTCATCTTTTACCACTTTTAGCAAGACTTACAATGTGTATATATTCTGTTGCCAGGTATCTACTTCTCCAACTTCCCTCCATCCCTTCTTGCACTGGGTGGGGCATATAAGAAACACTATGAGTATAAAAGTAAGCAATATATTGCAGTATACTGCAAGGACTGATTCTCTTAAGTCAAAACAAAGGGGTAAAACACCGAAGAAAGTAGAAGGGAAGGCAGGAGAAAAGAAGGAAAGGGGACAGAAGAGCAATGTGCTTCAGATAGTAGGAACTAAACCTTTTAGTCCCTTACTCACAGATAGGATTAGATAGTCAAAAATCACCAGGCATCTCAGGAAAAAACTCCAACATGAATGACAGAAACTAAAGCAGACAGAAAGAGAATTTGGTAGAAACATGGACAACACAAAGAACATAATATAGATTCTCAGGGAGTACATATTCTCTCTATATTATTATATATAATGCATATATATTCTCTATTTATTGCAGAGAATATATATTCTTTCTATTATAGAGAATATATCTTAAAGGTGTATTCTTAGAGAAATAAAATAAGATATTGCATTTATGAAAAAAGATGCTTAAAAGAACAGAGAACATGAAAGAGTAGAAATAAAAAATGTAACAACTAAAATTTTAGAATTCAATAAGAGAATTATAAAAAAGTTAAGAAGATTTCTCCAAAAATAGAAAAAAAAACAAGGAGATAACAGGATAAAGTTTAAGGAAATTATAAAACTATTCTGAGGTATCAAATATCTAACTAACAGGAAAGACAGAGAAAAATGGAAAGTATAAATTTATCAATAAAATATTACAAAAATATTTCTCAGAATTGGACAATATGAATTTCCTATTTCAAAGGGCCTATCAGATTCCCAGTACAATATATGAAAGAAAAGACACTAACTAAGCCACATCACTGGATTTCAGGAGGGAAAAAAAAAAAAGATTGTAAAGGCTTCTAGAGAGAAAAAGAAGATTTTACACAAAAGATTAGGTACCAGAATGGTTTCAGACTTCTTAGCATCAATATAACAGTAGAATTTAGAAGATATTGCCTTCAAAATTTTGAGAGAAAAAAATTTCTTAACATTAGATACCCATCCGAACTATCAGTCAACTAGAGATGTAGAATAGAGATATATTTAGATATATAAGACCTCATCTACTGTGTCTCAGGAAGCTACACAAAATTTGCTTCAACAAATAGAAGAAATAAATTAAGAGAAAGAAGAGGGTATGAGTTTCAAGAAGCAGGAGGTCTAACATGAGAGAGATGCCAGGGGAAGTCTCAGGAGGCCAGCTTTGCAGTAGGACTCAAGAAAAACGCACAGAAGACAGTGGGGGAGGGCAGAAGAATGGAACTGCTGGACTACCTAAGGTGTCTGACCACATGGGAAGTAATTTTCAGAAAGATTTTACAATGCTATTATAGATTTTGGTGTGAATCAATGATATATATGTGGAAAACTAAGCATTATTTTTTAAAAAGGGAGGTAATTTTTAACTCCAGGAAAAACAAACAAAAACTATACAAGAAAAGAAATATAGTCATACTGTACCATTTGTCTCATCAGTGAATAAACTTTGCACTATCATAATGATCCAAACAGTTGGAATTCATTTGAACAAAATCTGTAATTAATGAGGAGGTTAGAGGAAGCAAACGTGGAGGTTGTGAGTCTTCACAGGAGATGTGACGATAGGAGTAAGTGTCTATGTCCTCCTCAACTGTATCAGGAAGTAAGTAGGAAAAAATTTAAGAAAGAAAAGGAAAAAAATTTTATAAAGAAAAATTTTTTCAGAAAGAAAATTTTGAAGGAAGAGGAAAAAGTAAAAATGAGTTAAAAATGGTTGATTCTGAAGAGTCAAACACAGGGGTGGAAACAGCACTGGGGAACACCTGACTTCTGATTTTGATCATAAGCCTTAAAATAGTATTCGGCTTTTAAAACCAGGCATATGTCTTATTTTCTTTTATTTAAATAACATTGTGAGTAGTTATTTTTTCTCTCTTTCTTTATAGCGCAAAAAAATGAACAAAATTTACTGAATAATAATATTTCTCAATTTACAAGAGACTTTATACGATACATTAACAACACGGTAAAGTATAAATATATTCATTCTTTTTTCATTTCATCAGAATATTGGTATATATAGACAATGGTACTTACCTAGTGCCACTAGAGTTTTCAAGAAAGTCGCATTGTTTAAACTTACCCTATTAAACCAATGTTTTGAAATTTTTAGTCACAGCATACACACTTGTATATAGATACACACGTGTGTATATATATGTGTGTATATATACATATATACACATGTATATATATGTATATATATGTGTTCAGTTCAGTAGCTCAGTGGAGTACGACTGTTTGTGATCCCATGGACTGCAGCACGCCAGGCGTGCCAATTCCCGAAGCCTGCTCAAACTCATGTCCATTGAGTCGGTGATGCCATCCGATGATCTCACCCTCTGTCATCCCCTTCTCCTCCTGCCTTCAATCTTTCCCAGCATCAGGGTATTTTCCAATGAGTCAGTTCTTCACATCAGGCGGCCAAAGTATTGGAGTTTCAGCTTCAGCATCAGTCCTTCCAATGAATATTCAGGACTGATTTCCTTTAGGATTGACTTGTTTTGATCTCCTTGCAGTCCAAGGGACTCTCAAGAGTCTTATCCAACAGTTCAAAATCATCAATTCTTTGGCACTCAGCTTTCTTTATAGTCCAACTCTCACATCCATTCATGACTACTGGAAAAACCATAGCTTTGACTAGATGGAACTTTGTTGGCAAAGTAATATCTCCGCCTTTTAATATGCTATCTAGATTGGTCATAGCTTTTCTTACAAGGAGCAAATGTCCTTAAATTTCATGGCTGCAGTCACCATCTGCAGTGATTTTGGAGCTCCCCTAAAATTAAGTCTCTCACTATTTCCATTGTTTTCCCATCTATTTGCTATGAAGTGATAGGACCAGATGCCCTGATCTTAGGATTTTGAATGTTGAGTTTTAAGCCAACTTTTTCACTTTCCCCTTTCATTTTCATCAAGAGGCTCTTTAGTTCTTCTTTGCTTTCTGCCATAAGGGTGGTGTCTTCTGCGTATCTGAGGTTATTGATATTTCTCCCAGCAATCTTGATTCCAGCTTGCTTCATCCAGCCCAGCATAGCGCATGATGTACTCTGCATATAAGTTAAATAAGCAGGGTGAGAATGTACAGCCTTGACATACTCCTTTCCCAATTTGGAACCAGCCCCTTGTTCCATGTCCAGTTCTAACTACTGCTTCTTGACCTGCATACATGTTTCTCAGGAGGCATGTAAGGTGGTCTGATATTACCATCTCTTTAAGAAGTTTCCAGTTTGTTGTGATCCACACCAAGGTTTAGTGTAATCAATAGAGCAGAAGTAGATGTTTTTCTGGAACTCTCTTGCTTTTTCCATGATCCAGCAGATGTTGGCAATTTGATCCCTGGTCCCGCTGCCTTTTCTAAATCCAGCTTGAACATCTGAAAGTTCACGGTTCATGTACTGTTGAAGCCTGGCTTGGAGAATTTTGAGCATTACTTTCCGAGCGTGTGAGATGAGTGCAATTGTGCGGTAGTTTGAGCATTCTTTGGCATTGCCTTTCTTAGGGATTGGAATGAAAACTGACCTTTTCCAGTCCTGTGGCCACTGCTCAGTTTTCCAAATTTGCTGGCATGTTGAGTGCAGCACTTTCACAGCATCATCTTTCAGGATTTGAAATAGCTCCACTGGAATTCCATCACCTCCACTAGCTTTGTTCATAGTGATGCTTCCTAAGGCCCACTTGACTTCACATTCCAGGATGTCTGGCTCTAGGTCAGTGATCACACCATCGTGGTTATCTGGGTCATGAAGATCTGTTTTGTATAGGTCTTCTGTGTATTCTTGCCACCTCTTCTTAATATCTTCTGCTTCTGTTAGGTCCATACCATTTCTGTCCTTTATTGTGCCAATCTTTGCATGAAATGTTCCCTTGATATCTCTAATTTTCTTTAAGAGATCTCTAGTCTTTCCCATTCTATTGTTTTCCTCTATTTTTTTGCATTGATTGCTGAAGAAGGTTTTCTTATCTCTCCTTGCTATTCTTTGGAACTTTGGATTCAAATGGATATATCTTTCCTTTTCTCCTTTGCCTTTCATTTTCTCTTCTTTTCTCAGCTATTTGTAAGGCCTCCTCAGACAACCATTTTGCCTTTTTGCATTTCCTTTTCTTGGGGATGGTCTTGATCACTGCCTCCTATACAATGTCATGAACCTCCATCCATAGTTCATCAGGCACTCTATCTATCAGATATAGGCCCTTAAATCTATTTCTCACTTCCACTGTATAATCATAAGGGATTTGATTTAGGTCATACCTGAATGGTCTAGTGGTTTTCCCTACTTTCTTCAATTTAAGTATGAATTTGGCAATAAGGAATTCATGATCTGAGCCACAGACAACTCCCAGTCTTGTTTTTGCTGACTGTATTGAGCTTCTCCATCTTTGGCTGCAAAGAATATAATCATCTGATTTCAGTGTTGACCATCTGGTGATGTCCATGTGTAGAGTCTTCTCTTGTGTTGTTGGAAGAGGGTGTTTGCTATGACCAGTGTGTTCTCTTGGCCAAACTCTTTTAGCCTTTGCCCTCTTCATTTTGTACTGCAAGGCCAAATTTGCCTGTTACTCCAGGTATCTCTTGACTTCCTACTTTTGCATTCCAGTCCCCTATGATGAAAAGGATATCCTTTTTGGCTGTTAATTCTAGAAAGTCTTATAGGTCTTCAATGAACAGTTCAACTTCAGCTTCTTCAGCATTACTGGTTGGGGCATAGACTTGGATTACTGTGATATTGAATGGTATGCCTTGGAAACAGACAGAGATCAATCTGTCATTTTTGAGAATGCACCCAAGTACTGCATTTCAGACTTTTTTATTGACTATGATGGCTACTCCATTTCTTCTAAGGGATTCTTGCCCACAGTATTAGATACAATGGTCATCTGAATTAAATTCACCCATTCAAGTCCATTTTAATTCAGTTCAGTTCAGTCCAGTCACTCAGTCATGTCCGTCTCTTTGCGACCCCTTGGACTGCAGCATGCCAGGCTTCCCTGTCCATCACCAACTCCTGGAGCCTGCTCAAACTCATGTCCACTGAGTTGGTGATGCCATCCAACCATCTCATCCTCTGTCATCCCCTTCTCCTCCTGCCTTCAATCTTTCCCAGCATCAGGGTCTTTTCCAATGAGCCAGTTCACTGATTCCTAAAATGTTAATCTTCACTCTTGTCATCTCCTATTTGACCACTTCCAATTTACCTTGATTCATGGACCTAACATTCCAGGTTCCTATGCAATATTGTTCTTTAAAACTTTGGACTTTACTGCCATCACCAGTTACATCCACAACTGGGCATTGTTTTCACTTTGGCTCCATCTCTTCATTCTTTTTGGAGTTATTTCTCTACTCTTCTACAGTAGCATATTGGACACCTACCGACCTGGGGAGTTCATCTTTCAGTGTCATATCTTTTTGCCTTTTCATACTGTTCATGGGGTTGTCAGAGCAAGAATACTGAAGTGGTTTGCCATTGCCTTCTCTGGTGGACCACGTTTTGTCAGTACTCTCCACCATGACCCATCCATCTTGGGTGGCCCTACACGGCATGACTCATAGTTTCATTGAGTTAGACAAGGCTGTGGTCCATGTGATCAGTTTGATTAGCTTTCTGTGATTTTGGTTTTCATTCTGTCTATCCTCTGAAGGATAAGGATAAGAGGCTTCCTGATGGGAGAGACTGACTGTGGGGGAAACTGGGTCTTATTCTGATGGGTGGGGCCATGCTCAGTACAAATTTAATTCAATTTTCTGTTGATGGACGGGACTGTGTTCCCTCCCTGTTGTTTGATCTGAAACCAAACAATGGCGGGGGTAGTGAAGATAATGGAGACATCCTTCAAAAGGTCCTGTGCACACACTGCCACACTCAGTGCCCCCGACCCTGAAGCAGGCCATCACCTACCTACGCCTCTGCTGGAGACATATATATATACATATATATATATATATATATATGTATGTGGATGGAGGAGCCTGGTGGGCTGCAGTCCATGGGGTCGCAAAGAGTCGGACACGACTGAGCGACTTCACTTTCACTTTTCACTTTCATGCATTGGAGAAGGAAATGGCAACCCACTCCAGTGTTCTTGCCTGGAGAATCCCAGGGACGGGGGAGGCTGGTGGGCTGCCATCTATGGGGTTGCACAGAGTCGGATATGACTGAAGTGACTTAGCAGCAGCAGCAGCATACATATATACACGTGTGTGTGTGTATGTGTAGAGGGAGAGAGATCAGCTTTAGAAGAGATTAACACGTAACCTGTTACCACTGAAAAATCACTCACTGGGGGAGGGTTCATTTTCCTTACTTAAAAGGTGCCATGCATGCTTTATTTATAAATTGCAATAGTTCTGTCCGACAATTTTGTGACCCAAGGACCGTAGCCCGCCAGGCTCCTCTGTCCATGGAGATTCTCCAGAAAGAATACTGGAGTGGGTTGCCATGCCCTTCTCCAGGGGATCTTCCTGACCCAAGGATTGAACCCACAGCTCCTGTGCCTCCTGCATTGCAGGCATATTTTTTGTCACTGAGCACCTGGGAAGCCCTATTTAAAAAGTAGAGATTGGATTATGCTTTGTAAGCTTCTTTTCATATCTGTTATTTTGGTAAATTCCTATGAAGACAAGGATAATGGGCAAAGGTTGTAGGGGTTAGGAGAGTGAATGAAACAGGAGCAGGTAAATGGATGTTTACTACCTTCTAACATTTTATAATGAATAGTTAGTGATAAACATATGTATGTGCAGTTGATTAAACATAAAATGTATTCTTTGATATCAAAAGTAACTTTTAATGTGTTATTGAAATAGAAAAATATGAAGGGGAAAATTACAAGTGTACTATATATATGAGCTTCTCCATCGGCTCAGCAGTAAAGAATCTGCTTGCCAATGCAGGAGACACAGGAGATTCGGGTTCAGTCCCTGGGTTGGGAAGATCCCCTGCAGAAGGAAATGGCAACCTACTCCAGTATATCGTGTGGGAAATTCCATGGACAGAAGAGCCTGGTGGGCTACAGTCAATGGGATTGCAAAAAAGTCAGACACCACTTAGTGACTAAACAACCAGCAGAACAACATATTATATATATAATTCTATTTTCCTAATAGGATGCTGCTAGGGGCAATTATACAATATACAAAGATTATGTGATTTATAACAGCATAATAATTTAAAACTGACTAGAGAATTCAGAAAAATCCATAAAGTAATATTCTTTGAGAAATAGCAAATATCAAATCCTCCCTGAAAAAACCTCAATAAATTCTACTCCCTTCCTCCTCATTTTGCCAGGCAATTGTTTATATATCAAGATATATTCTATTTTGTGAAGTTGTCTCAATAGCTTGACTTTAGCTCTGAACTTGGGATCCGTAGACTTGCTTCCCAGAGTCCATTAGCTTTGGAGTTAAAAGTTTTTCAAGGGAAGATGTTCATAGCCTCTGCTGATGGTCATGGAATTACAGTCGGCCCTTTAGCAATATGGGTTTGAATTGCATGTGTCCATATCTTTGTGAATTATTTTTTTCAATGAATGCACTGCACGGTCTGTGGTTGGTTCAATCAGGAGATGTGAAACTGGTAATAGAGTACCAATTGTAAAGTTATACCCAGATTTGTGACTGGGCAGGGGTTGGTGCCCCTCACTCCCGCATTGTTCAAGGGTCAGCTGTAATTAGAACCCTTCTCTGAATGTGGTACAGGCAGCTTAATACACTGGTGCCCTGCTAGTTGAACTCTATAAGGTAATTGTGGATTTTATGTTTGAGCAGAAGAAAGTGAAGCAGGAGTTGAAACAGTTAAGAGAGCATGAAAGCTATAAAACCAAAGCTCATTTTGAAATTTTAAAAAGCTTAGAAAATGAAATCTATTTACATGACCTAAAAACAGATGCTTTGATCCTGGAAAATAAAAGATTAAAAGAGGTAAGTTCAAGAGCACTTTACTTTGTATGATGGTCATGGTTGATTTCCATATCTGTACTAGTTATGAAAGAAAAGGAGAGAATAACTCTTAAAACTTTCTAAGTGAAACTTAAAGTACACAGAGAGAAGTGCCCACATCATACACAGCTTAATTAACACACTGAATAACCAACACCTAGATCAAGAAACAAAGCATCCATCAACAGAATCCAGATACTGTCTTCTATGTCTTCTATGGGCCTTCCTGTTATTGACCTTCCCACGATATACCATATCATATACTATACTCTCCCACAATATGCTATACTGACTTTTAACACTATAGACGAGTTCTGCCTGCTTTTGAACATTATATGTATGGAATGATACAGTACATATTCTTTTGCCCAAAATTATGCTTCCCAGGTTTCTTCTTATTATTGAGTGAAGTTACGGTTCATTCATTCTCAGTTCTGTATTTTACTGTTTGTACGTATTGCATTCCATTGTGTGACTATACTATAATTTATACACTCTGCTCTTGATGGAGGCTTGGAGAGTTTCTAATTTGGACTACTACCATGAAAATTCTATTACATGTATTTTGATGAATATAGTTACGTATTTCTTTTGGGTAAACAGCTCGAGTGGCATTCTAGAGCCGTAGAGGGTCATATGGTCCCCCTTAGTGCACAGGGGCGGTCTCCCAAGGACACGGCACGAACTGCCACTCCTGTCATGTAGAAGAGTGTAGTTATTCCTGATTCTGAGCAAAATTCAGCCTTTTTCAATTTAATCATTCTGGAGGGTGTGTAGTGGTGACCCACTGTGGTTTTAATTTGCATTTTCCTGATGGTTCAGGAAATGATTTGTATGTTGTTCACTACACTTGGAGACCCTCTTTGTGAAGTATCTGTTCAGTCTTGTGCCCGTTTTAAAAGTTAGATGGTTTCAGATTGATTGTAGTTCTTTTTATAGCAAAGGAATTTGTTCACCCAACCCCTAAAATGAAAGTCTCAATCTCAAAAGATTAAGTTTTGCTTATTTATACTTAAGATTTACTTCTTTGAGTCTGTCACTCAGTAGTAACCCTGTAGTGTGACTTTGGGCAGTCCTACAGCACTAAGACTGTAAACGGCAACAATTCTCTATCTAATATCATGTGTTTTTTGGTATAATTAAATGACATAAGAGATAGGAGTCTACTTTGAAAAGGCAGATGTGCTCCACAGAGCCCAGGTGCCACTGGCAGTAACCCACACGCATCCAACATCTTCATCCTTCTAGCCTTGAAACAACCTTGTAAAGGAATTTCATCCACCTATGAAACATTCCACAAGACTGTCTTCCTATCAAGATGATGTAGATTATTTATTGATTTAGTTGGAATTTTCATTGCTATTTTGGTAATGGGTGACCAAATGGATGACTATGTGAAACATTGATTCTAAAAGTTCTGTTTTGGATTCAAGGTCCATCTACTAGGCCCTGGATGACCCTATGCTTATATCTTATTCATTCATCACTCTTTGTTTTGATGATCTCATCCCTTCATTCAACAAACATTTTAAGCATCATTGAGTCCCAAGTTCTAGGGAAAAAACAGTGAATACAAATATGGGTAAGACACTGTCCCAAACCCTTAGAGAGCTCACGGTCTGGCTGGGGAGACAGGTATACAAATGTATAATTACAATCTGGTTGTTAAGTGTGACAATCCACCCAGGGCACATATACATAGTCACCCAGAGCAAGAGCATTTAATCACACCAGGTGAGGAGCTCCAGGAAGAAATCTGACCTGGTGCTATTAGCATAGAGGTAGGATTTACACCTGAGAGATAATGAGATTCCTTGAGGACAGTTAATGAGAACAATGAAGTGTGAACAGAATTCGGAGGAAAGATAGTTTTGAAAGAGGAAACAGTAGAAGTGGAGACCAAGAGGGGACTAAAAGACCAAAAAGGGGACTAATGGAGAGTTACAGGAAGCCACCTGAACTAGACAAGTCTATAAACAGTGAGCCATGTTCAAACAGAGCAAGAATGATGACTTGGATTTGGCTTATGATAGCTTTCACTTAGATTTACTACAAAACCTGCCAGCAAGCTGTGCAAAGACTGACACGGGGTAAGGCTGCAGGAGAGCCCCTCTGGCACATCCTCATGAACAGCCCTGTGGAACAGGTCCATGTCTTCTCCTAGGGCACTGGGACCGTTTCTAAGATTTTTATCAGGAGTTTCTAGTGTTTGATAATTTCTCTATCAAAACTGAGCCAGTGCCTACTTTATATCCCAAAGCCCACATTTTCAGAGTTCCCAGACTTTAGAGTTCCTGAGCACTGGGTAGTTAGAACAGAAAGCCATGTCTCTGATATCCAAACCACTGCTGTCACTACCAGCCAACCCAGTGAAACATCCAACTAGAGTGAGCAATTCCATAGGGTCTCCCGACTTGATAATTCATCCCTCTGCGGTCCTATGAATACCTCCAGTGAGGCAACATTGCTGCCTTGTAGCATATACTGAACACACATTTTGCCAAAAGGAAAATTTTTTTCCTGTGGACACAGTGCATTTAGGCAGCATACATTTTAGTTCATTTTTGTGGCAAATTCAGAATACCATGTTTATTTGGGTGATGTTGAAATGCTTACTAGGAAGCAAGGTCCTTTATTTCCCTCACCAGAATGTTAACTTAGCAAGGGCTGGGCTTACCACTGTCACCTTGGCAGCTAGAATGATGGGACACACAGAGGAGGGATCAATAAATGTTTGCTAAGCGACTACACAGATAATTAACCTACTATAATTCAACAGCTTAAAGCAACCATACACCTTTAATTTCCAGTATATTGCATACCTAAAGGACAACATAGAGCAATACGAAAGGGGAGAAGAAGACCTCGTGCGCTCCTCAAGTGACCTGTCTTGTCAGCTGACAGATCTTCAGAGTAAGTAATGTGTCATGAGTGACCTTTTACATATAAAAAAATAAAGTTCTGTTTTGTTGAAATCAATGTTACTGGTTTGATATAATAAAATGTACCCATCTTAAGTTCAATGAGTTTTGACAGGTGTACATATCACCAGAGCCACTACAAGAAAGAACAGAACATTTTCATCATTGAAAAGCATCCCTTGTGTCTCTTTATGGTTGATTTCCCAGTCTGCTTCCAGTTCCCAGAAACCACTGAAGGACAGTGCGTCTGTCCTTAAGGACTGGATATAATGGGATGATAGAACATGTACTGTTTTGTACCTGGCTGCTTTTACTCAGAAGACTTTTTAAAGATCCATCTATGTTGCTGCATATATCCTTGTTTGTTTTTTTATAGCTGTATAGTGAAAGTGTGTTAGTCGCTCAGTCATGTATGACTCTTTGCGACCCCAGGAACTGTAGCCTGCCAGGCTCCTCTATCCATGGAATTCTTCATGTAAGAATACTGGAGTGGGTTGCCATTCCCTTCACCAAGGGATCTACCTGACTCAGGGATCAAACCTGGGTCTTCTACATTGCAAGGCAGATTCTTTACCATCTGAACCACCAGGGAAGTAGCTGTATGATAGTGGTCCTTTAAATGGATGTACCATATTTTGTTTATCCCTTCACTAGCTGAGGAACATTTGGATTGTTTCCTTTTGGGGGTTACTATTTGTGTTTTTGAGAATATTTATTTTAGTTTCTCTTGGGTAAATACAAAGGAGGGGAATCATTTGATTTATAAGAAATGGCCTGTTTGCCAAAGTAGTTGTACAGACTTATCATCCTAATAGCACCACATCCTCTCCAGCACTTAAAATTGTCAAAACACTTAAAATTGTTGTCATTTTAACCATTTACTAGCTATGAAATCGGAGAAGGCAATGGCACCCCACTCCAGTACTCCTGCCTGGAAAATCCCATGGATGGAGGAGCCTGGTAGGCTGCAGTCCATGGGGTCGCGAAGAGTCAGACACGACTGAGCGACTTCACTTTCACTTTTCACTTTCGTGCATTGGAGAAGGAAATGGCAACCCACTCCAGTGTTCTTGCCTGGAGAATCCCAGGGACCGGGGAGCTTGGTGGGCTGCCGTCTATGGGGTCACACAGAGTCGGACACGACTGAAGCGACTTAGCAGCAGCAGCAGCAGCTATGAAATGGCATTTCCTCTTGATTAAGATTTTCTGTTGACTAAGGTTAAGTATCTTCTCATGTGTTTTTTGGCCACTTACATATCATTTTTTATGTTACGTTGTTGACAAATTATCTGTTACAACATAACAAGCATTGCAGATTATTTTGCTTACAAATTGTCAGTTTGGTTAGAATTTAGTGGAGGCAACTCCTGCCTGTTCTACTTCACATCAGCTGGGGCAACTTGATGGCTGAGGAATAATTCAGCAGCTGGGGACTGGAGTCCTCTGCAGACCCGCTCACTCATGTGTCTGGTGTCAATGCTGGCTCTCAGCTGAATTCAGGGGAGACTGCTAACCAGAACACCTCTGTGTGGCCTCTCCATACGTGCAGCTGCTTGACCTGCTGTGTTTCAAAAGCTAACATTCCAAGAAAACAAAGTAGAAGTTCATGGCATTGTGACTTGACCTTAAAAGTTAGTGCCACATGTCTTTCCAAATCTTTGTGTTTCCTATTGAGTTAAAATATTTATATAGTCTGGAAATGATTCCTTTTTAAGTCTAAGGCTTGACTTTTCATTTACTTATGGTGCCCTAGAAAAAAGTTTAAAATTTTCTTTTGAGCGAAGTCTGCTTTATCTAGTTTTTCTTTTTAGCATTAGTATGTTTTGTGTCCTTTTTTGCCTAAGCCTAGTTCTCAGAGTTTTTCCTATGTTTTCTCTATTAGTTTTTCAGTTCAGTTCAGTTCAGTCGCTCAGGCGTGTCCAGCTCTTTGCGACCCCATGGACTGCAGCACGCCAGGCCTCCCTGTCCATCACCAACTAGATTTTTAGCTTTAATGTCTAGATCCCTTTAACCAGGGATGAAAGTTAACTCTTTCATGTGGTATGAGGTAGGGTTGAAATATAACGGTGTTCTCTTATGCATATTCAGTTGTTCCAGCACCATTTTTGAAAAGACTTTCCTTCTTGCATTGTATTACTCAATGACTTTTAAAAAAAATCAGTTTTATGAATCTGTTCCTTTATTCTAAGTATCTGAATTTATACCAACATCACACTGTCCTGATTGCTATAGTTTCATATTCAATCTGTAAATATCATGTAATGTTAGTTCTTCTCATTTGTGCTTCTCTGTTAGAATCATTTTGGCTATTTTAGATATTTTGATTTCCATATAAGCTTTAGAATTAGCTTATTAATCTACACACACGCGTACCCCTGCTCGGATCTTGATTGAGTTTGTGTTGAATCTATAAATCAATCTGAGGAGAATTTACATCTTAACAAAGTGAAGACTTCCAATCCAAGAATACAGTGTATACCTCCATTTATTTAGAACTTACTTAATTTTTCTCAGCAAGATTTCACAGCTGTTAGTAAAGTTTCAGAGGTCCACAAGAGCATCCTCAGTCCCAGTGATTAGCTGGAAGGATTCACAGGACTCAGACATTGTTACGCTTGATGGTTATTGTCTGTTCAGTGAAGGATACCGAGTAAAATCAGGGAAGGGAAAAGGGCTTGGTGGAAACTAGATGCAAGCCTGCGGGTGGCCTCTCCCAGTGGAGTTACAGTAGAGTTACACCCCAGTGGCATGCATTTAACTCCCCCAGCAGTGGTGTGTGACACATGCAAACTGGTGCCAGGTAGGGGAGCTCACAGGGTTGGGTGTCCAGGGTATTTATTGGAGGGGGTCCATCACATGGGCATGCAGTGCCATTGTGAGTGACCTCAGCGACTCAAGCAGCTACTGAGATGCTCAGGTGGTGTTTCTCCTTTACAAGGTTAGTGCGGAAAATTGCACTGATTGACTTCGGAATGTCAAACCAATCTTCCACTCCTGCGATAAGATCCACTTATTCAAAAGCTGTTACTGTTTTCATATATTGCTGGATTTGATTTGTTAATCTTTGAGCAGATTTCTGTGTCTGTGTGCAAGCCTGTCTTGCTCAGCTTGCACGCCCCCAGGAGAGCCCAGTGACCGGAGGAGAGCTCCCTTCTTTTAGGTGTCACCGTTCCGTGTTGCCCATTCTCCAGTATCTGAAAACTGGATATTGCAGCAAATTTATTTGTTTTATATATTTAGTCCCATTTTCTCCTTTTTTTACAGTGGCAGGGCAAGTGTTAGCCTGACATTTCAGAAGTAAAAACTTATAGATAAAAATGGTTTTTGAAAAACAAATAGCATTACTTTAATAAAATGTTCAAATTATTTCAGTAACCTTTGCATTTTAAAAATCTTTAATTTAGCACAATATTCGGATTTGTGGGCTGAATTTTGGACTACACTTAAGGTGAGCTTTTTTATGTTGCCTTGATAAGTATCATATTTCTAAGATATCTACCTACCTAATAAGTGTGTGTGTAAGGAAGGAAGACAGAGCTCATGTGATCATCACATTCTAAAATGTGTTCTTTGTGTTGTCACAAATCAAATCTCA
The DNA here is from genome assembly GCF_003369695.1 of Bos indicus x Bos taurus. Taxonomy (NCBI): domain Eukaryota; kingdom Metazoa; phylum Chordata; class Mammalia; order Artiodactyla; family Bovidae; genus Bos; species Bos indicus x Bos taurus. Next base: position 65,595,064 of record NC_040085.1, on the reverse strand, counting down.
ACTGAATCAGTTTTAAAGATTTTATTGGCTTTGTGCAGTCAGTCAGTCAGTTCAGTTGCTCAGTCGTGTCCGACTCTTTGCAACTCCATGAATCGCAGCACACCAGGCCTCCCTGTCTATCACCAACTCCTGGAGTTCAGTCAGACTCACGTTCATCGAGTCAGTGATGCCATCCAGCCATCTCATCCTCTGTCATCCCCTTCTCCTCCTGTCCCCCAATCCCTCCCAGCATCAGAGTCTTTTCCAATGAGTCAACTCTTCCCATGAGGTGGCCAAAGTACTGGAGTTTCAGCTTTAGCATCATTCCTTCCAAAGAAATCCCAGGGCTGATCTCCTTCAGAAAGGACTGGTTGGATCTCCTTGCAGTCCAAGGGACTCTCAAGAGTCTTCTCCAACACCACAGTTCAAAAGCATCAGTTCTTCAGCGCTCAGCCTTCTTCACAGTCCAACTCTCGCATCCATACATGACCACTGTGCAACACCTCATAAATCAGGCAGCATTTTAGCTAGCAGACAGGAAGAAGCTCTGGGGATCTGTACAAAATGAAAGACTTTTATAGGCAGAGGGAGCAAGAACAAGGAAGTCATTCCAGGTAAAAATGGCAGGTTCCATATTGCAAGGCCACTTCCCTTTCAGGGATGGCAGGGATCGACCAGGCAGATTACCTATTTAGTGCTGATCAGCTAATTCCTGATGGACTGGTTAAGATTCCATTTCTAAGAGAACTGAAACTAATTAAGTCTCTCAGTTTGGTGACGTGGGATTTAGTATAAGTGACTCCATTTTGGGCCTGTTGTCTTATTCTTAAGAATATAAAATGTCATTATGAAATCTTCACCCTTTGGGAAGCTATCTTCCCACTCTACCACTTCAGCTAAAGTGGGAATGACATTTTTATTTCCAAGCATAAACGGAAGACAGATTATTTTAGGACAAATTTGTCAGTTCTGCACTCGCTCTTTCCTCCACATTTTACCAGCTATGCACCATTTCCATCTCTCCCTGCTTTAGAAGCAGGTAGACTAGAATATAGATCCTGGTTCTGCTACTTTCTAAGTAACTAAAGATTACCTGTGATCCTTGTTTAACCCTTAAACAGAGGCTAAGAGAAGTGCTAGTAATGCCTTTTTTAGATGAAGCAACTGAGACTCAGACTTGCCCAAGACCGGACTGTAGCCCTCCAGGCTCCTCTGTCCATTGAATTCTCCAGGCAAGAATACGGAGTGGGTGGCCATTCCCTTCTCCAGGAGATCTTCCCAACGCATGGACTGAACTCAGGTCTTCTGCATTGCAGGACCATGTGAGCCACCAGGGAAGCCCATTGATGAACTTTCGGGATTTAAAGCTCAGACCTCCCTGATTGCAAGATTCTTTCTCTTAAGCTGCAAGCCGCACTGAGTCTCCTCTGCAGTTCTGTGGTGCTCCTAAGATGAGCTGGCTTTTTTATGCCGCCATCACTAGTTCCCTACCCAGTTAGAATTTTGAGTTTAGTGAGCATTCTATTAAATCTCATTTGTTAATTCACTTTTCTAACATCCTTTACAGAACTTTGTGAATTTTCTGTGTAAGACACTTACTTTACACAACTAGTACCAATATTGTGTATGTATTTTTGTCTTGTGCATGACTCACTTGTACAAGATATTTTTATTTATTTTGTTGCTATTTATATTCACATACCCCCAAATGCTATTTTTTTAAGGAACTGATAGAAAGTGGTAATGAGACCTTGAGAGAAATAAAAAATCTGATAGGCAAGCTGTGTGAAAGAGATGAAAAAATCGAGCAAATCAGTATTTTGCTTCAATCAGACCTTGATGAGATGCGTAGTCTAATGGAAAAGGAATCGGAGACAGACTTTCTCAGTAAGTAACATCTCAAGAACTTTCTGCTATTTTACTGTCACTGGTGACATCAAAAATAGCCCCCCAAAAGAATGCCAACCAATAATTTAGTTATCTGTAATAATCTGTTCCAAATAATATCACATATGTTCACTGAATGTTTATTCTCATTTGTGGGATTGAATATGGCACTGTAGCAGTGTTGGGCAAGCCTCTCTTTTTATCTTAGTGAGTCTCCTAAATAACTGAATCTCAACTTCTTTCCGATTTTTAAAAATATTCCTCCCCCCAAATCTTTTTAAACTCTTTTACATGCTTCCTTATCTTTTAAAAGAAAATAGTGAACATCATTTTGCCCTTTCTTCCTGAGCTGAGTTTAGCATTAGAAACAGGAAGTGTTGCCTTCTCTGAAAGTCTAATGATGCTTTCTGGGTCTTCTGAGATGTTAACACATCGATTATAACACAACTGACTCAAGAACAAGCAACCCAGTCTTTTCAGAGGAAGATCAACCTTCATCCTCAGTCCCTACTCTAGAGTCGTGTTAGACACCAGGGCCACAGAACTGCCCATACCAGGACTCCAGTGAGAAGCAGAGGTGAATCCTTGGCCAGTACAGCCCAGGGATCCCAGCGCTGGAATCCCTTGAAAAGGTGGGATGGTGGAGGTAGAGGGCGCTGTCAGAAGGAAGGAGAATAGAGCATAGGGGAGAGATGGAGAGGTGAAATGAAAATGGTATTATCTGACAAGTGTACAGATCTATTAGAGGTTATTAAGATTTAAGAGCATCATCATTAGATAAGCCATACTAAAGGTGAGTTGTAAAAAATAAAATAAGTGAAATAAAAGTAAAATGAAAGAAAGCGGCACAATTAAAAACATCTAGATATTTGGTTTAAAAAAAAAAAGTGTTCTGAGGGTGTTGCTTGATAAAAGAAATAATGTTTTAGCAGCTACTAAGGAATTTTGTGGGTGAATCTTCTTATCAACCAAAAAGTTGTGTTTATCATCATGTTCCACCTTGATGATACTTATTATGTGTGCATGCTCAGTGGCTTCAGTCATGTCAGACTCTTTGTGATCCTATGGACTGAAGCCCGCCAGGCTGCTCTGTCTGTGGGATTTCTCAGGCAAGAATACTGGCTCGGGTTGCCATTTCCTCCTCCAGGGGATCTTCCCGACCCAGGGACTGAACCCGAGTCTCCTGCACTGCAGGCAGATTCTTTACCCCTGAGCCACCAGGGAAGCCCCTATACTTATTATATCTTATTGCACAAAGAGTCTGTGCCATCTTGCTTAAGTCTGCATTTTCTTTGTTAGGTCAGGCCATCCCTAGTAACTGTAGATCAAGTCGACTTTTAAGAGCTAAATAGTTTCTTCAATTGCGCTGTTTTCACATGAGAAAATCTTCCCTCTTTGTCTGAAACCTGATGGAATCTTTACATTGGAGCAAATTTAAATGTACTATATTGAAAAGCTAAACCCACTGAAAAACTAATATCGTATTCCCCTTTTCTTGTACTTTGAGAACTGATAACCTATTGAAAGTGGAGGATTGCAGCATGGAAACAATGGAAGGCCCCCCAAATTAGAACAAGCTGAGGCATAAAGCTTGGTGGAACAAGGGAGTCAGTGTCACCATCACTTGTTTTTGGCAGAGATTCAGAGGCAGGCAGCGGAGTGGGAGAGGTTCAGTGTTGAGGGTGGGGAAAAGGAAAGCTTCAGGTGTGTTCTGACTGGAGGTTGTTGGCATTGCTGGCAACAGGCTGACTAGAAGCTGGATAGCCTATGTGATAGATTAGTGAGCATATTTGGCTCTTCTCTGGTTGGTCCTGAGTTAGAAGAAGGATTATAAAGGAGGGAAGTTGGCAGTCATTGATTAAATTATGACTATTCTGGGCTAATTGCATATATGGTCAATTCATGGGTCTATTGTCATGTATGGTCTGGCCATTGTCAGTTTGTATATTCTATTTTTCAGCATGGATTTTAATTTTTACTTCCATTTCAAGATATCGTGTCCAGAAGAGAGTAATATTAATAGTTGCTTTGTGTGAAAACCAACCCAAATAAAATATAAATAATGGGCTTCCCTGGTGGCTTAGCTGGTAAAGACCCTGCCTGCCAGCGCAGGAGATGCAAGAGACATGGGTTCAATCCCTGGGTGGAAAGATCCCCTGGAGAAAGAAATGACAACCCACTCCAGTAATCTTGCCTGGAAAATTCCCCAGACAGAAGAGCCCGGCAGGCTACAGTCCATGCGGTCACAGAGTCGGACGCAACTGCACGCACATCAGGATGGGTCGATCCAGTACGTGGCATTCGTTTTTATATCATCCAAATGGTACAGTCATTTCATTAAAATTTAACTTCATTTGATAGGCAATCAGTATACATGACTCTTAAGCTGTGCTTATTCTAGGCAACTGGAACAAGTTCCAGTTAATATTAATTATGAAATATCGCAAGTATGAAAAGCATAAAAGTCACACACACACATATACACACCATCAGGCAAAAATTTTAACATTTTTGCCATGTTATGATATTCCCGCCACACAGAACAAGAACATAATTGTTGTTGTCCAGTTGCTCAGTCGTGTCTGACTCTGCAGCTCCAGGGACTGCAGCATGCCAGGCTTCCCTGTCTACCACCAACTCCCAGAGCTCGCCCAAACTCATGTCTATCAAGTTGGTGATGCCATCCAGTGATCTTATCCTCTTTCATCCCCTTCTTCTTCTGCCTCCAATCTTTCCCAGCATCAGGGTCTTTTCCAGTGAGTCAGTTCTTTGGATCAGGTGGCCAAAGTGTTGGAGTCTCAGCTTCAACATCAGTCCTTCCAATGAATATTCAGGACTGATCTCCTTTAGAATGGACTGGTTGGATCTCCTTGCAGTCCAAGGGGCTCTCAAGAGTCTTCTCCAGCACCACAGTTCAAAAGCATCAATTCTTCAGCACTTAACTTTCTTTATAGTCCAACTCTCACATCCATACATGACTACTGGAAAAATTTAGTTATCTCTTAAAATTTCTGTCTTATATTGTACACAGCATTATATATATTTATAGTGTATAAATAAACTGGGGCACATGATACAAACTCAGGAGAGTTTGGAGAGCACTCACCTCAGTTTCCGATGCTCACAGTTTTTGCTCAGGTTGTCATTATAACCAAACCACAAACTGTAAGGAAACTTTGTTGTAGTCTGATGAAAACTTTAGAGAAATCGAAGCTTGGGGCTTTCAGTTTTAAACTCCTCCCCTATTCTCAGTTGCTGCCTGTGTTCCTAGATATCAACAATGGTGTGGAGATTCCTGAGCAAGTCCTATTGCCTACAACAAGGGTCATTAAACTACAACCAAGGGGCCAAACCTGCTTCCCTCCTATATTTGTAGGGCTCAGAGCTAAGAATGGTTTTTGTATTTTCAAATGGTTAGAAAAAATCAAAAGGATAATATTGGCCAGTACCAGATTCAATAACCTTAGATATGTAGATGACACCACCCCTTGGCAGAAAGCAAAGAAGAACTAAAGAGCCTCTTGATGAAGGTGAAAGAGGAGAGTGAAAAACCTGGGTTAAAATTCAACATTCAAAAAACTAAAATCATACGATCTGGTCCCATCACTTAATGCCATATAGATGAGGAAACAGTGGAAACAGTGACAAACTTTACTTTCTTGGGTTCCAAAATCACTGCAGATAGTGACTGCAGCCATGAAATTAAAAGATGCTTGCTCCTTGGAAGAAAAGTTATGACCAACCTAGACAGCATATTAAAGCAGAGACATTGCTTTGCCAACAAAGGTCCATCTAGTCAAGGCTATGGTTTCCCCAGTAGTCATGTATGGATGTGAGAGTTGGACCATTGCTGATTCATGTCAATGTATGGCAAAAAACCATTACAATATTGTAAAGTAATTAGCCTCCAATTAAAATAAATTAATTTTTAAAAAGAAGAAGGCTGAGCACCTAAGAACTGATGCTTTCAAATTGTGATGCTGGTGAAGACTCTTGAGAGTTCCTTAGACAGCAAGGAGATCAAACCTGTCAATCCTAAAGGAAATCAACCCTAAATATTCATTGAAAGGCATGAAGCTGAAGCTGAAGCTGCAATACTTTGGCCACCTGATGCAGAGCTGACTCATTAGAAAAGACCCTGATGCTTGAAAAGATAGAAGGCGGGAGGAGAAGGAGATTACAGAGAATGAGATGGTTGGATGGCATCACTGACTTGATGGACATGAGTTTAAGCAAGCTCCGAGAGTTGGTGATGGACAGGGAAGCCTGGTGTGCTGCAGTCCAAGGGGTTGCAAAGAGTCAGACATGACTGAATGACTGAACACCACGACCAACTAGAAAATTATATGAAATTCAAATTTCTATATGCAGAGATAAAGTTTTATTCAATCCCAGCCATGCTCATACGTTCACACATTACATTTGGCTGCACTTGTGCTACAATGACAGACACTGTGACAGGGACCCCATGACTCACCCCACCTAAAGTATTTACTGTTTAGGCGAACAGTAGATAAACAGTAGATGTTTGCCAAACTCTGTAAGGTACCTTTTCCTTTGATCACTCATGGAGTGGGTGCACTTTCTTGGCAACATGGCAAACCCTAAGGATCATATCCACTGAGACAAATAGAGAATAAGGGATGCGATGATTTCTTTGTTCTAGGCCATTCAGTGATGAACAAGCTCTGTTATATGATGCCTATTCTGGAAAAATTTAAATGTTCTCCTTTTGTGGTTGGAAATGAAAAGAATATCACTAAATTTTATAAGAAAAAAACATATATTTCTACTGAATATATTTTCAGTCAATAGATTTTTGAATGGAGGAATTTCAATGTAAAAAGCCAGTACTGTTTGCAGCCACTGAAATGTTTCTAATTGGGCATACTGATACTTGAAATTCCTCCTGTTTTTAGGGTTGCATCCACATTTCACTATTAACTCTAAACTGAATTCCAGAAGTTTACTTTTTTTTTTTTTTTTACTGAAGCCTATTTTGTGCCAAGTACCATGTTAGGCTCTAGGGTTATAGTGGTCAATGAAAACAGATATAATCCCCACCAAATAGAACTCATAATCTAGCACAAAAGTCTGCAAATATTAAAGGGCCATAGTATTTTTTTAGCTTTGTCACGCATGAGGTCTCTGTAGCATCTACTCAGGTCTGCCATCATTAGCAGAATTGTGCCTGCAGTTTGCCAACTCCTGACACAGTGGGAGAACCAAGAATGTATTAAGCAAATGTGTGTAAAGTCTCATGTCATATGGATTTTACAGGTGGGGCATGAGAACCATGAGAGAACCTGAGAGGGAGAGAGACTTGACCTGGTTAAGGAATTGGGAGAGAGGTCTCTAGAGAACTGGAAATGGCGATGAGCTGTAAAGGAGGATCTCTGGATTCTCCATCTCCACTTGTTTCTGCTCCTGGAGGACTGGTACCACGTGGGCTTTGGAGGAAGGTGGACCTGGGATCAAATTTCAACTCTGCTTCTTAACACATTATTTAACCTCCATTCTTTAGTTGCTCCAAGTAGCTCAGAGGTAAAAAGAATCCGCCTGCAATGCAGGAGACACAGGTTTAATCCCTAGGTAAGGAAGATCTGGAGAAGGAAATGGCAAGCCACTTCAGTATTCTTGCCTGGGAAATCCCATGCACAGAGGAGCCTGGCAGGCTACAGTCCATGGGGTCTGAAAGAGTTGGACACAGCTTAGTGACTAAACAATGCAACAGGAGTAGTAATAAATGATGCCTCAGACACAAATTAGGCACTAATATTTCTGAAGTCTTCTTACCTTCTGAGGAGATAATAGGCCCCTTGAATTACTCTGAGCTACCAGCTCTTGGATATTTCGTATCGAATGGCTTCTGTCACGGGTGGACTTCTAGAGAAGCCCTTGATCTCTTCCAGCTTAACAGCCCTCTCCTGCACCCTCTTCTGGACACAGTGTATCACTGCAGCCCTGCCGGGTCTGGTGTGCTCCTACAGTCACAGCACTAGCTGTATTAGCATACTGAATACCTTTGAGCCCGGCATTAGACCATGCCTGTGAGCTTAGTCATTCAGTTATGTCCCACTCTTTGAGACCCTATGGACTGTAGCCTGTCCTCTGTCCATGGGATTCTCCAGGCAAGAATACTGGAGTGGGTTGCCATGCCCTCCTCCAGAAGATCTTCCCAACCCAGGGATGGAACCCGTCTCCTGTGTTGGCAGGCAGATTCTTTTACCACTGAGCCACCTGGGAAACCCACTAGAGCATGTGGCTAGTTACTAAATTGAACACGACTCGGTCCCTGAACCTCAAAGCATATACATTGTGAGAAACAGACAAGTGAAGAGATGATTAGACTACAGTGGATTCTTCCAAGTCAGTAGCAATGGAGGGTAAAGAGACACGTCTGTTCTTTGGGGTGTTGAGAGTACATGGGATGTCTTCCTGAAGGAGCAGTAGATGTAGACTGGCCAGGGAACAGTAATGATGTGGCTGAGTGGAGATCTTCGGGAGGTCCTGGTTGGCAAGCATGAGGGATAGGCTTGGCAGAATGTGAAATGCCAGACTTCATCCTGAAAATTAAAATCATTACTTTTTGCTTTAATAGTCTTTCTTATAAATTAAATAAATTTTTGGTGTTTAGCAAACCTAATTAACCTGCAAAGATTACTTTTAAAGAAGTATTAAAAATAATTTTGTTTTAAAATTCAAAAAAACCCCTATTATACCATACAGTATAATTTAGATAACAGATAAACAATCTGTGTACTAATCAACTTGATATGTGCTCTACAGAAGACTTTTTTAGGCCAAGAGATATTTTTAGATAAAAAAATTTATGCTTTCTGTTAGCTTTTTGTGATTGTGACCAAAAGGACTTGATATAATTATCTATGTTTTGATCTCTTAGTTCTGGAAACAAACCTGGTTATTGAAGCAGAATCAAATTTTCAGTAAGAAATACTTAAAAATGTAATTCAGAAATTTTCTAAAGCTCTCTTGGAAAAATTAAGATCTGAGCTAAGAAGAGTTTAGATCTTAGTTTTCAAACAGTAGCGTCACCTAGGGGAAGTTTTGGAGAAGGCAATGGCACCCCACTCCAGTACTCTTGCCTGGAAAATCCCGTGGATGGAGGAGCCTGGTAGGCTGCAGTCCATGGGGTCGAGAAGAGTCGGACGTGACTACACGACTTCACTTTCACTTTTCCCTTTCATGCATTGGAGAAGGAAATGGCAACCCACTCCAGTGTTCTTGCCTGGAGAATCCCAGGGACAGGGGAGCCTGGTGGGCTGCCGTCTATGGGGTCGCACAGTCGGACACGACTGAAGCGACTTAGCAGCAGCAGCAGCAGGGGAAGTTTAAAATTTCCTCTGCTCAGCCAGACCAATTCTCCACGAGTCTGGGGGGTGAGACCCACGAGTAATTTTAGAATTCTCTCTAGCTGGCTCCACTGTGTAGCCAAGTATGGAAAACCATCGGTTTTAGACAAATATATTAACAGTGTAATTGTTAAATTTATCAACTGACCTAAATTAAGAAAATTTTAGCTTTTAAATTACCTGTCCGGTGATGAGCAAAGTAACTACCATACACTGCAGCAGCGAGATCTAAGACAAAACTGTGTATTTTCAATGACTTATAACAAATTAACCTGGGCAACCATAGCTACTATAAATTATCCCATCTTGTTCATAAGGAAGCAAATTAAAAATGCAAGTATGTATTAAGTATTTCTGAAATCCTTTGCATTTGAGGACTTGTATTACTTGCATGATTTCTCCTTTTGCATGCACATTTTTCTGCTAGAAGAGGACATTGGAGGGGAAGATAATTATTTAAATGACTCCAAATGTAGTGAGACAAAAAGATAGCCCTGGTAATCAGTTGCATGATCCCCCAGCAGCATGCCCACCCCTCCACACCCCACTCTCTGCTCATTATACAATTGTCCAATTGAGGATTCTTGGGGCAATTTAAAGTTGTAACTACCTAAACTTATGTAAGATACACATAGAATTTTAACATTTGATTTATTCCTATAGAAAAGAAGAAAGAGAGTCCTGTTAAAGTAATCCGCTTCCCAGCAGTAAAATGTACTATGAAAAAAACATCAACGAAGAAAAGCTAACAAAATACTGGATACAACTGCCGTGAATTCAAAAGGTACAAAACTACAGAAAAAGTGAGTGCACGTTCTTTCATATTTTACAACTGTCAATGGGAGTCTTAAAAGTTTGAGATTTAACAACTCTCACCAAGGAGGAGAATCAGGAAATAATCTTCTAAATAATATAAACGGATAAACTAGGTCAGATTATTAAGTGCAAAAATCTTATTTTGCTTCCATGGTTGCAACCATGAGTCTCCTGAAGGCTTTAGAGCATAAAAATCACAGCACACATTACCAACCACAGGAAAACCACTGGCTTCCTAGGTGGCGCTAGTGGTAAAGAACCTGCCTGCCAGTGCAGTAGACTGAGACATGGATTCCATCCTTGGGTTGGGAAGATCCCCTGGAGAAGGAAATGAAGCTCACTCCAGTATTCTTGCCTGGAGAATCCCATGGACAGAGGAGCCTGGCGGGGTGTAGTCCATAGGGTTACACCAAGGGGGACACGACTGAAGCGACTTAGCGCAGGAAAACTACGTACTGTATACACTCCTCTGGATTTTGTTAAACCTAAGAAGCCATCAACTGAGATGTCATAATGTGACAAAAATTATGTCTTGAGATTTATAAAATACGGTATGTGTGTTTATCCTTCAAAAATGAGAGAAATGAGGTATACTCTTCAAAAATGACCAAGTATGTAAATATTCATGTTTATTCATTTAGGAAAGAGACATTAACTACTTAACACTTTGAATTATTTCCACAACTAGTGTGGCAAACACAATTAAATGCCAGACATTTGAGATTTTTTTTGTAATTAAGCTTTTTATTATTGTTTTTCTTTATAGGAATAGGAATAACCTGAGGATATCTTCAAGCAAATTACCTAAAAACAAAAGACCTGTTATATAAATTATGCTCTATTTTTGTAATAGATCAAAATACTGTATTGGTGAAAATAAATAGATAGCAAACATAGAAATAAAGTATGTTGTTTTTGTTATCCGACCCCACAAATACGCTTGACTTTATAATTCAGTATATTTGAAAAACAAAGTGAAACATAATAGGCATGCACAATTATGCCGATGTTAAGGACTTCAGATTATACTCAATAGATTTTCTTAATAAAAATAGGAACATCACACATTGCTAGGTACACAGAAACATGATTTTGCTCTAAAGAACAGCTAAATTGTTCAAGAGGTAAGTGCTTCCTAATAGGCCTCCAGTGGAATATAACGGAGTGCTGTAAGTGTGCAGTGTGTTATATACATAATGGAGAATCATGGTGTTTTGCATTTTCCTTGAAACCATAAATTCTGTTGAACTGAAAAAAGAAAACAAACAACAAACTCCCCAAAACATCAGATGTACTGACAATCATATTCCCTTGTATGACAGAAGAGTACTAATACATTTTTTATTTTACTTTTTTTTAAAATTAAGAACACTTCTTAGGTTTTTTTGGCATTTTACATTCAGTGTCCATTGGCTCCTTCAGAGAGTATCCGTGAAGGCTCGGTAAATTTTGCAGTGAACAAGTAAAAAAGGGCTGGTGTGGGTACCAATGCCAAAAGCGGTAAATCTTGCTCGAGTTTATCCACTCTGGAAATGGAGATGATCCCATAGGCATGGAGTAGCCAGTGGCTGAAGAGAACAATAAGTCTTTTCTTTCTGACCAGAAGATCATAGCAGTTCTATAAAATTTTGTAAAAGAAAGGAGACAGATACAGATTATTGGGCTGAATCAACTAGATAATTTATTAGTTTTAATTTGAAACATATTATTTTCACATACAATCATAACCTCAGAATCATAGGGACACAGGAAATCACCCAGTCTTGCTACTATAGTTTACAGATGAGGAAACTCAGGCCTCCTATGTTCAGCACGCCAGTGGCCACGACGAGACAGGAGCCCACATTACTAGGTTCTGGTCTACACCCCCATTCGACCCTGGAAACACTACGGCTGCTTCTGAAAAGTCTGAACTGGAAGGGAACTCCAAATTTCGTGCCTTCTTCCTGCCCTGATCCACAGCATCTGAGTCTACAGATGGGAAGCAGGCGGTATATACACCCAATTTCCAGCATTCCTAGAGTCAGCTGCCTGGATACTTAGAAGGGAGCAGAAATGACAGGTGACTACTCTGATTTCCCTTTAACCTTTAATATCACTCTATAATATACAGATATTGGAAGGACCAAATTAAAAGTAATATCTAAATGTGCTAATAAACACACTAAAATACAATTTGCAACTTGCTAGTTAACTTTCTCTCATTAAATGGCTCATCAGCTTGGTTCTATGTAAAATAAAGAATTTATGTTTCCCTTAAAATACTGTTAATAAGGTTCAACATTTCAATAATCAAATATTTTCTATGTGGATAAATGATGTGAAATGATTTTTTTCTCTAACATGGTGGAAAGTTAAGCCTGATTAATTTCCCAAGCAAATACAGTCTAGGATACAACTTTTTACAAACTGATGAGCCAAAAGCTACTGAGTGACCCTGTTTAGCCAAGGATTACTAAAGCAATCAGCTGTAACATATTGTATCATATATGCTACTGTCTATTCAATAGTCAAATCTATTTTAAAAAAAAAAAACAAAAAACTCTTTAACAAAAGAAAAAAGACATCCTACCTCTATTTCAGAAGCCGACATGTACACAGCCAGAGTAACCAAAGATAATACTAATATAATGTATGGGAAGGCATAGTCTGAAAGACAAACATTGGTATTATGCTGAAAATTAAAATTTCTGAATAAACCATCAAAAAATTCAAACAGTATAATTCTTTTCCTAGACAAAAACCTTCTCAACCAATCCTATGAGATGGAAGCCCTAATGCTCTAAGACAGGGGTCCACAAGCTTCTGTAAAGGGCCAGATAGTGGCTTTGTGGGTCATCCAGTCTCTGTGTCAGTCACCTAACTCCACAGTGGGAAAGCAGCCAGGTCATACGTAACGAATACATGTGTCTGTGTTCAGTACAATTAACTTTATAAGTTTCTAAGTTATGACATATAACTTATTCAGACAATAAAATTCAAATTTTATCTAATTGTCACATGTCAAGAAATACTACTACTCTTTTGATCCCCCCCCCCCAACACTTAAAAGATGTAAAACTATCCTTGGCCTACCTTTGAAGACTCCTGCCTTAAGGCTTCCACTGATGTAAAAAATTAACCTCTCTCCTATGCATACTAGCTATGTATCAAACTTGGGAGAATTGGGAAACTAATCACTCAATTTTTGATGTTTTGTGGTCCAGATTGGGGAACTTTAGTTGAGACAGGCTATTATATAAGGGTAATTCCACTTTAATTAAAAGGTGATATGTCAATAAGCCTCAAAGACTAAATGGATCATTCAGTGCTCTTAATGACAAACTTCTAGACATTTCTACTTCAAATATAGTACAGTAAAATAATACTTTAAATAAATTTTTTACTTTAAAATGCCACTTTTAAAATGTTTTAAACATATACAGCTCACTAAAACAAATAGACAAATTGAAAAAAATCTTGAATTATTTTTATGCAATTATTTTAAAACAATTAACTTCAGTTAGTTAGGTTGGTGCAAAAGTAATTGCAGTTTTGCATTGTTGAACTTTGCTGTTTGATATTAGAATACCTTCTTAAATAAACGTAGTTATGTTATACATCATTTAATGTGCATTTCTCACTTTTTCTTGCTAATGACTTATTACTTGCTGTGTATTTTGTATTTATTTTAGTTTATGGAAATGATGTCAGACAAAAAGCAAATTCAAGCGATTTTCTTATTTGAGTTCAAAATGGGTCATAAAGCAGCGGAGACAACTCGCAACATCAACAATGCATCTGGCCCAGGAACTGCTAACAAACGTGCAGTGCAGTGGTCAGTTCAAGGTTTGCAAAGGAGACGAGAGTCTTGAGGAGGAGGAGCATAGTGGCCAGCCATCGGAAGGTGACAACAATTGAGAGCCATCATCAAAGCTGATCCTCTTACAACTGCATGAGAAGTTGCCTAAGAGCTCAGTGTCAACCATTCTATGGTTGTTTCACATTTGAAACAAACTGGAAAGGTGAAAAAGCTTGATAAGTGGGTGCCTCTTGGGCTGACTGCAAATCAAAAAAATCATTTTGAAGTGTTGTCTTCTCTTATTCTACCCAACAACAATTTCTCAATCAGACTGTGACATGCAACGAAAAGTGGATTTTATACAACAACCTGCGACAATCAGCTCAGTGGCTGGACCGAGAAGCAGCTCCAAAGCACGTCCCAAAGCCAAACTTGCACCAAAAAAAGGTCATGGTCACTGTTTGGTGGTCTGCTGCCCATCTGATTCATTACAGCTTTCTGAATCCTGGTGAAACCATTCCATCTGAGAAGCATGCTCAGCAAATTGATGAGATGCACCGAAAACTGCAAGCCTGCAGCCAGCATTGGTCAATATAAAGGGTCCCGTTCTTCGTGCCAATGCCTGACCACAGGTCTGACAAACAGTGCTTCAGAAGTTTAATGAATTGGGCTACAAAAGTTTTGCCTCATCCAGCATATTCACCTGACCTCTCACCAACCACCTACCACTTCAAGCATCTCGAGAACTTTTTGCAGAGAAAATGCTTACACAACCAGGAGGCAGAAAATGCTTTCCAAGAGTTCCTTGAGTCTTGGAGCATGGATTTTTATGCTACAGAAATAAACAAACCTATTTCTTCTTGGAAAAAATATGTTGAATGTAATAGTTCCTATTTTGATTAATAAAGATGTACCTGAGCCTAGTTATAATGATTTAAAATTCATGGTCCAAAACTGCAGTTACTTTTGTACCAAACTAATAAAACTACTCATTTCTCTGTAATGCAGTAGAACCCATTTGGAACACTGTCAGAAACTGAAATATCTATACAAGCCTGATTCCAACTTACTAAATAAATGAATGACTTGTTTGACATTTAGAACCTTTTACTGCCTGAACAGGTTAGGTCCTAACCAACCATTCAAAAAAATCCCAATTAACTTATAAATAGCTAAACAATGTTACTAATGATACAAATTTAAGACCTAGTAGTAAAAAGGATAAAGAGGGAATTTCCAGCATGGCCCAAACTTTGGGGAGCAGAGGGAGGTTCTGGGCTCAAAGTAGGATTTAGAATTGTTCTTATTCTAGGGTCAAAGACAATATAAGATTTTAAGCAACTAGGTCTGAGGATAGTGCCTAAAAATCTGCATTTTAGTTCTGCAGGTGGTTCAGAGGCAGATCACACTTCAAAATGGGCTTCAATAATACTTCCAAACAAGTAAGTTTGTCACTGACATCTTCCTAATTACTCCCAGTGTCTCTTTCCCTGGACCCTGGTATCCTGAGCTACCAGAAGCCTCTTGCTGCTCTACTTTGCTCAAGCTTGCTATATTCTCTTGTCATGGACTAAATGTCTGTGTCCCCCCAAATTCTTATGTTGAAATCCTAAGCCTCAACGTGATGGTGTAAGTAGGTAGAGGGCCTTTGGGATGATTGGGTCATGTGGGTGAAGCTCTCAAGAATGGGATCAGTGCTCTTATAAAAAAGACCTCAGCGAACTCCCCTTTTCTGCCATGTGAGGACTCTGAAAGAAGACAGCCACTGATGAACCAAGAGACAAGTCCTCATTAGACTCCAAATCTGCTGGTGCCTTGTTCTTGGACCTCAGTCTCCAGAACTGCAAGAAGTCAGTCACTGTTGTTTGTAAGCCACCCAGTCTATGGTATTCTTTTATAGCAGCCGGAACTAGGACACCCCTACAGACCAAAAATTATCTCTCTTTCAACATCATAAAACTGAGTTGTTATGATACCCTCTAGGAATGATCTCAGCAGACTGCATAATTTTATAGTTAGTACACATAAACAATAACTCCTTGACCCTCCCTTGATGAATGTGCTCTGAGTGAAGGCTTGTTAACAAAATTATCTAAAGACATTCAGTGTGGGCAAAGGCATTTTTCAATATAGGCAGCTACAACATAGGAAGCAACGCTATCTGGCAGTCTCCTTAGGTTAACTTCCCAACCTGTCCCTGCTTTCCACGACTTTCCTCTCTCCCCCATTTCACAACCAAGAAGTTCTCTACAGTAGAAGCAGCTGCTGTCCAGGACACAGGGATCTGAGGGCTGACAATTCTTACATCTTTACAGCTAGTCAGCTCTCCCAGGTTTGTCCAGTATAAATAACTACCTGTGCTCTTTTGGATATTCCATGAATACCAACCTATTTGCTTCTTCTAACATTCATGATTCATGCAATCACTAGTTACTAAGTTAGGTATTTCCTTTATTGTATTCTCCTCCCAATCCCTCAACCGCTGTATTAGTTTCCCAGCTTAGTTAACTCTGTCTTTGAAATTGTTCTTCACTCCTGGTGTTTCTCTGCTAGGTCACACAGACAGGTTTGGTTTCTGGCAGTGATCTCTTAACTGATGCCCCAGGGTCTCTTCCCAGCCAATCCACCTTCCACACTGCTACCAAGTTATCTTTCTTCAATGCAAATCTAGTCATGTCACTCTTTCTCCGAAATCCTTTTAAGAGCAGGTCCCAAGAAGAGCAACTTCAAATGCTTACACAGGTCAGTTAGGAGAATAAAATTATAGGTTTTCAAACACCATGCAGGCCAAAGGAAACAATATATCTGTCAAATCAGAATATGAGGGTTAAAGACCCCTAACTAGCCTCCAGTTTCCTCTCCCCTTGGCCTTCCTCTCAGCTCCACCCTCACTTTGAACCAAATGCATTACTAAGCTACAGTACTTGCACAGTGATGTCATCTTGCCCAGTTCCTTCCGGTCAGAAGCTTGTCCTCTGCACCCTGGCAAGCTCCATACACAGATGGTATCCAACCTCCTTGCAATGTTTAATGTCACACGTTCAAAAAGCACCACTCTATGTTCTCAGCTACTTAGTATAGATTTCCTAGTAGCGCGTGAGCTCTTTAACACCAACTTTCATTCTTCTTTTGAGTCACAGATCAGTCTAAATGGTTGCTGAATACATGAATGAATGGATGCATTAAAATAAAAAAATATACTGATGATTTTTTTACTGTTTCTAAAAGTTTTTTGATAAAAAAGAAACTTAGAAAACTAAGACCTAACTTGATGGTAAACATCATATGATATCAAGAGTTATTTCCATCTGTAATATGTAAAAACCAGTTTTTGTGTCATTTACACTCAGATTTTAAAAACCTTCCTATGAGGCTGTGAGCATCAAATACAAAGTATCTTCTAAACAAGTTAGTTTTGATGAAGAATGATGATGTGTTTTAGCAAAAACATATAGTATGGCTTATTTTCAAGGATGAAAACAAAACTACTTTGAAGAACAAGGTCCAATATTATACTCAGAGAAAATATTGTTTATCACATATAATAAATATATTTCATTGATGTTACCCATCAAACTTACATAAAAGGCCTCCACCAACTGCCTGAAGCACGGTTAAAATTGGGAAGAAGTAAAGTGCAGCATAAATACTTTTAAATCGATCCGACTTCCCTAACCCACAGGCAATCTTTTTTACCAGAAGAGGTCGGAGCAGCATCATTAATACCAAGCAGAATGCATAATAGATAAATACAATGGTGTATCTGGGAAATAAAATAGAAAATTGTTACATCACAAATATGTTTTAAAATGTCCTTTAATCACTGATCATTTTAAAATCAAAGATCCTGAAAAAGGTTTAAAAAGTCTACCAGTCAAATATTCAGATTGGTAAAGGGTTGGCCAGGAAGACTCTCATATATTGCTGTAAAGAGCATGCTGGTTCCCTTCTGGTAGGCAGTTTGGAAATGTGTATCAAAAATCATAAAATGTTTATATCTTTAATCCAGAAAGTTTACTTGTAGAAATTAATCAAAGGGAAACAATCAGATATACACAAAAGCCCAATGAACAAGCATTTTTACTGAATCACATGATAAAGAAAACCCAGGAAGAAAATATTCAACAATAGGAAAGTGGTTAAATTTTAGAATATATTTATGCTGGACTACTATGCAGACATTAAAAATCCAATTATGAAAGAAACGTTAACAACAAAACTGTGCCTCATACATTAAATGACAACAGATTATAAATGGCATGTGAATAATATAACTTTAACACTCTTAAAAAAATACATACATACATACAGAAATGCAACTGGTCAGTTGCATTTTTAGCAGTGATCATCTTAAGAAATGGAAGAAGACATTTTTAGCAGTGATCATCTTAAGGAAATGGAATTATAGATTTTTTTATCTGGGCTATGCTTTTTCTGTTTTCCTAATGTCCTATAATGTAATTTTTAAAAATCACAAAAAAAGTTGTAAAAAGATACTCTATTAGCAGATTATAGTTTCTAGCTCTTTATGTTGAATAATGGAATTTCTGTACATATATTTCTAACTTTCTTTTCATGAGGATTTAAAATTATTTTTACTAACTTACACTCAAACCCTCTCCTGTGCAGAGGAAAGTCGAGGGAAGCACAAGAGTTGTCCCAAATTACTGACCCCATGCCTGTTCACACAGCTCAGTGACCGAGGACCCCTGCGCTCTCATGATGCTATCAGGCCCAGCCCTGTACCGTACTGCATTATTTCAAGCCTGACCTCTTGGAGGATGAGTTTTTTCCTCTTGTTAGGCCTCCTCCTATCAATATCAAAACAAAGTAAAATCTGTCTATTCCTTAAGAGCTCCAAAAAGTCTATTATTTTAATCAGTTTATATGTATAAATTATTTATCTGTCTCTATATATAATTTTATATATATAAGGAATAAATAATTTATAGGACTTAAAAGGTAGGCAGGCAGTTAGAAAAGGTTCTCATATCTCTATATCTGGATCTTATTTTTAGATCTCATTTTTTGAAAATTATCTTTTTACATACGTGCATTTTTTGGACACTTAGTACTACTAAGATTTGCACAAAAAGGTCTGCTTTGTTCAGCATATTACATAATGGTAAATGTCTATAATTATGAGAATATAAATACCAGACTCTTCTATTGTACCTTTACTGAGAAAAACACATCAAAATGAACACCAACAATTCACAGAAATTCTAAAAATGTAGTCTGAGATAGTATTATACAAAATCTGATTAATTTGATATTTAAAAAAAAAACCATTCTGGTGAAAGTTACATGTATTTGGGGGGGTGGGGAGAAAGAACACTAACCCAAGTACTCTAATAATAATGCCAGCTACTTGGAAGTGCCTCCTATATGTAAGGCGCACTTATTTAATCCTCACGGTCACCTTACAAGGTATTGTTCTTCCCATTTTTACCAACGGGAAGGTCGAGGTTACAAGAGGTTCTTAACATGTTCAAATTAACAGCTAACAGGCTTGGGATTCAAAGTCCACAGCCCATATTATTTCCTATAAGTCAGATATTGCTTCTCTGTTGTGTATCAAAAAGGTTTTCCTTATAACCCTTTTTGAGAAACATATAGTTTATTTTAGAATTCCTTAGATACTTCAACATCGGTTCTTAACATGTTCAAATTAACAGCTAACAGGCTTGGGATTCAAAGTCCACAGCCCATATTATTTCCTATAAGTCAGATATTGCTTCTCTGTTGTGTATCAAAAAGGTTTTCCTTATAACCCTTTTTGAGAAACATATAGTTTATTTTAGAATTCCTTAGATACTTCAACATCAACACTAAAATACTTTCACTTCTATTATACTAAGATGTACTTCTATTTCCTCTTATCAGACTATCACTTTAGAAAAGAAAATAATATATGTTTATCTTCCCTAGTGCCTAGGAGCCATTTCACAAGGCTCAATCTGCTGAAATGAATGAAATCTACAATCACGATTTTTAAAAAAATGATCTTAATAAATACTTACAATGGGTAGACAGCTTCATGAGTGCAGTGCACTGTGGTCACGTAGTCTGGACTTGGGTTGTAAAGCATGGTGTACCAATCGGAAAGCATCAGTACTCGACAGGAACGGATATGAAGCACACCAACTGGCTCGCTCACAAGTAAGGTGACAAGAGCTGCCACAGTGCATTCGAACAACGCAGTAATGTGCTGGAAAAGGGCACTGGAACTGAGAAAACAAAGGAAGGACAATCACCAGAGAATTCTCAGCGTGTAACTGGCTTTTAATAAAACCTCTTTACGCTTCAAAACACGGATTCTAAAAAGAAGTTGTAACTGATCAATCCTGAAACAAAAAAATCTTCTACATAGGTAAGAAAAGCAAAGAACATACAAAAACTACATGGGAAGAATTTAACCTTGTTTACTAAAAAGGGATAAATACTTATCCCAGATAACAATGTGCCTATATTGTCTAAATGTGTAGAAGAGCAGAAATTGGATCTACTTTTATATTCAATATCTCTCCAAACTATTAAAAATGTCTTAAGTTATCTATGCATCATTTTAAATTATTTTAAACATTAAAAGTACATAAAAGATTATATGTAATATACATTAATTAAAAATATAATAAACATTGTAAGCTCATCACCTAACCCAATAACTAGAACATTAACTTATATCTACCTGTTCCTTCCCATTCCATATTCCTGTCTCTCCCCTAGAAATAACCATTATATTAAATTGCCTTAATCAGTTTTGCTGAAGTTTTTATTCCATCTGTATTTATACTTCAAAATCACTATTTAGTTTTGCTTATTTTTCAACACGATAAAGAGATATAACCTTTCTCAGATTTTTTTTTCCACTCAGACAGAATTACATTTCTAAGATTCATTTATAGCCCTGCTTATAGCTGAAGTTCAGTCATGTTCATTGCTTTATAATATTCTACTTGTGATCTTTCTATTATTTGTCTATCCTGCTTTGTTAGTTAAGTGTGTTACAAATGTCTTCCTATCAGTTTATGGGTTGAATTGTCATTTTTCTTTGTGATGTCTTTTTATGAACAAATGTTCTGAATTTTAATATAGTTGGCTTTATCAAATTTTAAATTTCTGGTTAACAGATTCTCACTCTAAGAAAAATATTATCTTGTATTTTCTTCTAAAAGTTTTAAGGTTTTGCTTTTCATGTTTCAATCTTTCATACATTTAGAAGAGATTTCTGTGTATAAGTTAATATTTTAACTTATAAGAGATTTCTGTGTTTAAGTTAGAATGTAACTTTAGCTTTTCCCATTTGAATATCCAACTGTCCAGGAGCAGCATTTTATTGAAGAGTTAACTCTTTTCCCCTCATTAAGCTGCCATGCCACCCCTGCCATAAGAAGTTCCCTATATAACCAGTCTGCTTTTAGGTTCTCCGTTTCATTCCTGGGGTTCACTTATCTATCCCTGAGACAACAGAACGATAGTAATTTCCTGATATTACATATATTCTTCTACTTTTTCAGTGGTTTTGGTCACTCTTGGGCCTTTGAACTTCAATATAAATATAGAACTAGCTTGTCAAGTTCTACTATATAAATCCAGTGTAGCTTAGCTACCTTGGTCTTGGCTACCTCACAGAACTGTGATTCTATAAATGAAATATAAGGAAGGAACTGATTTTGTATACTTATAGCCAGCCTCTTAAACTCTCATCATTTATAATATCTAGTCTATAGATGCTTTTGAGTTTTCTCCTTGAACAATGTTTCAGTTATCTACCACTGCATAGCAAACTACCCTAAAACTTAATGGCTTAAATTGAAGAAAGTAGGGAAAACCACTAGATCATTCAGGTATGACCTAAATCAAATCCCTTATGATTACACAGTGGAAGTGAGAAATAGATTTAAGGGCCTATATCTGATAGATAGAGTGCCTGATGAACTACGGAATGAGGTTCATGACGTTGTACAGGAGACAGGGATCAAGAACATCCTCATGGAAAATAAATGCAAAGAAGCAAAATGGTTGTCTGGGGAGGCCTTACAAATAGCTGTGAAAAGAAGAGAAGCAAAAAGCAAAGGAGAAAAGGAAAGATATAAGCATCTGAATGCAGAATTCCAAAGAATAGCAAGAAGAGATAAGAAAGCCTTCCTCAGCGATCAATGCAAAGAAATAGAGGAAAACAGCAGAATGGGAAAGACTAGAGATCTCTTCAAGAAAATTAGAGATACCAAGGGTACATTTCATGCAAAGATGGGCTCGATAAAGGACAGAAATGGTTTGGACCTAACAGAAGCAGAAGATATTAAGAAGAGGTGGAAAGAATACACAGAAGAACTGTACACATGACCCAGATAATCACGATGGTGTGATCACTGACCTAGAGCCAGACATCCTGGAATGTGAAAGCAAGTGGGCCTTAGAAAGCATCACTACGAACAAAGCTAGTGGAGGTGATGGAATTCCCGTTGAGCTATTACAAATCCTGAAAGATGATGCTGTGAAAGTGCTGCACTCAATATGCCAACAAATTTGGAAAACTCAGCAGTGGCCACAGGACTGGAAAAGGTCAGTTTTCATTCCAATCCCAAAGAAAGGCAATGCCAAAGAATGCTCAAACTACTGCACAATTGCACTCATCTCACATGCTAGTAAAGTAATGCTCAAGATTCTCCAAGCCAGGCTTCAGCAATACGTGAACTGTGAACTTCCTGATGTTCAAGCTGGTTTTAGAAAAGGCAGAGGAACCAGAGATCAAATTGCCAACATCTGCTGGATCATGGAAAAAGCAAGAGAGTTCCAGAAAAACATCTACTTATGCTTTATTGACTATGCCAAAGCCTTTGACTGTGTGGATCACAATAAACTGTGGGAAAATTCTTCAAGAGATGGGAATACCAGAACACCTGATCTGCCTCTTGAGAAATCTGTATGCAGGTCAGGAAGCAACAGTTAGAACTGGACATGGAACAGACTGGTTCCAAATTGGAAAAGGGGTACGTCAAGGCTCTATATTGTCTCCCTGCTTATTTAACTTATATGCAGAGTACATCATGAGAAACGCTGGACTGGAAGAAACACAAGCTGGAATCAAGATTGCTGGGAGAAATATCAATAGCCTCAGATATGCAGATGTCACCACCCTTATGGAAGAAAGTGAAGAGGAACTAAAAAGCCTCTTGATGACAGTGAAAGTGGAGAGTGAAAAAGTTGGCTTAAAGCTCAACATTCAGAAAACGAAGATCTGGTCCCATCACTTCATGGGAAATAGATGGGGAAACAGTGGAAACACTGTCAGACTTTATTTTTGGGGGCTCCAAAATCACTGCAGATGGTGACTGCAGCCATGAAATTAAAAGACACTCCTTGAAAGGAAAGTTATGACCAACCTAGATAGCATATTCAAAAGCAGAGACATTACTTTGCCAACAAAGGTCCGTCTAATCAAGGCTATGGTTTTTCCTGTGGTCATGTATGGATGTGAGAGTTGGACTGTGAAGAAGGCTGAGCGCCGAAGAATTGATGCTTTTGAACTGTGGTTTGGAGAAGACTCTTGAGAGTCCCTTGGACTGCAAGGAGATCCAACCAGTCCATTCTGAAGGAGATCAGCCCTGGGATTTCTTTGGAAGGAATGATGCTAAAGCTGAAACTCCAGTACTTTGGCCACCTCATGTGAAGAGTTGACTCATTGGAAAAGACTCTGATGCTGGGAGGGATTGGGGGCAGGAGGAGAAGGGGATGACAGAGGATGAGATGGCTGGATGGCATCACTGACTCGATGGACGTGAGTCTGAGTGAACTCCGGGAGTTGGTGATGGACAGGGAGGCCTGGTGTGCTGCAATTCATGGAGTCGCAAAGAGTTGGACATGACTGAGCGACTGAACTGAACTGAACTGATTCTGTGGTTTGACTGGACTCAACTGAAATAATGAAAAGCAAGTTCACAGAATTTTTCCTAGGAATCAAAACACATTCCAAGCAGAATAAATAAATAAAAAGAAATTCACACCAATACACATAATACTTAAGCTTCAGAACACCAAAGATAAAAGAGCTGCTGGTGAGCAGCGCCCATGTGCTGACAGCTGACAGCCAGCACATATTCTACCACGAGTTACTCACTTTGCACACCACAGCCGAGTCCAGCCTCGAGATGAGTGCATCCCAACTCAACATCATGTGGAACAGAAAGGACGGACTACCCAGCTACTGTTGGCAATTAGCCTTAGGCAACCCAACCCTACTGCGTGCTGTGGCTCCAGCTCAGGGTGGGTTTGCTTATTTTCTGAAAGAGAAGAGTTCTCAAAGATCCACCCCACCCCACCCCACTCCTGTGAGACCAGCAGTGTCTTCCATAGCATGTCTCTTCCAGACTTTAGGTATTCCACGCAGGAAGATCACCAAAGCTCCTAATGAGCCCAAGGTGTTGGAAGCAGAACTCCTAAGCCGTTTTACACAGATGAAGACCAAGTACGTAAATAAATGTGTACACTTTCATATTATAGAACCCAATCTTTTGCTTCTTTATAGAATTCATATTTTTGGAGGCAAAATCCGAACCTTATTAATTCTTGACATGACTTTAGTAACGTTCTTACTGGCTTTCTACTCATCATCAGATCAGATAAGATCAGTCGCTCAGTCGTGTCCGACTCTTTGCGACCCCATGAATCGCAGCACACCAGGCCTCCCTGTCCATCACCAACTCCCGGAGTTCACTCAGACTCACGTCCATAGAGTCAGTGATGCCATCCAGCCATCTCATCCTCTGTCATCCCCTTCTCCTCCTGCCCCCAATCCCTCCCAGCATCAGAGTCTTTTTCAATGAGTCAACTCTTTGCATGAGGTGGCCAAAGTACTGGAGTTTCAGCTTTAGCATCATTCCTCCCAAAGAAATCCCAGGGCTGATCTCCTTCAGAATGGACTGGTTGGATCTCTTTGCAGTCCAAGGGACTCTCAAGAGTCTTCTCCAACACCACAGTTCAAAAGCATCAATTCTTTGGCACTCAGCCTTCTTCACAGTCCAACTCTCACAGCCATACATGACCACAGGAAAAACCATAGCCTTGACTAGATGAACCTTTGTTGGCAAAGTAATGTCTCTGCTTTTGAATATGCTATCTAGGTTGGTCATAACTTTGCTTCCAAGGAGTAAGTGTCTTGTAATTTCATGGCTGCAGTCACCATCTGCAGTGATTTTGGAGACCAGAAAAATAAAGTCTGACACTGTTTCCACTGTTTCCCCATCTATTTCCCATGAAGTGATGGGACTGGATGCCATGATCTTCGTTTTCTGAATGTTGAGCTTTAAGCCAACTTTTTCACTCTCCTCTTTCACTTTCATCAAGAGGCTTTTGAGTTCATCTTCACTTTCTGCCATAAGGGTTGTGTCATCTGCATTTCTGAGGTTATTGATATTTCTCCCAGCAATCTTGATTCCAGCTTGTTTTTCTTCCAGTCCAGCGTTTCTCATGATGTACTCTGCATATAAGTTAAATAAACAGGGTGACAATATACAGCCTTGACGAACTCCTTTTCCTATTTGGAACCAGTCTGTTGTTCCATGTCCAGTTCTAACTGTTGCTTCCTGACTTGCATAGATTTCTCAAGAGGCAGATCAGGTGGTCTGGTATTCCCATTTCTTGAAGAATTTTCCACAGTTTATTGTGAACCACACAGTCAAAGGCGTTGGCATAGTCAACAAAGCAGAAATAGATGTTTTTCTGGAACTCTCTTGCTTTTTCCATGATCCAGCAGATGTTGGCAATTTGATCTCTGGTTCCTCTGCCTTTTCTAAAACCAGCTTGAACATCAGGAAGTTCATGGTTCACGTATTGCTGAAGCCTGGCTTGGAGAATCTTGAGCATTACTTTACTAGCATGTGAGATGAGTGCAGTTGTGCAGTAGTTTGAGCATTCTTTGGCATTGCCTTTCTTTGGGATTGGAATGAAAACTGACCTATTCCAGTCCTGTGGCCACTGCTGAGTTTTCCAAATTTGTTGGCATATTGAGTGCAGCACTTTCACAGCATCATCTTTCAGGATTTGAAGTAGCTCAACGGGAATTCCATCACCTCCACTAGCTTTGTTCGTAGTGATGCTTTCTAAGGCCCACTTGCTTTCACATTCCAGGATGTCTGGCTCTAGGTCAGTGATCACACCATCGTGATTATCTGGGTCATGAAGATCTTTTTTGTACAGTTCTTCTGTGTATTCTTGCCATCTCTTCTTAATATCTTCTACTCATCATACTCTCTTTCAATCCATCTTCAGTCAACTATGTAATCTTTTACAAAATGGAATCTGCTTCTAAAACTCCCCTTATTAATCTTCTTTGGTGAGTCCCATCTGCCTTTCAGGAAAAATACTTCCTGCCAGCCTTATCTCCCATACTACCCGGCCTTACAAAGCTGCTTGTTTCCTCACTGCTTCACTCATGGGCATGCACCATGCTCCACCTCAAAACACATGTCACCCACCTGGCAAATGGTGTATCCTTTAAGATCAGATCTGGGGTTATCCCAGGTCCTAGGAATATTTCCTAAGACTCTCCCAGCCCCAGATCTCTTTATATCTTGGTCTTATTCAGTCCCTATTTCTCAAAGCACCCTCAGCTCTCATTTCTTGGTTATACTGTGCTCTCTCTTGGCTCTAGATTTTTGCACGTTTTTCCTGCGGATAAACTCTCCCTTCAATTTCTCTCAAAAATGACTCATTTTTCAAAGTTTAGTTTAAAATCAGTTTTTTCTCCTGTGACATCACCCTATTCCCTCTCTAAGATAGCCTTAAAACTATGCACATGCCTCTACCCGAGACCCTCACAAACTCTGTGACGGTTTGCTTACCTCATCCACTGGGCTGTGAGCATCCACACTAGTCAGTTCTGAATCCCACAGCCTAGTACAGCGCCTGGCACACTGCAAACATCCCTAAAGACTGTTGCATGGATACATGTGGAAAACAAATTACAAAAGAAGCACAACTTCTGGCTTCATTACAAAAAAATATGCATTTTCTGCCTATCTCTGCCCTGGCCTTAAAGAAAAACAAATTTAACACTAAACTCTGGGAAAAGCAAACAGGCCAGAAAGGGAAGTTTTGATTAGTGTCTAGCCTATGTTTTTGAACTGTGGTGCTGGAAAAGACTCTTCAGAGTTCCTTGGACAGAAGGAGATCAAACCAGTCAACCCTAAAGGAAATCAGTCCTGAATATTCATTGGAAGGACTGATGCTGAAGCTGAGCTCCAATACTTTGGCCACCTGATGCAAAGAATGGACTCACTGGAAAAGACCCTGATGCTGGGAAAGACTGAAGGCAGAAGAAGTGGATGACAGATGATGAGATGGTTGGATGGTATCACCAACTCAATGGACATGAGTTTGAGCAAGCTGCGGGAGTTGGTGATGGACAGGGAAGCCTGGCGTGCTGCAATCCATGGGGTCGCAAAAGAATCAGACACAACTGAGCGACTGAACTGAACTATGCATCTCAGTGGACACTAGGACTCCCAAGGAGATAAGAATTGACCCTTGAGTATAAAATAATATTACACTTCTGATATATAAAACACATACATACATACACTATATAAATCAATAAACAGTATATCTGTGATACTAAAATTTCATGGGGTAGTTGACTCATTGGAAAAGACCCTGATGCTGGGAGAGATTGGGGGCAGGAGGAGAAGGGAACAACAGGGGATGAGATGCCTGGATGGCATCACCAACTCAATGCACGTGAGTTTGGATGAACTCTGAGAGTTGGTGATGGACAGGGAGGCCTGGCGTGCTGTGACTCATGGGGTTGCAAAGAGTCGGACACGACTGAGTGACTGAACTGAACTGAGGTGAAATTAGGGGGAAAAAGTATCTTAAAAAGCTCTTTACGGAGGAAAGAATGAAAAAATTTGAGAAACATGAGTCTAACCTAAGACAGGTAGGCCCCTGCTTCCTTGATTCTAAGTACAATGTCTCAGGAAAACATAAGAGATGGCCCTTGTATTTCTTGCTACCAACTTCTTAGGTAAAACATAGATATGCAAACTCCTTTTTAAGCCCACCTCCTTTCCTGTCTAAGCACTGATCATATCTCGGCTTTATCCCCAAGCCAAAGTTCTACCTTCTGCTCTAACATTCTCTCAAACCATATCTGATGTTTTAGTTCAAATGTATTTGGTGAGGTACATTCATTAACCCCACCTCTTCTCCATTCCAAGCTATAAAGTTCCAAATGAGCAATTATTTAACTTGAGCTCTGTTAATCACATTTCTTTTCTCAGCCTCATCTCTCATCATTCTACAACAGAAACTCAAAGTAGGATGAGAGCTGCTTTAAAAAAAATTTAATGGCTTCTTTTCTGAAAAATAATGAATGCTTTTCCAATGTAAATAATCAATGTGGACTTATCTGGTAGGTCCAGAAAAGTACTGATTCTACTTCCATCTGACCATCCTCTCTGCTTCCATTCCTATCACTGGAGTCCAGCCATCGCTACTTTTTGGACAACAGCTTTCTAGTATGTCTCACCTCTAATCTGCCCTCCACAGAAGTTGTCTTCTTAAAACATATACCCAAGATACTCTTTTTCCAGACAAAAACCTTCACCAATAAATCATTCATTGGCAAGTACCTAGTATCTATCATGTGCCAGCAACTATGCTGGTCTCTGGAGAGTCCATAGATAACAATGGCGACGACCACTGCCCTCATGGAGCCTATAATCAGGGGTGGGAGAGAACATGAAATGAGGAGGCAAACATAACTGCAAATTGTGTTGAGTGCTAAACACAAAGCAACAACAACAAAATAACAGTGCTTTTAAAAAAGAAAAATAATGAGGCCAGGCCTACTTTAGATTGGGCCAGTGAAGGCTTCTCTAAGGAGGCGTGATTTAAACTGAGATTGCAAGGGGGAAAAGCTGCTAGGTCAAAAGGTGCAGGGAGAAGAGAGTATTTCAGGCAGAGAAGAGTTTGGGGAAAGGGACAGGACCTAAAGCAGGAAAGATGCTGAGACGTTAAGAGGAACCAACAGTCAGGATGGCTGAAATGTACTACGGTAGAATTTGGTTCCTCACTCCCAGTGCAGTAAGGTTCACATCATTACCAAGGACTTTCACGTTCTGGCCTCGGCCCCGTTCTCACCCTCCTTTTTTATTACCTTTCTCTCATGTGCTATCCACACTTTGAACACCCAACTACTCCCTTTCCCACCCATAAGAGATCACATGTTTCATACTTCTATGCCAGTGTTCACACTGTTGCCTCTGCCTGAAATGTTCCTTTTTTGATGTGTTTCAGGTGACACCAGGCACGATTTCATCTCTTCCATTCTCTGTGACTCCAGACCATTTAGTTTATAAAGCTTTTATACACTTTTTGATTCTATACTTTCAAGACTGGTATGTATTATAAGGAGTTGTGTATGTATTTGTCTTCTCTATAAGATTAGGGCTATCAACCACATCAATTATTTTTGTATCTCTTCTTCTGATCTTCTAAACATCAAACACAATGCTCAGTAAGTTTTTGTGGATTTTACTATAAGTTTTCATAATTAGGTTGCAGCCATAACACTTAAACTACAGTATTAAACTGCAAAGATTTTTGTTTTAGAACAATAAACAGTTTGTAATCACAGCCAATTCTTTGCAAAAAACCAATAAAGATAATTAAGAAATAAAAATTAAATAAAATATTCCTCCAGCTTCACTCAGAGTAAAACAAAGGACATTTCCCTTAATATTTACTGAGGCATGCTCTAGCAGTTTTCTGGCCACAGTCAAAAGTAATCAGAAGATAAAAGAAAAACAAGCCTGCCACTTGTAAAATAACAGAGGTATAATTACTTGATAAGGTCTTCTAAATGACAACTATTCCAACATCAGTGCATTCAGATACATTTAGAGAACAGTGCTAACCTCTTTTTCCCTGAGTACCATTCAATGAAGAACCAATGTAAAACAAGAGGAAGCATAGCCATAAAGCCAAGATAGAGCCAATCATAAAGTTCTGGAGACTCTGTGCAAGGCTGACAGTATTTCTGTGCATTTGTTCTCTGCCCTCTTGGACACACCTACAATATATAAGAACAGTATTTTATGTACAGATATTATTTTAGAACATTAACACCCTCCCAAAATTGTTCACTAAGATGTCACATTTCAGTGTAAACATCTGTTTACATGTGCGTCTTTTAAAGATAAAAGAGAAAACATAAATAAAATTTTAAAAGTTTAAATTGTATTTGTTATACCTGCATAATATTTACTAAAAATAGTTGACTAAGTTACATGAAAATCTAGTCATTAACACCATATAAAAACTGCAGAGTAATGCTCTGGAGTTGTAATGTTAAATTTTTGTCCAAGTCACTTTTCTATATTAATAAAAAGTAATTAGAAATTATTAAATTATCCATTAAAAAATACTTAGTAACTGTGACTGTCACAAAGATGTATTATAGACAATATGACAACACAAATGAGAATTTTATCAATGCCTCCATATTCTTTTTTAGGTTGAAATACACTGAAGAAAAAAGTTATTCTACATGTCCCAATATTTCAGAAGCAAACAGATTT
Organism: Bos indicus x Bos taurus; assembly: GCF_003369695.1. Lineage (NCBI taxonomy): Eukaryota > Metazoa > Chordata > Mammalia > Artiodactyla > Bovidae > Bos > Bos indicus x Bos taurus. Next base: position 65,564,645 of record NC_040085.1, on the reverse strand, counting down.
TACAAATGAAATAACATACAAAGTTAAGACTTACCCCACATTCTCCATATATTTCAGTTGAGCCATTTTTAAATAACAGGGTCTTCCCACAATAAAGTCCAAGGCATGCTGGTTGAATATCGACAGCTTTTTAAAAACAAATGCCAGTATAGTAACATCTTTTGTGATTATAAAAAATTAGGTAATAACAGCTGAAACAGTTGGCAGAAATTATCTCAACACAGTTTCAAGGAAAAAAATATGTATTAGACAGAAGTCTTGATGCCTGTATTTAGTTCTCCTTTTACACTGTGACACTACTGAAGGTTACATGGAACCTTGTTGCTAATGCTGTTCCTTAAGATCAAGGTCTACAGCCAGGCAGACTCTGCCCAGGACTCAAAGCCCAGCCTGGAATGTCTCCAATGGCTCCAGCCAGTCACTCACCCTGACTGGATGGTCTAGACTTTTGAATTTCCCCCTTTTTTTTTTTTTTTTTTGAAACTAGAGGATTAATAGAGGATTTTTGCCCCGAAAGAACATTAAGTCATGCCTTAAAACACATGAAAATTATCATCACCTCCCTTCATGGAAGAACACATTTTAATGCCAGAAAAGCAGAAAGGACACAATTTCAGAATAAAAGGACTTTAAGGTAAATAAATTCACTTTATAAGAAGCCTAGTAAGTTATCCTAACTTTGGTCATTTTTGTAGAGGACAGGTGAAAATTTCATCAAGGCTATCAATGGGCTTCTGACCAGTACTTAGGAAGCACTGCCTTAGAATCAACCCTCTGATCTCAAGCCTTAGACAACATACAAAGCAGCTCTTTTTAACCAAACACTCAGGGCTGATTGCCTTTGACCTCACCTACAGGGAAAAGTTATCATCAAAGGAATTTTTTTCATCAGTGACATCTGATTCCCTTCAATCACTGATATGTTCACTCAGTAAACATGCATTAAGAGTGATTCCACTGGTGAGAGACCCGGATGGATCCACAGGGGAACACGACAGAGGCCATACCCTCAAAGAATCCACACCCTACTGTGGAATAAGTCCTGGTCAAACGTGAATTTGGGAAATTAACCTTTTCCTGAAAAATCATTTCCCAAATTCTTCATGAATTCACAATCTAGAGACTGCCTGATCCACAATACTTTCTTCTTTCAAATTGGAGTAGACTCTCTTCTTTCTCCTTGTGCTGTTGAGAAAAATAGAAATAGCACAGACTAAAATGCCTCAAGTTTAATATGTTCACCTTTGTCAAATTTCTGACTTAAAAAAAAAAACAAAACCCATGGCTTCTTTACTTTGGCATTAAAATTTTTTTTCACTATCGCAATCACTTCTTTTCATTTATTATTTATGTATTTATATTTATTTATTATTTTTGGCTGCCCTGGGTCTTCGCTGCTGCTCTCTGGCTTGCCGCCAGCTTCTTCCTCGTTGCCGCCTCTCCTTGCCAAGCACTGGGCTCTAGAGCCCTGGCTCAGTAGTTGTGGTGCAGGGGCTTAGTTGCTCTGGGGCATGTAGGATATTCTCAGACCAGGGACTGAACCCCTGTGCCCTGAATTGGCTGGCAGATTCTTAACCACTGGACCACTAGGAAAGCTCAGCACTTATTTTTAAATCAACTGTAATCACAAACTAATAGACGAAAATTAATAGACCAAAGCGAGTTGTTTCAGATTTTTTGAGAACGCAGAAGTTAAAAAATTGGAAACTTCTTCTATACCAATTTTGCATCTAACAGCTGCTTAATAAATACATCTGACTGTAAATAATCCACAACTTCAGAAAACCAAAGACCTGAAAATCAGCAATGATAAATTGAAAACAAAAGCTTATTGTTTAGTCGCTCAGTCGTTTCCGACTGTTTTGCGACCCCAAAGACTGTAACCTGCCAGGATCCTCTGTCCATGGGATTGCCCAGACAAGAATACTGGGGTGGGTTGCCATTTCCTTCTCCAATAAGCAAAAGCTTACTGTCCACTAAGGAAAAAAAACAAACAAACAACCCTAGCTCCCACTGTCCGCTCACTTTCCCCTTTTATTTCCTATAGTAAAGGAGATCTGAATTTTTAACTGTTTTGCAACCGTCATGGTCCTTTGGGAACGGCCCCCAAAACTTACGTTTGATGCTGAAGCAAGACACAACAGAAAAGCAGCATTAATTTCTGCTTTCTTTACTGTTTTCCTGCACTTAACGCCTGCCCTTTAAATTGTCAAGTTAACCCTCAGGAATATTAAACAAAGGGACTGAAAAAAGGAATTGAGGTGACATTTTGAATAAACAAAGGCCTGGCCTTTCCCGCGTACGCAGCCGGCCTTCTCTTTGCAGTCGGTTCCCCAGTTCGGTTTGCCTGGGGCAGAGACTATCCCCATCCCACCTCGGTCCGGCCAAAAACGCGTGGGAACAAAGGACAAGGACTCGCCGCTATCCGGAGGCCACCCGCTGGAGCCAAGCGCAGAGCTGGCAGCGTAGGGTAGAAGCAGGGACTAAGAGAAACGCTTCCCAGGACCTTGGCGACCACTCACCCATCAGCAGCTTGTAGGTTTCCTTGGAGAGACTCGCAGATTAGCAGACCAAGCCACGGCGCCCGGACATCCGGGCCAAAGCGCCCTGGACGGCTCCGCCTCCTGGTAACCCGGGCGACCGCTCCGAAGCCCCGCCCTTCCTCGCGCTTCCGGGTCTCGGTTCCTAGGCCCGGCCCCCTGAGCCGGGGAGACGGCCTGCCTCTCTATCGCGGAGGGAGCGAGTGGGTTCGCAGCGTGAAGCGCGTGTCTGCGTGGCGGTAGAGTTGTCTCCCGGAGGCAGACTATGGCGGGCCCGCTGACTGTGCCCTGGATGCCTCCACATGACCCGGGGACGCCGGCGCTGTCGGTGGTGGACATGCACACAGGCGGCGAGCCCCTGCGCATTGTGCTGGCGGGGTGTCCGGAGGTGGTCGGCCCCACGCTGCTGGCCAAGCGGCGCTACATGCGCCAGCACCTTGACCATGTGCGGCGACGGCTCATGTTCGAACCCCGGGGGCACCGGGACATGTACGGAGCTGTGCTGGTGCCGAGCGAGCTGCCCGACGCGCACCTGGGCGTCCTGTTCCTGAACAACGAGGGCTACAGTTCTATGTGCGGCCACGCTGTGCTGGCGCTGGGCCGCTTTGCGCTCGACTTCGGGCTGGTGCCGGCGCCCCCGTCCGACGCCCAAGAGGCCCTGGTCAACATCCATTGCCCGTGCGGGCTGGTGGCCGCCTTCGTGGAGTGCGAGGGCTGCCGCAGTCGCGGTCCGGTGCGCTTCCACAGTGTCCCGGCCTTCGTGCTGGCCACAGGTAACCGGCAGGACCCTTCCGGCCCTGCAGCCGGGGACCCAACTAATTACACTAACTGTCTCTGTGGGCTGGAGCCCACGAGCGCAACTAACCCACCCCACAAGCTTTTACAATCAAACAGAAGGTAATTCTAAATCCCTGCAAATGTATGTCAGCATCTTAGCCTTGTGAATTTGTGTGGTGCATGCAATTCGATTGGGGCTTCTCTAGTGGCTCAGCAGTAGAGAATCCACCTGCCAGTGCCGAAGACAGGAAGCTAGGTTGGGAAGATCCCCTGAGAAGGTAATGGCAGCTCACGCCGGTATTCTTGTCTGGGAAATCCCATGGACAGAGAAGCCTGGCAGGTTGCAGTCCATGGAGTCGCAAAGAGTGGGGCACGACTTAGCCATTCAGCAACAATACTCATATTGTCTATCTCGCAGACGTGTCCATCTGTTATTTGGGGAGAGCCTCGAGGAGTACAGAATTACGAGTTTCCCTTACTCAACGCTTCGTTCCCCTCTCTCAGGCATTCCAGAAGATTTTGCAGTTGGATAAAGCAGGGTCCACTAGGGTCAAGAAAAGTGTAAAGAGCAACCACGTACGGGGCTCCAGGATGGCTCAGAATATGCTTGCTGAGCACGTTATCGACCCCTGACAAGTTAGTAAACACAGGTTGCTGGAGCTCATCTGTAAAAAGTGTCTTCCCCACTTCTTGGGGGAAGAATTAAATCTTTTCAAGAATATACAGCTGTTGCTGCTCTTACTTTTTAATAACAGGAAAAAGTGTATGGGTCCAAATCCTGACTCCTCTTTAAAGCTATGCAGCCTCATTCGCTTTCCATTCCTACTGTGTCTTCATTTTTATCTCAATTGAGTTTTTTTGAGGATTTTGTATACGTGAATGCAAGGTACCTAGAAGTTTAAAAAATGACTTAGCAGCAGCAGCAGCAGAGACATAAAGACTGCGGAATATATCAGGTTGCTAGTTCTCTAGGAGTGCAGAACCTTGAAAAGGTTTTGGTGGGTTCTCTAGTACAGAGCCTGTATGTGATGCTAAACAAGGTAATTATAATCCTTACAAAGAGGGAGATCCTTAAAAATCCTATCAGTGAAGGCTGAATTCTATCAGAGGAGGCTTTAGTAGTCTGACTAGAACTGAGCTGGGTGCTAATTTAGTCAATACAGGTATAGGGTTATCACTCCTTTTCCTCAAAGACTTCAAGCCATGTAAATCATTCTGTTAATTTAATCTTGAGCCTCCGGGTGGATTGGGGTTCCCAATTAACCTGTTTATGAATGTTATGAACCATGCAGTAATAGCCCAGGTGTTTGAGAGTCTTAGAACAGCCTCAGGCAGCTGAAACACACAAGTTGGTAAAAGAATGCCACTGGGAAAACTGATACTGTTTGCCCAGAAGAAATGGTGTCACATCGGATTGGGAGGGCACATAAGGGAGATGAGAATTTATGTTAGGGTTGCATCTTTAAAAACCTCAACTGTTAACTGGCTTGGTTACCTGACTCCGTCCCCCGCCCCCAAACCGCCAGGCCATCCCAGCAGCGGATTAGAAGCACTCTAGATTTTGTGGGAAATGACAGCTGGCAGCAGGATCACCAGCTGTGTACATCATAGTTTGGGGTTGGTTAGGGTGGGAGCAGCCAATACGACAAGCACAGTAGTTCCTGAAAGCATCCTTGTGTGACCATAAGATAATCAGTGGGCATTTATGGTCACTTTGAGTCATTAAGAAAATGAAATCCTTAAATTCTCTACTTTGAAAGTTGCTTAAAAGGCAGACTGATAGTGTTCAAGATCATTGCTCTGCCCCTTCCCATCTCTGTAACCTGTGGAAGGGATTCCATGCCTCAGTGTCATCTTTAAAGAGAGGATAACAATAGTCCCCACCTCAGAGCTGCTGAGTTCATTGCTATGCCACCCAGCTAAAGTGAAAACTAATTTTCATCACTGTATTTAAGTACTAGAACAGTATGCAGTCAGTGAATGTTTGTTGAGTAAATAAATGAAACTCAGAGCAGAATATGTTCATTGGTCCTCGTAAGAGCCCTATTCCTGCTGGAAGTTAAACTTTGGGCTTTCATATTGATATTTATTGCATTCCTAATCTGCCAGGTATTCCCCATGCATTATCACATGAAATTCTCAAAACAATCGTCTTCAGAAGGAAACAATTCCATTTTTCACATGAGGACTCCAAAGCCACACGTAGCTTTCCCCATTCTGGCAGTCCCTCATTTCCATCTATTTCTTCAGTCTCCTCATTAAACCTGCTTTGCACGTTGCATCAACATCAAGATAAAGCATTTTTCTCTTTTGCTGTTAAGTTCCACTGGCATGTTTTACTCTTGATTATAAATATGCTCTGACACATTATGTGTTAAAAGGATTCTGTGATTCTGCTCTGAAACTGATAGCTCCCTGGTGTCTTTGTATGACTCACTGTGCAAAGCAAGGAGTATAAGAACTATTTTACTTTTCACAACTTAATTTCTAAATTGAGACCCCTTTACCCTTCTGGTTGACTTTGCCTTATCCTTCCAAGGGCCCTTTTCTGATATATGTGTGAGCAAAGGTTTCTTAAAAGTTCCATCTTGGAGACAAGGGCCTTAACCACTTGCATAGTTAACCAGGGAAACATCATCTACCCCATCCAGTGGCCCCTGCCCCTGTCTCCTCTCCCTCTTCCTGTGGCTATCTCTGCCTCCTCACTGTGCTGTGGGACAGACCACAGAGGTCTGCAGTCAGAACCTTCAGTCTCTTTTCTTGGCCTAGAGGAAATTTCTCTACTGACCAGGAGGACTGTTCTCCCTTTGGGACATTCCTGTGCCAACAAATCTTCCCCTGATAACTTAGGTTTCCGTGAACCAGAAACAGAGAGACCTGCCTTCTCCCCTGCTATATGCCTCCCCCAGAGAAAGTGATCATTAAGCCTATTTGACTTAGGGAGGAGAAAGAGAAAAAAATGCAAAGAAAGGTCAACAGTTTTAATGTCCCCAAATATCACCAGCCCCATTCCTTTGGAAATACAAATTCAGGATTTCAAACAACTGCAGTTTAGGTGAAATTTGGGGTATGTCAGGGACTTAAAATACCCAAATAAAAACTCTGATGCAAAATGATACTGTAAAGGCCACTGATTCTATAATGGCTTTATTCTGGATATTTGCCTGCAGGTTACTTCCTTGAGATGAAAATTTCTAGATAAATGAGTATCTGAAACTTGGATAGAAAAATGTTTTGTTTTGTTTTGTTTTTCCCATTTTGTTTTGATGTTGTAGCTGAAGAAAACCAGTTTGTGAATAGGATCCCAAATCCTCACTGTTTTAAACCATTCCCAATAGTATGAGAGGGACCTACATTTTCCTTCATAGTTTTCACACATTCATATCCCAGAGTTTCCTCTCTCTCTCTGCTTCAATGATGTTTTCTAGAAAAGATCCTCAGAATGGTTAACAAAATATGTAAGTATGATTTAGGAAAAACATGGCATTCAGATGTTCTAAAACTTTACGCGAACCTCATTGAAGTTAAAAATAGAAAGATGTACTTAGCTAAAGGTCTGTTATTATTTACTTGATGCACATTCATTTTCAAAATTGATTTTTGCTGCATTCCTAAGATAGGAAAAAGTACTCTTTAGCCCACCACCCATAAATACACATGAATTTAAAATGATGTGAATTTTATTGCTGAAATACTAAAAACAAACTTATTTTCAAACACATCTCTTTTAGATTTCCTGGTGGATGTTCCTGGTCGTGGGAAGGTGGTGGTGGACATTGCCTATGGTGGTGCATTTTATGCCTTTGTCAGTGCTGAAAAGTTAGGACTCGATGTTTGTTCTGCAAAGATGGGGGACCTCGTGGCTGCAGCAAGTGCAGTGACAGAGGCAGTGAAGGCTCAGGTCAGTACTGATGCTGCCGTCATAGCTGATAGCCTCCTCTGTGACATGGAGGAGATATAAATGACATGTCTACAGAAATTAAATATCTCTACATTTAGATTACCAGTCGTACTAAGAATAGGGTGCTGGTTGTAATCTTAAACTCTAGAGCAGGACTACCTGGGTGTTGTGGATTTGCCGTTTGTAACTTGTGTAACCTTGAACAAGTCACATTGCCTCTGTGTGCCTCGGTTTTCCCATCTGTAAATGGAAATTATGAAATTGGTGCTTCATAGGGAGTTGTAAGAGTAAGTCAGTACGTGTAAAGGACTTAGAATAGTGCCTTCGCCATAGTAAATGTTCAACAAATGACAACTGTTCACTTTAAGAATAACTTATAATTTGTGGTTATTTAAACAAATAGAAAATAGATAATATTACACTTTGAAATGCTTTTGATATACGTGGTCATTCTGCACCACTTGAAAATAATGAATGTCAAATATAGCTTACAAAATGGATTTCATTAAATCTGATCAGAATTTCTCTTATTTTACAGAGAATATTAATTCCTAGTTAGTGAATTTTTTTCTATATTGTTGCAAAGTAATAACTCCAAGTAATAACTCAAGTAACTCCAGTTTGATTTGGGAAAACTGTTGTTATAAAATCAGTTTAGATAATAAGTAATTCTAGAATATTCTTTCACTTCTAGCACAAGTCTGACATTTTACCTAATTGGGACCTGTATATAAAACTCATATACATACTTGAATGTTTTAGCATATGAAAATTTAATTATCGTTCTAAGTGAACAATAACTTAGGAAAGATAGAATCTAGAATACTTCTAATAATTAAGGCCTATTTAACATATCTGAGGCTTTAATTTAACATAATAACCTATAACTTTATGACCTAAATGGCAAAATGAAAATATATACTATAACCCTGTTCTAAATTATCATTTTTCCAGGACTTCCAATATAAATATGTAGAATTATTTTATCATGAAAACTTCTGAAACTCTGGACTTATATCTGTTTTCTGTTCCAGTAAGCAGACAGCTAATAGTTTGAGTTAACAATTTGACACAAAATAATTTGACCTTATTTTTTAATAAAATCAAGAGGAAAAGGCATTGTTTTCTTAATAAAAGGAGGAAGTTTAAACGTCTCATTAAAGCTAGAACATCTCACTAAGGTGGTAAGGGGTGGACTTTGAGGGAGGAAGGGTTCTGAGGAAAATATGAGAAGTTCTGTCAGTGATGAAGCAGGCAGTAGGTCTACTTTGTGAATTGCTGACCACTTGGGAGCCTGGTGGGCTGCCGTCTATGGGGTTGCAGCAGCAGCAGCAGCATCCTACTTATGCAGATTTAGGCAAAGGCCATTTGGGAGGGAAGGGGACTAAAGTAGATGTAGTATAAATTTGTCCTTATCCTTTTAACAAACATTTACCAAGGACTTATTGTATGTCAGATACTATGTTAGATGCTGGAGACCAGAGGAAGAACAAACCCCACCACCTTCAAGGAGCTCAGTCTAGTGGGGGCAGCATCCCTGTGTGCAGTGTGATGTAACTGCATGGGTGCTTTAAGGGGATGGAGAACAAAGGTCCAATATGCAGGCTTCTTTAACTGGATTATAGATGGACTCCTTGGATTTTAGGACTCCAATCTCTTCAACTGCTTTAAATGATAGGTAAGTGGTAGGGGAATGTACTAACCATCGGGATACAGTAGAAGTAAGATTATAGTCATCTTGGCCAGGCTAATAGACATTACAGAAATCCAGAAGTTAAACAACCAGACCTCCCAAGAAGAATAGGAAGCATTGCACATTTGAGCCAGACCAAGCTTTACTGCTCATGTGACTTAGCTGCCCTGCCATTGCCTGCTTCTGTGTGTACCTGCTGCTTTTTAATGATACTGACTTCAGTCCTTTATAATAGCCTTTTTGCCCCATCCAGTTGCTTCTCTTAACCTAATAGCTTCTGCAGCCTTATACTTTTTGCTTGCTCATGGCCTCTTACAGTTCTTGTGTTTATCAGTGATACTAATTTCAGCTCTAGATACTCATTGCTTGACTTTTCTGCATTATCCTCTTCAAGTTCCTTAGGGTAAGATAAGGATTGCCTTTCTCTTCCTGTTTGAGCAGCCATGGCTGGCCTGTGAATTGACTGTCCTGGGGTCAGTGCTGAGGTCAGTGCTTCAAAGAGTGCATATGTTTGGGGGTTAAGTGTATAAAATACGGCTGTTCCTTTAGTAGAGGATATGTGCAGGATGACCTCCTTAGAAAGGGCTCAAAGTGTAAGAATCATAACTTCCAACAAAAGTATCTTTATTCATCTAGAAAAATGTGTAATTTCTAATATCAATATTTAGTGTTGTGACCCAAAAAATATTTTTTAAAATGATAAAGATGGAAAAATTATATCTAAGAGTACCCCATATCTGTTATTTAAAAGATAGATTTGAATGAAAATATTTATTTTACATGTGGTTGTTAATTATTTTATTTACAGTTTAAAATTAGTCATCCTGACAGCGAAGACCTTGCTTTTCTATATGGAACTATATTAACAGATGGAAAAGACACTTACAATGAGGAACCAACCACCAATATCTGTGTGTTTGCAGATGAACAGGTATTAAAGCTGGGATTTTTAGACACAGCCAGGTAATATGGAACTAGAACTCTGTGAACACTATCTTCATTTATTCTGAAACAGGTTGACAGAAGTCCTACCGGCTCAGGAGTGACAGCCCGAATTGCCCTTCAGTATCACAAAGGGCTTCTAGAACTGAACCAGACCAGAGCCTTTAAGAGCAGTGCAACTGGCTCAGTATTCACAGGGAAGGCTGTGAGGGTGAGTGGTACCTGTAGCTTCTTGTCTCTAAATATCTTACTTTTGATTCTCGAGACCTGAGTTGGATGTTAGGTAAGTTTTTTCATTAAGCTCTTAGAAGAGGACTGAAAAAGGACTGACAAAGGACACAGGACTGGAAAAACTTCTGTTCACCTAGGATATTGGTTTTCAAAGTATGGAAAGGACCTTGGGGTCCTATCCATGGGTCCACAAGGTCAAAGCTATATTCATAATAATACTGAGATGTTGCTTGCTCTTCACTTTCATCGTTTCACAAATGTACAGTGGAATTTTCCAGGAGCTACATGGTATGTGATATCTTAACCGATTGAATGCAGAAGCAAAAATGAGAATCTAGCTGCCTTTAGTTAAGCCAGACATTAAAGAGGTTTGTTAAAATGTAAAAAATGCCATGTTTCCCATTACATTTTTTTTTTGTTGGCAGATGTAGCTATTTTCACAAAAATTTGTTTATTACAACATGCAACAGATTTATTATTTATAAATGAATTAATGAACAAATATGTTTAATTTCCAAAATCAGAGATCAGATCAATCGCTCAGTCATGTCCGACTGTTTGCGACCCCATGAATCGCAGCACGCCAGGCCTCCCTGTCCATTACCAACTCCTGGAGTTCACTCAGACTCATGTCCATCGAGTCAGTGATGCCATCCAGCCATCTCATCCTCTGTCGTCCCCTTCTCCTCTTGCCCCCAATCCCTCCCAGCATCAGTCTTTTCCAATGAGTTAACTCTTCGCATGAGGTGGCCAAAGGACTGGAGTTTCAGCTTTAGCATCATTCCTTCCAAAGAAATCCCAGTATAGAAAATATTAATTGATATAACCTAAAAAACTCTTTGAGGTCCATATTCATTTTAGGATTGTTTGTTCTGGTTCTGTAAAAAGTGGCCTAGTATTTTGATAGAGATTGCATTAAATCTGTACATTGCTTTGGGTGGTATGGCCATTTTAATAATATTATGTTTTCCAGTGCAAGAGCATGGAATATTTTTTTGTTTCTTTACATCATCTTCAGTTTCTTTAATCCATGTGTTATAGCTTTCAGTATGTAGATCTTTCACCTCCTTGGTTAAGTTTATTCCTAGGTATTTTTTGACCCAGTTTTAAATGAGATTTTTTTTTTACTTTTTCTGATATTTCATTATTAGTGTATAGAAATGTGACAGATTTCTGTATATTAATCTTATATCCTGCAACTTAGAACTTTATTAGCGCCAATAGTTTTAGGGTGGAGACTTTAGGGTTCTCTATATAGAGTATCATTTCATCTGCAAATAGTGACAGCTTACCTCTTCCTTCCCAATTTGGATATTTTTTTTTCATATCTGATTGCTATGGCTGGGATTTCTGATACTAGGTTAAACAGAAGTGGCATAAACGGGCAACCTTGTCTTGTTTCTGAATTTACCAGGAAGGCTTTCAGCTTTTCACCATTGAGTATTACATTGGCTGCAGGTTTGTCATAAATGGTCCTTATTATGTTGAGATATGTTCTCAGTATACCCACTTTGATGAACATTTTTCATTATGAATGGATGTTTAATATTCTGGGATGCTTTTTCTGCATCTATTGAGATGATTATGTGGTTTTTGTCTTTCCTTTTGTTAATGTAGTGTATCACATTGATTGATTTGTGTATGTTGAACCATCCTTGTGACCCTGGTATAAATCCAGCATCATCATGGTATATGATCTTTTTTTTGTATTGTTGGATTGGTTTGTTGAGGATTTTGGCCACTATATTCATCAAAGATATTTACCTGAATTTTCTACTTTTTTAGTGTCTTGGTCTGGTTTTTCTATTAAGGTAATGGCTGGTGATATCCTCAAATCTTAGGATATTAAGGGATCCTGAGACCGAAATGTTTGAGAACGATTAAACTAGGTTTTGGATTTTTTTTGTTTTTATTCTATAGGAATATTCCATTTTATATAGTAAGATGTGAAAGTGCTGAAAAGTTTTGGAAAGTAGAGTTCTTATTAACATAGTGCTAAGTATCTTCAGTCATGTCCAACCCTTTGAGACCCCATGGACTTTAGCCCACCAGAGTCCTCTGTCCATAGGATTCTCCAGGCAAGAATACTGGAGTGGGTTGCCATTTCCTTCTCCAGGGGATCTTCCCAACCCAGAGATCCAACCCAGGTCTCTTAAGTCTCCTGCATTGGCAACTGAGTTTTTACCACTAGTGCCAACTGGGTACCCCTTATTAATATAATGTAATCAAATTTTAAATGTGCTAGCAGAGCTAATTATGAATTACTCATAGTAGTAAGTGAAATCTACTATAGTATGATTAAATTGCATCTGGTAAATTAATATACTCACGAAGAGTCCTTTAATATACCAAATAATTTATCCTAATAAAGATTTTAAATCTAATATAGCGGTTTTAAAGTTTTGTTTTTCTGAACACTGAATTTTGTTTAAGTTAGGGATTTCTACACAATACAGTAATCTTGATGGAATACTGCCGGAGCCAGCCGGCAAAGTCGATCAGGTCCCGAGAACGTGCACGACGCGGCTGAGAAAGAATACTACAGCAAAAGAATACTACAGCAAAGATGGGGTTGAGAGGATCAGACACGACTCCACAAAGGGAAGCGGTCTGACCACGACTTTATTCAGCATCTTATATTTATACAGGAGAGCAAGAGAAAAACAAGACAGTTAACATTTTTCTTGGTTGACCTATACATCTTACAAAAAGTCACAAGAAATCTTGAGAGCATGGGAATGGCACTCTGTTATTATTTCTTACACCAGATAACATTTCCCTGTGCGTGAGAAGTTTGTCCAGAACCCCAGGTGTCTGCAATAAATAATCGCCTAATCTCTGGAGTGGCGGGACAAAGAGCTATGTTTGCAAGCAAACCCTCAAGGACTGAGGCAGCTCCCAGAGCTGTGTCCTTCAGATAAAGGACCCTGTTCTCATGGGCAGCTCCCCGCAGAATACCATGTTATATGCAGAAATTTGAAATACATTGTCTTCAAGTCTGAGATTTAAGATAAAATAGTAATTGTCAACATTTATTGGGTGCTTCACTACATGTTAATTTCTAAGCTCAGCACTTCATATATACCATCTCATGTAATTCTCACAAGAATCCTATGAAAATTTAGAGTTTAGATACTTTGTCAGAGGTCAAACAGACAGCAGAGCCAGGCTATGAAGATGGGTCTCTCTGAGCAGACCCTATACTGTTAAACACCGTATTTTCTTGCTCTTAGGCAAAACATTTGATGCAGATGGGCAGTTTCACCCATATGAGAATGAACTTTATTCTCAACCACCCAAATCTTCATCCCTACCATGCTTATCTGTGCCTCTCTCCCAAGTCTAACACTGTCCACTAAACTTATTTCAAGATGACTGTCCCAGAGATACCTCAACTCATTAAAATGTTCTTCCTTCCTAAATACGTTCTTTCCTGTCTCATTCCCCATCTTGGTTAATGGTGGCGCAACTGCACTTCCAGGCTAGACACTGTGGTCATATTTAACTCATCTCTATTCTCACCACCTGTGTACATCAGCCCCCAGGTCTATCAATTCTGCCTCAAAAGTGTCTCTATATTTTGTTCTGCATTCTCACTAAAAACTGCCCTCCTGTCTCTAGATTTAATTGATGAATTAAAGTTGCCTCTTAACAGGTTGCTGGGTTTCTAGTTTCTGTCTCTTCCCCAATTAGTTCCCCACTTTACAGCTAAACTTAATCTAAAAACATGAATACAGTCACTTACCTTAAAAGCCTCCCAATTGCCCATATGATCGCCGTACTCAGTTGCATCCAACTCTTTTCGACACTATGAACCATAGCCCACCAGGCTCCTCTGTTCTTGGGATTCTCCAGGCAAGAATACTGGAGTGGGTTGCCATGCCCTCCTCCAAGGGATCTTCCTGACCCAGGGATCAAACCACATCTCCTGTGTCTCCTGTACTGCAGGAGATTCTTTACCACTGAGCCACCGGGGAGGCCCACTTAACTCTTGGATTCTCTTTAAAATGATAAAATTTGAGAATACAACTTTTAGGCTAGGTAAACTATGCAGGCAATACCTTGATATTCTCCTTTCATCATCTTTTTTCAGGAAGCAAAATGTGGTGATTTTAAAGCTGTCATAGTGGAAGTATCCGGACAAGCGCATTACACAGGTACCGCAAGTTTTATAGTAGAAGATGATGACCCACTGAGGGATGGATTTCTTCTCAAATAACTTCTATGGCTCATAAGGGCTTTCTTGTCCTAGAAATTGTTATCATTACTTATTTTTCTCTGTGTTATGCAGAAAACTATAAATCCAAATTGTACACATAAACCAACTGAGATTCTAAAATACTGTGGCTAAATATAAAGTCATTATTCCTCAGTTTGTACATGTATATTGATATAACTATCACTTACAGAATATAAAGTATCCAAAATTCAGAATACTTTTCTAATTATTAACACATCAGGTAAAATTAAAACCTCAGTTTTTACTTACTTAGTTCTTATTACTCTGTGGTAGTCACTGTGATATTTTTTTTTAAATGCTCTAAGCTTGAATTGTAGCCCTCACAACAATGGGTCTTACAAGTTCATTATTTTAGTCTTCCAGTTTTTATGTAAAATCATGCCCCCTCTCTGGAGAAGGAAATGGCAATCCACTCCAGTATGCTTGCCGGGAAAATTCCACGGACAGGGAGGCCTGGTGGGCTTCAGACTGTGGGGTTGCAAAGAGTCAGACATGACTGAGCACACAGTACCTGCCCTCTCTCTAAGCACAATGCATGGGAGATATATTATTATAAAGTCCTCAACACTTAGCAGTCATAAACTGGGAAAGAGGTGGGTGGTCAGCTTCTTTGGGTGAAAGTTGTTGTAGCTGCTGCTGGGATGTCCTCTAAGCTGCAAAGACCAGCTCCTATCCCCATGAACTTGAGAGAAGACCAAGAATCAGGCTTCTGATATATCATTAAGGTTCTTATAAAAATGGTTGTTTATTGCAATTTTTTAAGTATAGGTATACAGTCAGAGTCAATCAGTGAATCTCTATAATGGGGCAAATCTCATACTCTACCAACTACATGGTAGGTAATTTAAAACATGAAAGAAATGTTAACTGTTGGCATTCTTGCTAGTTAATTGTCTGTGAGTCTGTTAAAAAAAATAACATTTGATTATTATCAGTCATTATAAAATGAAATAATAAAAATTAATCAACATGTGATTCTCTTAATATTCAGTAAACTTTTTTTGAGGTAAGTAGTAGTAGTTCTTTTTCTTAGCATACCGTGAAGTATTTAATTCATTTCAACTGGCTCTGTCATCCAGCAAGTCTGTACACATCCCGTTATTAGGTCTGTGATTGAATCACCTGTCCAAAATGAAGACTATAAAGTTAATGTTCTTGATTTCCTTATTAAATGCACAAAAACTAATGTTTTCCACTCATTATCTCTTAAAATTTGTAGTAAAGAATTCATTTACCTCCAAAAAAAAACACTAAATATGACCAAGAAATTTTCTACAGATTAAAGAGATTTTCTTTTTTTTTTTGGCCAGAGAAACATTTTTTCTTTTTTTGAAAGTATTTATTTTTTAATTGAAGGATAATTGCTTTACAGAATTGTGTTGGTTTCTGCCAAACATCAATATGAATCAGCCAAAGGCATACATAGGTCCCCTCCCTCGCCCGTTACACTTTTGAAAAATAGAAACAGAACCACTATTTTCTCTCTAAATTTCACAAGTCACATTAATTTTTTAAAAATGCAGACCGACATTTAGTAGTCTAAATGTTTGAAACATTGTTTCAAAATTCTCTACAGACAGTGCACCTTCTGATCAACTGTACCCTGGCTAGCACTCCCTCTGCCCGTCCCTGGTATGCCACATTTATGAATATGAGAGAAATGGAAGTCAGATGTGTTAAATTACTCTATTAACGTCACATCTGGGGCTTCCCTGGTGGCTCCCTGGTAAAGAACCCGCCTTCCAATGCAGGAGACATGGGTTCGATCCCTGGGTCAGGAAGATCCCCTGGAGAGTGAAATGGCAACCCACTCCAGTATTCTTGCCTGGGTGGCAAAGAGTCAGGCGTTGACTTAGGAACTAAACAACAACAACAAGGTCACATTCGGGGCTGTCATTCTAGCTCTGCTGACTCCAGGTCCAGTATTTTCCTGCTGCACTTCCTCCACTTGTGAGACAGGACAGCCAGAACTTGTTTTACAATATAGTACTTTAAACAAAAATATTGTTTACTAAACATTGAAAAATTAATACTGCCTAAATATTCTTAAATTCTAATCCGAACCAGAGCCAAACCCTTGCAATAACATTCATTCCTTCTGTATTTCACCATGCCTTCCACAGAGTCAAAACCACTAGGGAAATCAACAGCTATTCCTCTTGCTTCCACATGTCTAATCAGTCATGAAGCCTTATTGATTCTGCCTTCTAAATACTATTCACTTCTCTCCCTTCCCATCCTTGCTAAGGAGCCTGCCTCATCACTAAGCTTTTTCAAGCAACCTCTTTCCTGTCACTGGTTCCTTCCTCTAAGCTATTACCAAGTATCATCATAACAAAATGAAACAAACACCCCATGTCCACCTTCTCTCTTCAGCCTGCTATCTGTCACCCTTTTCCCTTCCTTTTGTAGTCAAGCTTCTAGATTCCTTACTCTCTTATTAATATATTTTTATCTTCCATTTGCTACTCAACTATTACAGTCTGGTTTTGACTTGATTACTCATTGGAAGCTGTGCTTGATCTAACCTAGATTTAATGGTCACCCACAGGTTTATATGTTAAAAAGCAGATTCATTACTTTGCCTACAAAGGTCCGTGTAGTCAAAGCTATGGTTTTTCCAGTAATCTTGTACAGATGTGAGAGCTGTACAATAAAAAAGGCTGAGCACCAAAGAATTGATACTTTTGAACTGTGATGTTGGAGAAGACTCTTGAGAGTCCCTTGGACAACAAGGAGATCAAACCAGTCTATCCTAAAGGAAATTGTCCTGAATATTCATTGGAAGGACTGATGCTGAAGCTGAAGCTTCAGTACTTTGGCCACGTGATGCAAAGAGCCAACTCATTGGTAAAGACCCTGATACTAGAGAAGATTGAAGGCAGAAGGAGAAAGGGATGACAGAGGATGAGATGGTTGGATGGACCACTGACTTAATGGATATGAGTTTGAGCAAACGCCAGGAGATGGTGAAGGACAGGGAAGCCTGGTGTCCTGTAGTCCATGGGGTCGCAAAGAGTCAGACATGACTGAGCGACTGAACCTTGCTTCCGGCAGGCAAGTGTGGTACATTTTGGAGCAGGAACCTCTATACCCTTGGTGCAGAGCTCCAGGGAATAGGAGCCAGGAACTTGGGTTCTATCCTCGGCTTCTTGTTTGTGCTCTTTCGACCCATCTGCTGATGCTCTGAGGTGGATTTCTATGGATTTGGTCAGCACCATTCCTTTCCCCTTCTTTTATCAACAACACTCTCCTTTTCCTTTGGGAAATTATCCCTCCCCAGCATGTAGCCTTGCTGAGGTGGCCAGGAAAGGGTACTCCAGTCAGAGTCTCCCCACCAAGACCTGGGATCTTGCGAGAAATGACAAAAGGTCTGAAAAATGGTTGAAGCAGACTTATTCCTGTAGATCCCTAAAGAGATCGTTCTCAGTTCCTCTACCTGTAGAGTTGCCCTGACTTCTCGTGCTCTTGGAGTTAGCTATTAAAGACTATCCTTTTGAACTCCCCGCATCCTTCTGGCCAATTCTGTTTTTGCTTAAATGAGACAGAAACCTCATTGTATTGCTTATATCCAAAGACCCCCAATCCAGACATGAATCCGTAAAATCTCTTCCCCTCCTTCACTGTAAATGCTTAGTTCAGACTTGTCATTTCTCTCCTGGGCTATTACAGTGCCTTTTCTTAACTGGTCTCCCAGTTGCTAGACTCTTCCTATAGTCATTATATGTTTAAACATCTATGACATTGTAATATATTTGTGTTTGCCTAAATCTGTAAGGTTCTTTGGTCTGGGATCCTTGTTTCTGAAAACTTGGTACAGAGAAGGTTTTCAAAAGAAAACAAAAGTAATCTATTATATATTTTTGTCTTAGTTCAGTGGTTTTCAGCTGAGGCTGGCCCCCCTCTCACCCTCTTCCCCAACATTTTGCAGTCTGAAGACATGTATAGCTGTCACTACTGCCATCCCATGGTAGCAACTAGGGATACTGTTCAACATCCTACAATGCATAGGGTCGCCTCCCCAAGAAAGAATTATCTGGCTCAAAATGTCAATAATGCCGAGACCAAGAAAGCGAGTCTTATTTTACCACCCTGCTGTGCTGTGTTAGTTGCTCATTTGTGTCCGATTCTTTGCGACCCCATGGACTATAGCCTGCCAGGCTTCTCTGTCCGTGGGGATTCTCCAGGCAAGAATACTGGAGTGCGTTGCCATGTCCTCCTCCAGAGGATCTTTCCAACTCAGGGATTGAACCCAAGTCTCCCGCATTGCAGGCAGATTCTTTAACATCGGAGCCACCAGGGAAGCCCTTTTACCACCTTAAACGAACTTTATTTTATACTGTAAATTTTCAGTAGGATATCTTTCCCCACCCAAATGAGCACCCAAAACACTAATATTGTTGATACTGAGACCTGAAAGTATACTAATCATTCTTTAGATCAGTGTTTCTCAAACTTGCATCAGAATCACTTGCAGGGCTGGTAGCTGGGCTCCATCTGCAGAGTCTCAGATTCAGTATATTTGCAGTAGGGCCTGAGAATCTGCATTTCTAACAAGTTCCCAGGTCATGCCAGTGCTGCTGGTCCAGGGTCCACACTTTGCAGACCACTGCTTTAGAGAACCTGAGGGTTTATTAACACTGCCCCCCGTAAGATGCCATGCCCAGAAACTTGAGATGCAAGCTTCCCTGAGCAGGCACACTCTTGCTGTTCCCGAAATCTTGCTGCCAGATACCTGGAGTGCATCTGTGGCGACTCCAGCACCTTAAACTCAAAACATATCACCTTCCAGAGAACTGACAAAGACTGAAAGCAGGGCAAGGAAGCAGCGACTCTCCCCTCTTCCCTGACACGTGAGACAGTAACGGTCCTGAGGGCCAGGCCCTTGAAAGCAAGGTGACATCCCTTCTCCAGGATCCGTATCCTAGCTCTCCAGAGCACCTGTATCAGAATCACATTGAGGACTTAGATTCATGGGCCCATCCTCAGTAACCCTGGGAGTCAGCCAATGACTGCATTTTAATAAGCTTACTACATCAGTGGTTCTCAAAGCCTGGTCCTTGGACCAGCAATATCATACACCCAGTAACTTGTTAGAAATGCACATTTTCAGACAGGACCCCATACCTACTGAATCTGAACCCCTGAAGTTGGACCCAGTCACTTGTGTTTTAACAAGCCTTCCAAGTCAGCAGTCCCCAACCTTTTTGGCACCAGGGACCGGTTTCCTGGAAGACAATTTTCTCACAAACAGAGCTGGGTGAGGCAATGGTTTAGGTTTCACCCCCTGCTCACCTCCTGCTGTGCAGTCTGGTTCGAACAGGCCAGGGACCCCTACCGGTCTGTGGCCTGGGGGTTGGAGACCCCTGCTCTAGGTGACTCTTGCCTGCTCAAGTTTGAGAATACCTGGTTTAAGTCTTACTGCTCCCTCATGTTTAAGATCTCCGAATTTAGACTATTTTCCACTTCAGGTTCTAGATTCCTTTCCTACTTGTAGATGCCAGAAGCACCCACAGGAAGCAACCAACCCCCTCTCCCCTCCCTACCTCTCTGTAGAACATGTATATGGAACCAGAATGTGAGAGTGAACCCCTATTGAATTTGGCCATCTATATGAGGGCCACTCCCGTTTTAATCTGGCCGGGCAATGGTCCCCTGGAGCTCCACCTGGCACTCTCTGAAGCCTACCCACCCTGGCCGCGAAACCTTAGGGAAAAGTGATGTCCTGGACACGCTTTTCTAAGGGTTCTCGGCCCGCGGCCCGCCCCGCGCTCCTGCGTAAACACGCGGTTCCCTTGACAACGCCTGGAACGCACGTCAAAGGCTCGGAGAGTCTCGGGCGACGGTCACCCCTCCGGCCGAGCGCGACCCCCAGCAGAGGCCTCTGGGCCCGGCCCCGAGCCACCTCGGGCTTGCGGCCTCCTCCCCTGGTGCGGGATGAGCAGACCTGCGGCCGCCGCGGGGCCCCATGGAGGAGCAGCCGCCGCCGCCGCTGGTCCGCCCGCCAGTGAGCACGGCCTTATCGGGCAGCCCACACCCCGGCGCCCCCTCCCCGGCCGGCACGCCTGGCGGGACTTCCTCCGCGGTGACGGCGGTGGCCGTGCTGTCCTTCAGCACCGCGGCGGCCGCGGCGCTGGGGAACCGGAGCGACGTGAGCGGGGCCGACAGCACTGGCGCCGCGGCTGGCGGCGGCCTCGGCGGGCGCGGGGCGGCGGGGGCGGCGGGGAGGCCACCGCTGGGCCCCGAGGCGGCGCCGCTGCTGTCGCACGGGGCGGCGGTGGCGGCCCAGGCGCTGGTCCTCCTGCTCATCTTCCTGCTGTCTAGCCTGGGCAACTGCGCGGTAATGGGGACCATAGTGAAGCACCGGCAGCTCCGCACTGTCACCAACGCCTTCATCCTGTCCTTGTCCCTGTCGGATCTGCTCACGGCGCTGCTCTGCCTGCCAGCCGCCTTCCTGGACCTCTTCACGCCGCCGGGGGGCCCGGCGCCCGCCGCCACCGCCGCCGCCGCGGGGCCCTGGAGCGGCTTCTGCGCGGCCAGCCGCTTCTTCAGCTCGTGCTTCGGCATCGTGTCCACGCTCAGCCTGGCCCTCATCTCTCTGGACCGCTACTGCGCCATCGTGCGGCCGCCGCGGGAGAAGATCGGCCGCCGCCGCGCGCTGCAGCTGCTGGCGGGCGCCTGGCTGGCGGCTCTGGGCTTCTCCTTGCCCTGGGAGCTGCTCCTCACGCCCCGGGAGGCCCCGGCGGCGGCGCAGAGCTTCCACCGCTGCCTTTACCGGACGTCTCCGGACCCCGCGCAGCTGGGCGCGGCCTACAGCGTGGGGTTGGTGGTGGCCTGTTACCTGCTGCCCTTCCTACTCATGTGCTTTTGCCACTACCACATCTGCAAGACCGTGCGCCTGTCGGACGTGCGCGTGCGGCCCCTGACCACCTACGCGCGCGTGCTGCGCTTCTTCAGCGACGTGCGCACGGCCACCACCGTGCTCATCATGATCGTCTCCGTCATCTGCTGCTGGGGGCCCTACTGCTTCTTGGTGCTGCTGGCCGCCGCCCGGCGGGCCCAGGCCGCGCAGTCTCCCTCTCTCCTCAACGTGGTGGCCGTCTGGCTGACCTGGGCCAACGGGGCCATCAACCCTGTCATCTATGCCGTTCGCAACCCCAACATTTCGATGCTCCTAGGGCGCAACCGGGAAGAGGGTTACAGGACTAGGAACGTGGACGCTCTCCTGCCCAACCAGGGCCGGGCTCTACAGGCTGGAACCCTCAATCTCCTTCGAAACCGCTGTACCAACCGCCTGGGGGCCTGGAGCACGATGTCCTCTTCCAACCCGACCAGCGGGGTGGCAGGGGATATGGCCATGTGGGCTCGCAAAAATCCTGTTGTGCTTTTCTGCCGGGAGGGACCACCAGATCCTGTGACAGCAGCGGCTAAACAATCTGAATCTGGGGATACCAGCCTCTAAGGAGGGTTGGGATGCACAGCTTATGAAGGCAGATTTCCACCCTCTTCAATTAACTAACGGGGAGAATCGTGCATTTCATAAAGCCAAACGTTTAAAAGAGACAGAGGGGAAGGCTTACCCCTTCCCTCCAAACAACATAACAAGACAATGTCCTTTCCTTCAGAAGTGCCAAAAGGAATGTAAAATGCAAAAATTAAAACGATCTTACATTGCACAACCAAGCATTGTGAACTGTCAGTGCCCAAAATGACAAAATTCACAATTACTGAAAAGCTCATATTACAGGAGTCACACTGTGAAACAAACCAAAAAACTCATTGAATGCGACTGGTATTCATATACATAGAGTTCCAGGAAAGAATGAAGACCTTAAGAACTGCTTGAAGGCCCCTCTAAATCACCAGCATTCAAAGAACTTCAGATTTCTAGAACCTGCACCTCTAACACATGCCTAGGGTGCTTAGGTTAGGAGTAGAAATTTTTATCTGGCTTTACACACCTTGGTGCATTTCCTTCCCACCCCCACCCCATAATCTTTGTAGAAAATTTTAAATTCATATCCCATTTAAAACCATTTTAGGATTTTGAAGGTGGTTTATTACTATAAAATTCAACTGTTTGAGGGGCAAACAGAAGTATGAACATAAAGAAATGTGGCTAATTTTTAAAGTATTTTGAGATTATATTTAGAAACTAGTGTGCAGCATCAACCCTCCTCCCCCAAAATATTTGTCTGGGAATCTTTGAGACTTTGACCTTACTCTAACCTGCTACTTTTGTTTCTAATGATTTAGAGGTGCCACTCTCAGAAAGCTTTCACATTCTTAAATGATTTTCACAGTAGAAAGTCTTTGCATTTGAAGTAAATTTGATTTTTGGATGCAGCCAAAAATGTAATTTAAAGTCAAGTTGATTGAATCATGTGAATAATGCATATATATATAATAGGAGAACTCTATGAAGTTATTGGCTTAGCTATCCTACGCAGCTTTCAACTAATCGAAAATGATTCCAAAGAGGAATTCAAGAAATATTTTGAGAAGTGGATGCATTCTTGGAATGAGCATAAGGCTCTCCAAGAAGATTGACATGTTCTCCTACATTTGGAAGTTTGGGTATGTTTGTTTAAAAAAAAAAGTTCCTTTATAGACACGACATCTAAAATAGTGTGATCTTGATTCGAAAGGAGGATGCCTGTGAGATTATTATATGTAGTAGAGTATTCATAACGTAAGCATAAAGTCAGAGAGGTACTTTAATCACACTGGAAATACCTTCAGAAAGGTGCAAAACAAAGATTTTTTTTAAAAAATTCAAAGCACGATTCAGAATTTGTATGGGTGAAATTTCTCTTATTAAATGCCACTATACATAGAATCATTTGCTCAGAATTTTGAAAGATGTTTTTTGTGTTTTCACTGTTTCTTCCATCTTACTCCTCTTTTCTTCCGTGTTTCACAGCCTTAATTGAATAAGTACTTTAAACTAGACATGAAATGTCAGCTCTCTTATAAAGATTTTAATGTGAAATGGCCATCTTTTTTTCCTTGTAAAGTATTTAAACATTTTTGTTAGTATTTAATTTT
The DNA here is from genome assembly GCF_003369695.1 of Bos indicus x Bos taurus. Lineage (NCBI taxonomy): Eukaryota > Metazoa > Chordata > Mammalia > Artiodactyla > Bovidae > Bos > Bos indicus x Bos taurus. The sequence continues at coordinate 65,541,273 of NC_040085.1, read as the reverse complement.
GTGTGTGTGACAGATGGATATATGTCATCATTTTGTAATCAAAGATGGAAATATATGATTCTTGTCAGAACTAAAGATGTTTTAATGTTTTTCCCTTTCTCAAGGCATAATGCAACCAGAAGTTTATGAATTATCTGTATATATCTTCCTACACTAAGTGTAGTAAAGAGTAAATGAGATCATCTCTCCTCTTTAGTACTTACTATAACAGTCAGTGCAGCTGAACTCATGTTTAACAGGTATATCCTGTTAAAGGCAGAAAAAAAAAGCAGTCATGTATTTTTCACACTGTGAGAAAATGGAAGTCATGTCTGATATTTAGAGGAAAAAGATAAAGTCTTCCAATTAGGAAATTGAAATTCAAGAACTGTGAATAGAGGCAGAAAAAGAGAAATCTTAGGGGAAGGAGCAAACATGTTGCAAAATAAGGTATTGCCTAGGAAGAAGAATTGAAGGAAGGGATTTAAAAATAAAACATAGCATGAGATAAATCTGCTTCATCAGTGAAGGTGGACATCCATGAGACTAGGCACTCTAGGGTGGTGGCATGAAGGACTGTAAGCAGAGAAGAAATTCCCACCCTAACTCTTGGTAGGCAGGCGTAGGAAGTTTTAGGAAGGGGATGGCTTGGGAAGGAGATTGTTCTGTTAGTGGTTCTAAGAGGCATGGTGGATAAGAATGGAGAGAGAAAATTGCTAATATGTTCCTGAAGAATTTACAGTGTTATGTTTGTTTTTAAATTTGAGGTTATTCAACTGGTCAGTGATAGAACTAGGACCTGAACCTCAGAGCTTCGTATTCCCTTCTCTATATCGCCCCCACAAAGATCCATGAACAGAGACACTGAGGAAGAGAAGCTGTGGTACTGTCCTCAACACCAACACCATAATCATCATCACCATCTACTGGTTTTATTTTGTATGTCGTGTAGAACAACTTCCTGGAGTGCTAAGGATACTAAAGGGTAGAAATCACATTACCTACCTTAAGAGGGCATCCAGCCTAATTGAGGACTTTGTGCTTTATAAAAATTGGTCGTAATCAGCACTCTTTAGTTTATCTGTGAGAAAGGGTGCAGCATTTTCAGAAGTGGTTATCAAAGAGAGGAGATGGATTTGGAAGCAAAGACATGTCGATAAAGTCCAAGAGCCATCCGGTCCAGCCGTAGACACTTGGAGACAAAAATTAGTGCCTTGAATAAAAGATATGAAAGAATGACCTGAATATTTAAAACTTAGACCTTTCCTCATGACTCTGTGGAAAAAGGAGAAAGAGAAGCTTTGCAATATTGGCATGTATTAAATATTGCTTAGACATAAGGCCAGAATATAATTCTTCGTATCTCATTATGTTCACAGCTCAAGTATTTCATTTAAATTGCAATAACAAGCCATACTTAGCATAGTACATGCATTAGCTCATTTAATCCTCAAAACAACCTTCTAAGTAGGGGAGGGGTGTTATTATTATCACACAACCCATTTTACAGATGAAAATACTGAAGCACACACGGGCTTTGTCTAAGATCACACAGGAAGTAAGTGCTAGATTTATCCCTAGCAGACAGTCTCATCTTAACCACTAAACAGTACTGTTTCTCTAATTTGTAAAAGATAATGAAAAACCTGGGAAAGAGCCCAGGAAGATAAAAACAGGACTTCCCAGATGGCGCTAGTGGTAAAGAATCTGCCTGTCAATGTAGGAGACATAAGAGACTTGGGTTCGATCCCTGAGTTGGGAAAGTCCCCTGGAGGAGAGCATGGCAACCCACTCCAGTGTTCTTGCCTGGAGAATTCCACGGACACAGGAGCCTGGTGGGCTACAGTTCATAGGGTTGCAAAGAATTGTACGCAACTGAAGAGACTTAGCACAGTACAGATAAAAACAATTATCAAAGTAATGGGAAATAGATATCATAAAATTTAAAAGAAAGTATTTGTTTAATTTGGGGAACAGCTATATAAGATGTGTGTTTTAAAAATATATGGACAGGTTTTGAGCAGTTATTTTCTCATATAAACCCCAGTCCTGGATGACTCCAATCATTGGCCTTCTCCATTCCTGTTCCAGGGTGACTGAGCACAGCTGGAGAAAACTAAGAGTCAGATCAGTTAGTTCCCTCTGCATCTAGAACCCATAGTCTTGCCTGACCCTTCTGCCCTACCCAGCAATCTGAATTTCTTCTCATCAGCTCTCTCTTTCTGCCCACTTTAGTCACCCTTCAAACTTTCTCTGCTCAAACTTTTAACCAGTTCTTACTTTTTGGAAGATCAGTTTTGCTCCTACTTCTTGAAGAAAATAGAAGCCATCAGATACAGATATCTTCATATTTTAGCCATCAAAGGAAACACACTAGACTGAATTGACACCAGTTCTCAGCTCTGTCTAACAGTAAATAGTCTGGTCTCCTCACCAACCTCATGCTGTTAATCGGCTCCTTTTTGTGGTATCCTTTTGTGGTAGCCTTTCCTGCTGAACCAAATCCTTTCTGAGTTCTTAAGCATTCTCACTTAAAAGGAAAAAACAAAACCTTTCCAGTTTATCCATCTCGTTTCTCTCGCTCCGCTCCTGCCCTTCAACTAAACTTGTCAAAAGAATTGCCTACATTTTTACAGATCTAGATCCTAGTCCATAATGTTCATGGTGCAAGAAAGTCAGTTTTATGCAACTCAATTTTCCCAAATCCCCTATTCTTCCAGATAGCAGAAACTTAAGATGGGTTTAAATAAGCCCAGGCCCTATGGACTTTTCTAGAACCAAGGCCCAGTGAATGTCAGTCTTCAGTGGTCATCTGTATTGCATCTGCTGAAGTACCCATCCATGTGTCTCTGGTCACATCCATAGAAGGTTGTGTGAATTATCCCTACTCAATTTGAGAGATTAACAAAGGTCCGTCTAGTCAAAGCTATGGTTTTTCCAGTAGTCATGTATGGACGTGAGAGTTGGACTATACAGAAAGCTGAGCGCCTAAGAATTGATGCTTTTGAACCGTGGTTTTGGAGAAGACTCTTGAGAGTCCCTTGGACTGCAAGGAGATCCAACCAGTCCATTCTAAAGGAGATCAGTCCTGAATATTCATTGGCAGGACTGATGCCTAGGCTGAAACTTCAAATACTTTGGCCACCTGATGCGAAGAACTGACTCACTGGAAAAGACCCTGATGCTGGGAAAGATTGAAGGCCAGAGAAGAAGGGATGACAGAGGATGATTTGGTTGGAGGGCATTACCAACTCAATGGACATGAGTTTGAGTAAACTCCAGGAGTTGGTGATGGACAGGGAGGCCTGGCGTGCTGCAGTCCAGGGAGTCACAAAGAGTCGAACACGACTGAGCGACTGAACTGAATATGAGAGAACACAGCTCTCAAGTTAGCCAACTTTAGAGCCCTTCTTTGGACACAAAGATTATTACTCCATCTCAGCACCAACAGAGGGCTGTGACAACCCCTATAATGCTATCTCAGGCTGGTTTTTTTTTAATTGATTTTTAATATTTTTGAGGAGCCCTGTGACTTGAAACTTTTTAGTATCATTGGGTCAATAAATCAAAATGATAAATAAAGTATATGTTGGAGGTTCTACTTATGAAATGGCAGTGAGGAGCCCTGTGACCTGCTCTTCAGTGAAACAAGTGTAGCTGGTGAAAATTATTTAAAAAGCAACCATTTGAAGTCTTTGGATTGTCATAAGAGCAAAACGATGGGTAACAGTTAGTCAGATTCATTTCATCTGTCTTCAAGACTTGCATGTCCTCCAAGCAGCATATAGCCTAAGATGTTGGCCCAAGTTATTTTCCAGGAACTTGGAGTCAGCTGCCTCTAGTTTGAGCTGAGCTGATTAAGATTGGATAGGAGCCCCAGCCCTCCAACTGGGCATGCTCCAGTGTCCTCTCTGTAACCTTTTGATGTCAGATGGCTGAAAACTCCACCCTCAGATGATGCTAAGCACCTACACGTTTGAACTGCAGACGCCTGTAGCTTAGTTACACCTGTCTTAGTTACAGTTACTGCGCCTTTTCCCAATGACCTTTCCCACTCTCCCCACACCTCAGACTGCCCAGCTTCTTTATTCCTTATCCCATGAGCACCCGCGCCCCTGCCTTTGGGGAGGCGGGTTTGAGATTCCTTCATCCATCTCGCTTGACAGCCATGGGAATAAACCTCTTTGCTACACAACTCAGTGTCTCAGCATTTCACTTGCTGTAAGTTGGGCAAGATGAACCTGGTTCATTAACAACAGCATGTAGCAAATGAAGAAGCGTTTATGCAAGAAAGTCCACTATAACGCAGTAAGAACAGCTACAGTGGGTAGAACTTGAATTATAACCCACTCCTTCTCCCAGCTCACTGCGACAGAGACTCCGTTTCAGGTGAGTACAGCCAAGACCCCAGGGCTCCCGCTTTCCCCAGTTCCCAGTCCAGCACTGCGGTAGCTTCTTGGGAGGAGCAGGTGACAAGAACTTCTCATCTTTCCAGCTACATGTTGCAGAGACTAAATCCCAAGGGCTGCAGCCATAGTGATTGGGAGTTCTAGCTGGTCCCCATTCACAGGGTGGTTCTTAGCCTCGGGGCAGCGTGCTGGGAATATTGGCGCGTGATTGTCCTCACCCAGCTTGTTGATAGAGCAGAGGCTCAGTGCTAGAAAAGACTAGGAAGCTGAGAAGATTAGAGGCTACTGTCTCCACTACTGCCCTGCTCCTATAGAGGGGTATAACTCCAAAAGAGGCAGGTACCCCCGAAGAAGTAACCCACTCTTTTCCCCAGCTTCAGAGCAGTGGTCAGTGTTCTGATCAGTGGTATGGACAGGCCTTTAAGCAGAGAGTCCGGAAGCTCTCGCTAAGGAACTAACTTTACTTGAAACAGAGTGTGAGGAAGTTCAAGTTTAAGAGCATTCTCAGAAACAGTGCATTTTTGTGTAAACAAAATTTGAGGGCCTGGTATCTTCTTGAGCATTACAAACTAAGCCTTAGGTCAGCTAGTTTACCAGAGAGAATCAGGGAAAGATATGTAAAAAATGTGTCATTTGAGCAATTCCACTGCTCAATTTATAAAAATATTCACAAATATGGACAGAGATTTAGAGATGATTTTCACTGTGTTATCACTGAGAATAACCAAAACACCCAATGATAACTGGTTAATAAATGATATGTTTATACAAAGAAATATAGTCATTATGAATTGTTTTGTGCACATTTAATAAGTTGGGAAAATCCTCATAATTTTAACTGAAGCAAAATTCAGAACTAAATGCTCAGTGTAACCCTACTTTTTAAATGAATGCACACACAGGAAAAGACTAGATATAAACATATCACAGTGTTAACAGTGGTGGTATTACTGTTCCAAGGGCTTCCCAGGTGGTGCTAGTGGTAAAGAACCCACCTGCTAACGCAGGAGACTTAAGAGATGTGGGGTTCAATTCCTGGGTCGGGAAGATCCTCTGGAGTAGGGCATGGCAATCCACGCCAGTATTCTTGCCTGGAGAATCCCATGGATAGAAGGCCCTGGCAGGCTAAGTCCACAGAGTTGCAAAGAGTCGGACACAACTGAAGTGACTTAGCACACATGACTGTAGCCCACCAGGCTTCTCCGTCCATGGGGTTTCCCAGGCAAGGATATTGGAGTATGTTGTCATAGCCTTTTCCAGGGGATCTTCCCAACCCAGGGATCGAACTCATGTCTCTTAGTCTCCTGCATTGGCAAGTGGATTCTTTACTGCTGAGCCGCCAGGGAAGCCCATGTGCTCCAGTTATCCCCTTCTTAAAAGAACAACAATCATATTGCATTAGGGTCCACAGAAATGGGAGGGACCTAACAGAAGCAGAAGATATTAAGAAGAGGTGGCAAGAATACATAGAAGAACTGTACAAAAATGATCTTCACGACCCAGATAATCACGATGGTGTGATCACTCACCTAGAGCCAGACATCCTGGAATGTGAAGTCAAGTGGGCCTTAGGAAGCATCACTACGAACAAAGCTAGTGGAAGTGATAGAATTCCAGTTGCACTATTTCAAATCCTAAAAGATGATGCTGTGAAAGTGCTGCACTCAATATGCCAACAAATTTGGAAAACTCAGCAGTGGCCACAGGACTGGAATAGGTCAGTTTTCATTCCAATCCCAAAGAAAGGCAATGCCAAAGAATGCTCAAACTACCACACAATTGCACTCATCTCACATGCTAGTAAAGTAATGCTCAAAATTCTCCAAGTCAGGCTTCAGCAATATGGGAACCATGAACTTCCAGATGTTCAAGCTGAATTTAGAAAAGGCAGAGGAACCAGAGATCAAATTGCCAACATCTGCTGGATCATCGAAAAAGCAAGAGAGTTCCAGAAAAAACATCTATTTCTGCTTTATTGACTATGCCAAAGCCTTTGACTGTGTGGATCACAATCAACTGTGGAAAATTCTGAAAGAGATGGAAATACCAGACCACCTGACCTGCCTCTTGAGAAACCTGTATGCAGGTCAGGAAGCAACAGTTAGAACTGGACATCCAACCATCTCATCCTCTGTTGTCCCCTTCTCCTCCTGCCCTCAATCTTTCCCAGCATCAGGGTCTTTTCAAATGAGTCAGTTCTTCACATCAGGCGGCCAAAGTATTGGAGTTTCAGTTTCAGCATCAGTCCTTCTAAGGAGTATTCAGGAGTGATTTCCTTTAGGATGGACTGGTTGGATCTCCTTGCAATCCAAGGGACTCTCAAGAGTCTTCTCCAACACCACAGTTCAAAAGCATCAATTCTTCAGTGCTCAGCTTTCTTTTAGTCCAACTCTCACATCCATACATGACTACTGGAAAAACCATAGCCTTGACTAGATGGACCTTTGTTGGCAAAGTAATATCTCTGCTTTTTAATATGCTATCTAGTTTGGTCATAACTTTTCTTCCAAGGAGCAAGCATCTTTTAATTTCATGGCTGCAGTCACCATCTGCAGTGATTTTGGAGCCCCCCAAAATAAAGTCTGCCACTGTTTTCTCGGTTTCCCCATCTATTTGCCATGAAGTGGTGGGACCGGATGCCGTGATCTTAGTTTTCTGAATGTTGAGCTTTAAGCCAACTTTTTCACTCTCCTCTTTCACTTTCATCAAGAGGCTCTTTAGTTCTTCTTCACTTTCTGCCATAAGGGTGATGTCATCTACATATCTGAGGTTATTGATATTTCTCCCAGAAATCTTTATTCCAGATTGTGCTTCATCCAGCCTGGCATTTTGCATGATATACTCTGCATATAAGTTAAATAAGCAGGATGACAATGTACAGCCTTGATGTACTCCCTTCCCAATTTGTAACCAGTCTGTTGTTCCATGTCCAGTTCTAACTATTGCTTCTTGACCTACATACAGATTTCTCAGGAGGCAGGTAAGGTGGTCTGGTAGTCTCATCTCCTTAAGAATTTTCCAGTTTGTTGTGATCCACACAGTCACAGGCTTTGGTGTAGTCAATAAGGCAGAAGTAGATTTTTTTTTTCTGGAATTCTCTTGCTTTTTCTATGATCCAGCAGATGTTGGCAATTTGATCTCTGGTTCCTCTGCCTTTTCTAAATCCAGCTTGAACATCTGGAAGTTCATGGTTCACGTACTGTTGAAGCCTAGCTTGGAGAATTTTGAGCACTACTTTGCTAGGGTGTGAGATGAGTGCAGTTGTGCAATAGTTTGAACATTCTTTGGCATTGCCTTTCTTTGTGATTGAAATGAACAACTGACATTATCTTGTCCTGTGGCCACTGCTGAATTTTCCAAATTTGCTGACCTATTGAGTGCAGCATTTTAACAGCATCATCTTTTAGGATTTGAAATAGCTCAACTGGAATTCCATCACCTCAACTAGCTTTGTTCATAGTGATATTTCCTAAGGCCCACTTGACTTAAAATTCCAGGATATCTAGGTGAGTGATCCAGCCATAATGAATAAAGCTGCTCGAATCATCCCTGAGCAATTTTTTATGTGCACATATGTTTCCGACTTATTTAGGTAAGTACTAAGGAGCATGAATCCTGAATTGTATGATTAGAGTATGTTTAGTAAGAATCTGTCAAACTCTCCTCCAAAATGGCTCTATCACTTTGTATTCCCACCAGCAATGGACGAGAGTTCCCGTTGCTCCACATCCTCGTCAGTGTTTGGGGTTCTGACCCTTCTAACAGGTATGTGCTTGTCTCATTGTTCTAGTTTGCTTTCCCCTGATGGCCAGTGATGTATAGTGTCTTCTCATGTGCTAATTTGCCATCTGGATATCTTCTTTGTGTCTGTTCAGATCTTTGGTCCAGTTTTTAAAAAATGAGTTATCCATTTTTCTTATTGACTTTTAAGTCCTTTGTGTATTTTGAATAATAGTCCTTAATCATGTCTTTTGCATATATTTTCTCCTCATTTATGGTTCGTCTTTTACCTTGATCTTTTCAAGATTTTTAAGAAACGCGTTAATCTGATGCTTTTCAGATTATGGTGAAAAGATAGAATTGCTGTTATTAGGAATATTATCCATTTCTAAGGGAGCATTTTGGAAATTGGGTGGGGGGATTTTGGGTGTCACAATGTCAGTAACACTTATTGAGCAGTGTCCAGGAATGCTAACTGTCCCACAAAACATAAGAATACTGCCTTGGGAAGAGTTATCCCACATCCCACATAATTATCAAGTATTCCATCAAACATTGAAATAGCTGACAAGTCTATGAATCATTGTGTAATTTTATAACTTTAATCCACTCTTCATAGAAATAGTTTTTAAACATGGTTTCACGTATTCTAAAAAGTTTAACTACAACTATTTTATATATAAAAGTGTATATTTATTTTAGATTTTTATCAAGCAGTATTCACCATTTTTAAAAGTTTCATCACAATTTGCTGTACTTCTGGAGGTAATGAGTTGTGAAGAAAACACTAGTGTATCTGTCTACACCTGTAACTGGTCGCCCCTGATTCTGCATTTGGCTGTAAGTGTGTAACTACTTCACTGTTTACTTTTCAATAAACTACTGGCCACACAATAACATAGATGAATGCTTGACATTTTGCCAAAAGAAAGAATCTGATATCAAAGAGTACATACTAGAGGACTCCATATAAAGTTCTAAAATAGAAAAAATAAATTGTAGCGATAAATAGAATTTTTAGTTCTTAGAGTCTCCACATGTTCACTTACTATGTCCACCTTTTAAGTCCTGAATCATATTTATGATAGGTGCTTTTTAAAGTTCTTATCTGCTGTTTCAAACAGCGGGGCTATACAAAAGTCTGTGTCGTTTGGTTTAATTTGTCCTGAATTATGGTTGGTATTTCTCTCTCTTTTTTCCCTTGTCTAGTTATCGTAAATTATATTGACATTGAGATAGTACATTGTAAACAATGAAAACTTTGTTTTCCCTTGAAGGACATTTTACTTAAATTGTCAGTGGCCCTTTAGATCCTCTCAGACTTGGTTTTTAATGTTTGAGCTAGTCTTCTTTAGTTGTGGCCTTGGTCCTAGGATATGACTCTTATTTGGGCACCTGATTTTCATTGGCAAGTTATAGTCTCTCTGTTGTCTTAAATGCCCAATATGCTCCATGAAATCTCTCCATCTCTGGTTTGCCTATAGCTCCAACATCATCCAGTCTAGTATGATTTCAAATATCTGCATTCATTCATCTCCAGTTTTACCATAGTCACCCTCTCCTAGGGCTCCTGGCAATTTTTTCTACATATTTACACCCCAGTTCTATAACAAAGATCTATGGACGAATCCCTGTGCTGACTTCTGTCTCCCTCCATCACATCCTTTTTCTCTATTCTCTGGCTTGCTAATTCGTTATTCCACCTGTATTTCACTGCAGTGGACCCTTGGGTGTTAGGGACTGTCAGATGAAGGTACTTTCTTTTCTGCCCCGGAGAAGGTACTTTTCTTTACTGGCCTGGGCCCCTGAAAATATAACACCATAGGAGGAATTCTAAGTTGTGTGTCTGAGTAGTTCAACTGAATTTTCCTCATTTTTTTTAAAGTGTATGCAGTCTTACCTTTTAATCATAGTTATATTAGCATTTGCTCTCTTGGATTCAGATAGTTCTTTATATCCTTATCTGTTTATCCTCTCCACGTGAGTGAAGGAGTACAGGATAATTCTATATCATAACACTCTTGTCCCTGAATATTCCTCCTTCAGCTAAATCTCCCTATATACTGGTGAAGAAAGCACAAGCCACCAGAATCTAACAGTTGTTAATCATGTTTGTTCACGAAGTTGAGCTGGCTGATCCGGATGGCTAGAACCTCTCCCTCAAAGCACGTGTGTTTGCTAAGTCGCTTCAGTTACGTCCGACTCTTTGCGACCCTATGTACTTGTAGCCCTCTAGGCTCCTCTGTCCATGGGATTCTCCAGGCAAGAATACTGGAGTGGGTTGCCATGCCCTCCTTCAGGGGATCTTCCCAACCCAGGAGCTGAACCCATGTCTCATATTTCCTGCATTAGCAGGGTTCCCACTAAGTGGTCCAGTTTAAAAGTCAACAGTTGTCAGTCACCTTGTTTCCTTGCCAAAGAATCTAACAGTCAATTTAACTTTAAAAAAAAAAATGCTGTTAACCTTTGTTAACTGCTTTACCTTTAGCTACAAGGACTGTAGACAAGCCGAGGGGAGACAGCAGAGGTCACCGTTCCCAGTTAGTCATTCAGTGCCTGCTGACCTCCATATGCCAGGGCTTCACCAGAAATACATACATTCCTGGAAGCACTACTATAGATGCTCTCACTGCAAATGAGGAAAAACTTAAGACAACATTCTACCTGTGATTTGAATTACTGAAGTTCTATTAACTCCCCACAAGGAGGCTCCATTATCAAGTACAATTCTCAAAGAGGGACAGGATCAACCATTTTAAAAGTGTCACAGCATGGTACATTTAAGTGCTTTAACATTCTTGTTCACAATTTGGTTCTCATAAAAACACAGTAGCATCTTAGTGCTATTTAAGTTAGTGCAAAGTTGAGGCAAATGGATCATGTGTTAGTTAATGTTAGTTATTTCCAACTCTTTGCAACCCCATGGACTGTAGCCTGCCAGGCTCCTCTGGCATGGAATTCTCCAGGCAAGAATACTGGAGTAAGTAGCCATTCCCTTCTCCATATCTTCCCAACCCAGGGATCAAACTCATGTCTTGTATTGCAGGCAGATTCTTTACTGTCTGAGCCACCAGAAAAGCCCTGGTTATGTAATGTATTATACCCATAATTTAAATTAAGCTGAGGGCATAGAGTAAAACTGTGTGTTTGTGGGATAGAGAGGGTTAAAGGGTGGTAATTATTTTTTAAAACTATATAAAAATTTAAAACAATTTCCTTATGCTTCAGTTTTTACATTTTCTCCAGCAGTTGTCACATAGGTTCAACTTTGGCTTTCTAAGTCAAGTAAGAAAGATTATTCATCTTTGGTTAAAATTCTTTCCGTTTATAAGACAACACTATTACCTGTTTGGTAGCACACAGGGCTGTGGCATTATATCACTCTTTAAAACTGAAGCAGTGATTACTTCTTATTGGATGATGTAATCTCTTAAAATATTGGTAATAATATTTATAAATGGCCAAAAAGTTAGTTGACGTATTTAATCAGAAATGTAGACTAAATGATTATTTATACAATTAATATCTGTGTCAACATAGGATGTTAAAACTAGATGTATGGTTTAACATTATACAGTGTTGCAACATTTTTTGCCTCCTAATTCTCTGAAAAAAGAACTTATAAGTAAGACTAATGCTGCCGCTGCTGCTAAGTCACTTCAGTCGTGTCCGACTCTGTGCGACCCCATAGACGGCAGCCCACCAGGCTCCCCCATCCCTGGGACTCTCCAGGTAAGAACACTGGAGTGGGTTGCCATTTCCTTCTCCAATGCATGAAAGTAAAAAGTCAAAGTGAAGTTGCTCAGTTGTGTCCGACTCTTAGCGACCCCATGGACTGCAGCCTACCAGGCTCCTCTGTCCATGGGGTTTTCCAGGCAAGAGTACTGGAGTGGGGTGCCATGTTCAAATCATTCATTTAATAAATTATTAAATCATTTATTTCATAACATGTGTTGATAAAGTGTCAGGGCAACTGAGAGACAGATTTCTTTATGTGGAAAATAGAATGAGGCTTCTAATTTGGGAGTTCTAGTCTTCTAAGACTTTATCCTTTAGAGTGAGATTTTGAATTTAGTTAGAATTAACTAGAATCTCTGCTAGGTCCTCTGCTTACATCACTTATTTCATATCTGTGGGCCAGATATTGCTATTCCCATTCCACAGATGAAGAGACTGAGATTCAAAGAAACAACTTATTCAAGATCATATAGGCAGCTAAACAACAACTAGAATCAGAAGTACTGGAACCCCCAGCAGGAGTGGGGAAAGGTAGGGATGAGGTATGGGAGGCAGGGTGATGTGAAATGAGCATACCCTCTCATCTGAGAGCTCTGAAAGCTGTGATTTATCTCTATTAACATGCCTCCCTCGTCTTCATCAGGCTCTCTGCTGCCAGATGCAGCTTGACTTTTTTTTTTCCAGTTTGAATTTCAGCATCAATATTATATTTGAAATGTAAGAGTGAAATTGACATCTGTGATAACTTGTTAAATGATGACTGGGTGCCCAGGCAACCAGCTCCTGACTGTCCGTCCTCTCTTCCTAAGGGTCAGGACTGTGCGTGGCCCCTCTGATGATAGAGTAAACCTCGTGGCCATGTCTCAGGGCAGCCTGAGCCAGGTGGTCAGGGACTAACAGACTCACGCATGTCCCTGTGCGCCTGGAGGAACCTGGTTTCCTTGCAGATGCTCAGGCTGCCTGATGAACTCCCCCCTTCCCTCGTTGAGCACACCCAGCCTGACTGCTGCTGCTGCTGCTAAGTCGCCCCAGTCGTGTCCGACTCTGTGCGACCCCATAGACGGCAGCCTACCAGGCTCCCCTATCCCTGGGATTCTCCAGGCAAGAACACTGGAGTGGGTTGCCATTTCGTTCTAGAATGGAGTAAACCTGCGTGGCTTGGGAGCCCCTCCAGTCGTCCCCTCAGGGAGGACAGGAGGCTGTATTAAAGCTTGCTTCTATTGCTTTTACCTTGTAGGCAGACCCACCTCTTGAGAGGAAAGCAATTCTCTTAGTTCTTTGGAAATGGAAAGGGAATCTTACAGTCTTATGTTAAGGCTAAAACAGATTGACCTCAGATTATCCATACAGACTGCCTCTGGGAACTGGGATTGGTCAGTTTCTCTTACAAGTGATGCACAATCAGACAAGGGCTGGATGGGAATGTTTTTCGGTTGTGGATTCTTTCTCTTAATTTTGTGAGACCCACAACAGAACAACACTCTTCCACCTCCAGACATTAATAAATATTAAAGTCGGGTCAATTCAGGGCTTCCTGACTATAAATGCAAAACACGAGAGGTGGAATAGCAAATGTGGTCATGTGTAAAGGTTCTGTTGTCTTTTACTGAACATTCTCTGAGTATCTCCTAAACTTCTTCCTGTGACATACTTTGAAGGGAGGGGAAGAAATCTCTTCCTAAAGAAGATAAAGGGGAGAAAGAAGAGAGGCCTGACAAGGGAGGGAAGGGGATAACAAGTTCGTCAAAAAGGAAAGAGACAAAGAAGTTGGCTGCAATTATAGGGTGTCAGATGAGCAACAAAAATATTAGTCTGAAATATTTACTGAGCATCTACTATGTGCCACACTCTCAGTTAGACTCCAGGTGAAAGCAGGGGAACAAACAATTGTTTGTCTCACAGAGCCGGTAGATTGAGAGAAGCACAAAATCTATTTAAAGGAGGTTGCTAATACCTTCTTAGTTCATTCTGTTTTACTCTATTACTCTCATCCCCCATAGCTTTGTCCATGTTGTTCATTTTGCTCAGTTGCTAAGTTGTGTCTGACTCTTTGCAACCCCATGGACTGTAGCATGCCAGACTCCTCTGTCCTCCACTGTCTCCTGGAGTTTGCTCAAATTCATGTCCACAGAGTCAGTGATGCTGTCTAACCATCTCATCCTCTGCCACCCCCTTCTCCTGTTACCTTCAATCTTTCCCAGCATCAGGGTCTTTTTCATAAACCTAAGTAACTAGAAATGAATTTACTCTGGACTATTAGGATATAACATTGCATAATTTTTTTTCCAATTTAACTTTCTTTTTGCTTTCCTAATTGAGGTAATGTTTTTGTATTCCTGCATGTCTACATATTTTAAAAGAGCTGATAAAAATATATTTGTTCCCAGTTAGGCTAGTTAATCAGCCTATTTACAAAAATTTTCCTGAGCAACATGTAGAGTGAAAAAAGTCAGTCAAGAGTGGATTTTGTTTTATATCAGTAACTGGAATAGATGTCAGACAAAACCTGAAATTAAACATAGTGTTGGATTTAGCATGAAGCAGATAACAGTCTATCAAAAAAATAAGAAATTAAGTACTCTTGTGTACCAAAGCGTTTAAGTCAATAACAGAGGTAAACTTGAGGTCAGTGCTGTCATAAGTTCTATATTATAGATTCCAGATTATTCTTTGCTTTGGAGCCAAAAACACTGATGAACTTTGTATCTGCAACTTACCTTTTAAATGATCAAACGGCAGGTGGAAGAGAGCAGGAGGCAGCATTGCTGTTACACAGTAGAGAGGGAAAGAATAAACCTTGTTTCAACTGGTCCCCTGGGCATCTTTTAGTATTCTCCCGCCTAACTTGGCAGTAAAGAGTAAGTGCTCTGAGGGGAGCATAGTGAGCAGGGATTTCGCTTACACAGTAATGAAGGTCTGGGTCACCTGAGTAGGTAAGCCATCTAGATTAGCAGAAGTTCTAGCCAAGGGAGAGGGGGATTTGAGATGTGTTAGAGGAAGAAGATGCTGAATATTCACTGCAGCTCTCAGATCAACTGCTATAGTGGGATCACCCCACTAATGTTTATCCCATAAGTTTCCCAAGGGAAAGAGATCAACCAGAATCGCATGGAAGCTGTACCCGTATGGAACAAATGCTTTATACAAACCAACTGATTCCACTCCGTGGTGGGGGTGAACCGTGGTGGATGCTGTGACACCATGTCCAGATACCCGTTTCTAGACCAAATCACTCATTTCTTTAGCTGGCAGATGTGTTACCTATTGATGGTTCATAACTAATCCCTCCCCAAGATGAAAGGAATTGCTTTACCCAGGATATGCCCACTCCCAGGAGTAGCCTATATCCAACGCCTGGTCAATTTCATTGTTCAGTGCTAAGTCGTGTCCGACTCTGCGACCTAGTGGACTATAGCACGCCAGGCTCCTCCGTCCTTCACCATCTCCCGGCAGTGTCTATTGAGTCGGTGATGCTATCATGTCTCAAATTCATGCCTGTTGAGTCGGTGATGCTGTCTAACCATCTCATCCTTTGCCACCCCTTTCTTGTTTTGCCTTCAGTCTCTCCCAGCATCTGGTCAATATAAGGGTACAAAAATCCAGGCTTCTTACCTTAATTTGGGACAGCTCTGAAGGACCATCCCAGCTCTCAAGCTTCTGTGGGTTCTGCTGAGGCCATTCCTGAAATTTCATCACAGTTCAACTTCTTTCATCCATCCTGCTTCCTTAATGCCTCACAATCTTTACTTCTGAGAACAAAAATGTACTCATACTATACTATACAATAAACTTCCTACATAATGAATTTCTTTCCTGGGAAATATAATGTAACCTTTCCCTAATGTTTATTTTTCTTATTTTGACTCCTTTTCCATTTTTTTCCTTATTGGAATAGACACTTATTATGGATTTGACTTCTCTGCTTGTCATGTTTTGCCAAGAATACCATCTGCTCATTTACTGAATGTCCAGTTATTATCAAGTTAAGCCAAATAATATTACTTCTAAGAAAATTCAATTTACAACGAAATAAGTAAGACAGTTGACTAATATTCATGGAATTTGCTAGTCTTGTGACCACCCCAAACAACTGGCTTTATGAAATATTGGAGTTATTTTCTTTTTGCTGTTCATTTGTTATTGAAGTGTAAATGGTTTGCAATGTTGTGTTAATTTAAGGTGTACAACAAAGTGATTCAATTAGACATATGTGTATATACATAATATATTTCAAATTCTTTTCCCTTATAGGCTATTAAAAATATCGAGTATAGTTCCCTGGGTTATATACTAGGTCCTTGTTAATTATCTATCTTATATATAGCAGTGAGTATATGTTAATCCAGACTCCTACTTTATCCCCCTTCCTTTCCTCTTTGGTAACAGTAAGTTTGTTTCTATGTCTGTGGGTCTAATTATGCCTTGTCAATGTTTGTTTGTATCACTTTTTTAGATTCCACATATAAGAATATCGTATTTGTCTTTGTCTGGCTTACTTCACTTAGTATGATCTCGAGGTCTATCCATGTTGCTACAAATGGCATCATCTTATACTTTTTGTGACTGAGTCATATTCCGTTGTATGAATATGTACCACATCTTTCTTCATCTGTCAATGGATATTTAGGTTGTTTGCATGTCTTGGCTGTTGTAAAGAGTGCTGCAATGACCCTAATAACTATTTTAAACATTTGTGGAAAAGCGTATGTTTGTGACGGATTTTTATCAAAAATATGCTAGAAATATGCTATAGTTGAGTTTAACTAGTTTAGCAAACCTTAGTAAAACAAGTGTTAAGGTTTAACGAAAGAACAATATTTGGTAATTAGGTCTAAATCACTAGGAACGCATTCTAAACATTGCTATTTTAAAGTTGTGTTTTGATAAGTATTAATATATGTTCAGTCAAATCAAATAAACTGATTTAGTTCTTTTCATAATATTTGAAACTAATAAACACCAATATGATAGTGATCTCACTTTTCAAAATTTTTGATTTATCAGAAATTTTAGCTAAGCTTTGTAGTCATGAAACACATTTCTAGGCCTAAGGTTATATTTTTCAACCTCCTACTTTCCGTCTGTGTGCTGGGCTAAGTTGCTTCAATCCTGTCCGACTCTTTGCAACCCTGTGGACTGTAGCCCGCAAGGCTCCTCCATCCATGGGGATTCTCCAGGCTGGAATACTGGAGTGGGTTGCCATGTCCTCCTCCAGGGCACCTTCCCAACCCAGGGTAGAACCAGGGTCTCTCACATCTCCTGCGTTGTCAGGCAGGTTCTTTACTACTAGCGCCACCTGGCTTCCCTGGTGGCTCAGATGCTTTCAGTAGTTGGTTTAATTTGTCTAATTCCTTAAAAATGTTGAAAGTTTATTTCTCTAAATGAAAGATTTTATGTTAGATGACTTAAGCTTCATTTCACAACCACTTTGAAATTAACAAGGCCTGAGATATAGTAAAAAAGTAACATTGTAAAAGCTTTACAGCATCTTTGTTTTAATAGCTTTGATATTATCATTTATACACCATATGATTCACTCTTTAAAGTATACAATTTAGCGAGTTATGGTATATTCATAAACTTGTGCAACCATTATCACTAGCTGACTTTAGAACTTTTCATCACCTTCAAAAGAAACCCCATACACACACACACACACAAAAAAGAAACCCCATACCCATTAGCAGTCACTCCTTGCTTCTCTCTCTTCCAGCTTTTGGCAACCACTAACCTCCTTTGTCTGTGGATTGGCCTATCATGGACATTCCATTTTTATGGAATCATACAACACGAGTTTTGTTGTTTTTAATTTGGTGATTGGGTTTTTCACTTAGCATATCTTCAAAAAAATTATTTTATTGAAGTATAGTTTATTTACTGTGAATTTCTACTATATAGCAAGGTGATTCAGTTATACTTATATAAACATTCTTTTTCATATTCTTTCCCATTATGATTTATCACAGTATGTTGAACCTAGTTCCCAATACTATATGGTAGGACCTTGTTGTTTATCCACTCTATATGTAATAATTTGCAGCTGCTGATCCCCAACTCCCTGTCCATCCCTCCCCTACCACCCTCTTCCTTGGCCACCACAGGTCTGGTCTCTATGTCTGTGAGTCTATTTCTGTTTCATAGATAAGTTCATTTGTGTCGTATTTTAATATTTGTCTTTAGTATTTGTCTTTCTCTTTCTGACTTCACTTAGTCTGATAATCTCTAGGGCCATCCATGTTGCTGCAAAAGACATTATTTCACTCTTTTTATGGCTGAGTAGTATTCCACTGTATCCATGTGTGATACCTTCTTTATCCATTCATCTGTCTATAGACATTTAGGTTCTTTCCATGTCTTGGCTGCTGTAAATAGTACTGCAGTGAATATTGGGGTGAATGTATCTTTTTGAATTTGAATGACAGTGCTGTCTGGATATATGCCCAGGAGTGGGTCTGTAGGATCATATGAAAGCTCTACTTTTAGTTTTTTGAGGAACCTCCATACTGTTTTCCATAGTGCCTGCACCAATTTACATTCCCACAATGGTATAGGAGGGTTCCCTTTTCTCCACACCTTCTCCAGTTTTTCAAATGATGGTTATTCTAACTGGTGTGAGGCGGTACCTCTTTGTAGCTCTGATTAACATTTTTCTGATGATTAGCAATGTTGAACATCTTTTTATATGCTTGTTGGCCATCTGTATGTCTTCTTTGGAGAAACACATTTAGGTCGCCTGCCTGTTTTTTTTGTTTGTTTGGGTTGTTTGCTTTTTTCTTGAGTTCTGTGAACTGTCTGTGTATTTTAGAAACTGAGCCCTTGTCGATCCCATCATTTGCAAACATTTTCTCCAGTCTGAAGGTTGTCTTTCGATTTTACTTGTGTTTTCCTTTGTTGTTCGAAAGCTTGTATTTCACTTAGCATTTGTTGCTGTTGTTCAGTTGCTAAGCCGTGTCCAGCCCTTTGTGATCCCATGGGCTGTAGCACACCAGGCTTCCCTGTCATCCACTGTCTCTGAGAGTTTGTCCATTGAGTTGGTGATGCTATCTAACTGTCTCATCCTCTGCCACTCCCTTCTCCTTTTGCCTTAAATCTTTCCCAGCATCAGGGTCTTTTCCAATGAATTGGCTTTTTGCATCAGGTGGCTCAAGTATCAGGACTTCACCTTATTTTCAAGCTTTATCCATGTTATAACGTGTCAGTACTTCATTTTTTTTATTGCTTTCCCCTTTTATTGCTGAATAACATTCCATTGTATGGATATTCCATATTTTGTTCATTCATCAGCTAATGAATGGGTTGTGTTGTTTTGTGTTGTTTTGTTCCCACTTTTTAGCTATTATGAACAATGCTATTATTAATGTTATGAGTTTTATGTGGATATATGTCTTAGTTTCTCTTAAGTATACACCTTGGAGTGAAATGTTGGTTATACAGTAACTCTGTTTAGTACTTTGAAGAACTGCTAAATTTTTCCGAAGTGCTGCACCATTTTCTATTTTCATCAGCAGTGCCTGAGGGTTTTGGTTTCTCCATGTTCTCCCCTACACTTGTTATGGAGTATTATTTTAAATATCAGCCACCTAGTCAGCATGAAGTGGTATCTCAGTGTGGTTTCGATTTGCATTTCCCTGGTGGTTAATAACGGTCCTGTGAAAGATAATGAAGGAAAAAAAATGGATGTTTAACTTGGAAAAAGGAAGATTTTGGCAGGAGAGCCTAATAGCTGTCTTTAAGTGTTGGAATAGAGAGAATTTTATTTATTTACAGATGGACAGAGAGGTGATGTAAAATAGTGAAATTTAGCTCTGTGTAAATGCAAAGTCTAATGAACAGATTGAACAGGGAAACAGTAGGTCCCCATTCCCTAGGGATGTACAAGCAGATGGTGTAGAAGGATTCTGTAAGGGCTGCTCGAATATGCTATGGTTTGTAAACCTGTGTGCAAATTCACAAAGTGTGTCGTGGTTATTTTTTTAAACCATACATGGATAATCTTGGCAAGAACATTGTTTCAAGTCAAGCTGTTGTTGTTCAGTTGCCCAGTCGTGTCCGGCTCTTTGCAACCCCATGGACTGCAGCACGCCAGGCCTCCCTGTCCCTCACCAACTCCTGAAGTTTGCCCAGATTCACGTCCATTGCATCAGTGATGCCATCCAGCCACCTCATCCTCTGTCGCCCTCTTCTTCTTTCCTCCATCTTTCCCAGCATCAGAGACTTTCCCAATGAGTCGGTTATTTGATCAGATGACCAAAATACTGGAGCTTCAGCTTTAGCATCAGTCCTTCCAATGAGTATTCAGGGTTGATTTCTCTAAAGATCGACTGGCTTGATCTCCTTGGTGTCCAAGGGACTTTCAGGAGTCTTCTCCAGCACCACAGTTTGAAGGGATCAATTCTTCGGTGCTCTGCCTTCTTTCAGTCCAGCTCTCACAACTGTACATGACTCCTGGGAAAACAATAGTGCCGACTATGCTTACATTTGTTGGCAAAGTGTTATCTTTGCTTTTTAACACACTGTCTAGGCTTATCATAGCTTTCCTTCCAAGGAGCAAGCATCTTTTGATTTCGTGGCTGCAGTCACTGTCCACAGTGATTTTGGAGCCCAAGAAAATAGAATCTGTCATTCTATTTTTTTCCCAACTATTTGCTGTGAAGTGATAGGACCATATGCCATGATCTTAGATTTTTGAATGTTGAATTTTAAGCTAGCTTTTTCACTCTTTCTTTCACCCTCATGAAGACACTCTTAAGTTCCTCTTCACTTTTTGCCATTAGAGTGGTATGATCTTCATAGCTGAGATTGTTGATATTTCTCCTGGCAGTCTTGATTCCAGCTTGTGCTTCATACAGCCTGGCATTTTGCATGATGTATTCTGCATATTAAGTTAAATAAGCAGGGTGATGATATACAGCATTGAAGTACTCCTTTCCCAATTTTGAACCAGTCCATTGTTCCATGTCAGGTTCTAACTACTGCTTGTTGACCTCATACAGGTTTTTCAGGAGGCGGGTAAGGTGGTCTGGTATTCCCATCTCTTGAAGAATTTTCCACAGTTTATTGTGATCCACACAGTCAAAGGCTTTGGCATAGTATATGAAGCCGAAGTAGATGTTTTTCTGGAATTCCCTTGTTTTTTTCTGTGATCCAATGGATGTTGGCAATTTGATCTCTGATTCCTGTGCCTTTTCTAAATCCAGCTTGTACATCTGGAAGTTCTTAGTTCATGTACTGCTGAAGCCTAGCTTGAAGGATTTTGAGCATCACCCTGCTAGCATGGAAAGTGAGTGCAACTGCCTGATAGTTTGAACATTCTTCAGCACTGCCTTTCTTTGGAATTGAGATGAAAACTGACATTTTCCTGTCCTCTGGTCATTGCTGAGTTTTCCAAATTTGCTGATAGATTGAGTGAAACACTTTGACAGTATTATCTATTTGAAATAGTTCAGCTGAAATTTCATCACCTCCACTAGCCTTGTTTATAGTAATGCTTCCTAAGGCCCACTTGACTTCCGACTCCAGGATGTCATATTCTAGGTGAGTGACCACACCATCATGGTTATCTGGGTCATTGAGACTTTTTTGTATAGTTCTTCTGTGTATTCTTGCCGCCTCTTTTTAATCTCTTCTGCTTCTATTAGGTCCTTAATGTTTCTGTCCTTTATTGCGCCCTTCCTTGCATGAAGTGTTCCCTTGATATCTCCAATTCTCTTAAAATCTCTAGTCTTTCCCATCCTATTGTTTTCCTGTACTTCTTTGCACTGTTCATTTCAGGCCTTCTTATCTCTCCTTGCTATTCTCTGGAACTCTCTGTTCAGCTGGGTATATCTTTCCCTTTCTCCCTTCCTTTTTGCTCTTCTTTTTTCCTTAGCTACGTGTAAAGCCTGCTCAGATAACCACTTTTCCCTATTGCATTTATTTTTCTTTGGGGATAGTTTTGTCACTGCCTCCTGAATAACGTTATGAAACCTGTCCATAGTTCTCCAGGCACTCTGTTTACCAAATCTAATCCCTGAACCTACTCATCACCTCCACTGTATAATCATAAGGAATTTGATTTAGGCCATACCTGAATAGCCTAGTGGTTTTCCCAACTTTCATCGATCTAATCCTGAATTTTGCAATAAGGAGCTCATGATCTGAGCCACAGTCAGTTCGAAGTCTTGTTTTTGCTGACTGTATAGAGTTTCATCATTTTCGGCTGCAAAGAATGTAATCAGTCTGATTACAGTATTGACCATTTGGTGTAGTCCATGTGTAGATGTCTCTTATGTTGTTGGGAAATGGGGTTTGCTATGACCAGTATGTTCTCTTGACATAGTATGCGGTATGTGCACTTGTGTGTGTGTATACATGTGAGTATGTATATATCTCAGTAACTACTTGTTATTGAAGCTCCAGTACTTTGGCCATCTGATGTGACAAGCCGACTGGAAAAGCCCCTGATGCTGGGAAAGACTGAAGCAGGAGGAGAAGGGGATGACAGAGGATGAGATGGTTGGATGGCCTCACTGACATGAGTTTGAGCAAACTCTGGGAGATGGTGGACAGGGAAGCCTGGAGTGCCGTAGTCCATGGGGTCACAGAGAGTCAGACTTGACTGAGCGACTGAATAACAATTACTTGTTGAATGAATGAATGGTGATGGTTCGTGGAAAAGGGATTGATGTCAGAGAACATAAAACTGCCTCCAAAATATGAAACAGAGAAAGAAGAGAAGTGTATGGACAGCTCTAGATAAATCTACTGTGATTTATTTGACTCCTGGTTTTCCAAAATGGAAATATAGAAAAGCCAGAATGCTGAGCTGAAATCATACAGAAGCTGAAACAAATTATATACTTAATAAACTTCCTGAAAGAATTCCAAAAATGTGCTTATTTACTAGCAGAGTTCAAAAAATGTAGTCATTATAGGGGATCCAACATCTTGCTATGGGAGCCTACTGGTTTTTTGTAAGCTTTAAAGTACACAGTCAATGTGTACAGTTTATGCAAATCTTGCCTTCAAAATGATATTTCAATCAATTTATAAGAGAAAGTTCTTGATCTCTTATTTCTCTTTTCTTCCTATTTTAAACTTTTTAATTTATTTATTTTTTCATTGAAGGATAATTGCTTTACAGAATTGTGTTGGTTTCTGCCAAACATCAACATGAATCAGCCATAGGTATACATATGTTGTGATCTCCCACCCACCTCCCTCTCCATCCCACCCCTCTAGGTTGATATAGAGCCCCTGTTTGAGTTTCCTGGGTCATACAGCAAATTCCCATTGGCTATATATTTTACATATGGTAATATATGTTTCCATGTTACTCTCTCCATATATCCAACCCTCTCCTCCCTGCCCACCTGTGTCCATAAATCTGTTCTTTATGTCTGTGTCTCCATTGCTATCCTGCAAATAATTTCATCAGTACCGTCTTTCTAGATTCCTTATATATGTGTTAGTATACAGTATTTGTTTTTCTCTTTCTGACTGACTTCACTCTGTATATTAGGCTCTAGGTTCATCCACCTCAGTAGAACTGACTCAAAATGGGTTCATTTTCATGGCTGAATAATATTCCATTGTATATACACACCACACCTTCCTTATCCATTCATCTGTCAATGGACATCTAGGTTGCTTCCATGTAGCTCTTATAAATAGTACTGCAGTGAATTTTGGGGTACATGTATCTTTTTCAGTTTTGGTTTCTTAAAGGTATATGCCTAGTAGTGGAATTGCTGGGCCATACAGTGGTTTTATTCCCAGTTTTTTAAGGAATCTCCATACTGTCTTCCATAGTGGCTGTATCAGTTTACATTCCCACCAACAGTGCAAGAGGGTTCCCTTTTCTCCACACCCTCCCCAGCATTTATTGTTTCTACATTTTTTTTTGATGATGGCCATTCTGACCAGTGTGAGGTAACTACTATCTCATGGTTTTGTTTTGCATTTCTCTAATATTGAGTGATGTTGAGCATCTTTTCATGTGTTTGTTGGCCATCTGTATGTCTTCTTTGGAGAAATGTCTATTTAGGTCTTTTCCCCACTTTTTGATTGGGTTGTTTGTTTTTCTACTATTGACTTGTATGAGCTGCTTGTATATTTTGGAAATTAATCCTTTGTCAGTTGTTTCATTTGCTATTATTTTCTCCCATTCTGAGTGTTGTCTTTTCACCTTTTTATAGTTTCCTTTGCTGTGAAAAAGCTAAGTTTAATTAGGTCCCACTTGTTTATTTTTGTTTTTATTTCCATTACTCTAGAAGGTGGATCATGGAGGATCTTGCTGTGATTTATGTCATAGTGTTCTGCCTATGTTTTCCTTGAAGAGTTTAGGAATTGTTCTAATTTCATTCTTTTACACGTAGCTGTCCAGTATTCCCAGCACCATTTATTGAAGAGGCAATCTTTGCCCCATTGTATATTCTTGCCTCCTTCATAAAAAATAAGGTGCAGAGGTGCGTGGGTTTATCTCTGGGCTTTCTATCTTGTTTTACCAGTCTATATTTCTGTTTTTTTGACAGTACCATACTGTCTTAATGGAGAAGGAAATGGCAACCCACTCCAGTATTCTTGCTTGGAGAATCCTATGGACCAAGAAGCCTGGCAGGCTATAGTCTATGGGGTTGCAAGAGTTGGACACCACTTAGTGACTAAAGAGAGAGAGAGATACTGTCTTGATGACTCTAGCTTTGTAGTATAGTCTGAAGCCAGGAAGGTTGACTTCCTCCAGCTCCATTATTCTTAAGATTTCTTTGGCTATTTGGGGTCTTTTGTGTTTCCATGTGACTTGTGAAATTTTTGTTCTAGTTCTGTGGAAAATGTCATTGGTAATTTGATAGGGATTGCATTGAATCTGTAGATTGCATTTGGTAGTATAGTCATGTTCACAATATTGATTCTTCCAACCCAGGAATGGAATCTCTCTCCGTCTGTTTATGTCATCTTTGATTTCTTTCATCAGTGTCTTATAGTTTCCTATATACAGTTCTTTTGTCTCCTTAGGTAGATTTATTCCTAAATATTTTATTCTTTTTGTTGCAATGGTGAATGGGATTGATTCCTTAATTTCTCTTTCTGGTATTTCATTGTTAGTATATAGGAATGCAAGTGATTTCTGTGTATTGATTTTGTATCCTGCAACTTTGCTAAATTCATTGATTAGCTCTAGTAATTTTCTGATAGTATCTCTAGGGTTTTCTATGTACAATATCATGTCATCTGCAGTGAATTTTACTTCTTCTTTTCCGACCTGGGTTCCTTTTATTTATTTTTCTTCTCTGCTGTCGCTAGCACTTCCAAAACTATATTGAATAATAGTGTTGAGAGTGGGAATCCTTGCCTTGTTCCTGATCTTAGAGGGAATGCTTTCAGTTTTTCCACCATTGAGAATAATGCTTGCTCTGTGTTTATCGTATTTGGCCTTTACTATGTTGAGGTAGTTTTCTTCTATGCCCATTTTTTGAAGAATTTTTATCATGAATGGGTGCTGAATTTTGTCAAAGGCTTTTTCTACATTTATTGAGATTGTCATATGGTTTTTATCTTTCAATTTGTTAATGTGGTGTATCACATTGATTTGTGTGTATTGACAATGAATCCTTGCATCCCTGGGATAAACCCAATTGATCGTGGTGATCTTTTTAATGTGTTGTTGAATTCTGTTTGCTAGAATTTTGCTTAGGGTTTTTGCATCTATGTTCATCAGTGATATTAACCTCTGATTTTCTTTTTTTGTGTGTTGTTTTTGTCTGGTTTTAATATCAGGGTGATGGTGGCCTCATAGAATGAGTTTGGAAGTGCTCCTTCCTCTGAAATTTTTTGAAAGCGTTTTAGAAGGATAGGAATTAGCTCTTCTCTAAATGTTTGATAAAATTCACCTGTGAAGCCATCTGGCCCTGGGCTTTTGTTTTTTGGCAAATTTTTATCAGTTTTGATTTCAGTGCTTATAACTGGCTTGTTCAAGATTTCTATTTCTTCCTGGTTTAGTCATGGAAGATTGAACTTTTCTAAGAATCTGTCCATTTCTTGCAGGCTATCCATTTTATTGCCATATAAAGTGTGAAAGTCGCTCAGTTGTGTCCAACTCTTCGTGACCCAATGGACTATACAGTTCATGAAGTTCTCCAGGTCAGAATACTGGAGTGGGTAGCCTTTTCCTTCTCCAGCGGATCTTCCCAACCCAGGGATTGAACCTAGGTCTCCTGCATTGCAGGCGGTTTCTTTACCAGCTGAGTCACAAGGGAAGAGTTGCTCATAATAGTCTCTTATAATCCTTCGTATTTCTGTGTTGTCTGTTTTAACATCTCCTTTTTCATTTTCAGTTTTGTTGATTTGATTCTTCTCTCTCTTTATCTTGATGAGTCTGGCTGAAAGTTTATTAATTTCATTTATCTTCTCAAAGAACCAGCTTTTAGTTTTATTAAACTTTACTATTTCTTTCATTTCTTTTTCATTTATTTCTGCTCTGATCTTTATGATTTCTTTCCTTCTGCTAACTTTGGGGGTTTTATGTTATTCTTTTTCCAGTTGTTTTAGGTGTCTAGTCAATGTTTTTCTTACCTACCTTTTGATGAGATAGAGTTGTATTGCTGTAGACCTCCCTTGTAGAACTGCTTTTGCTGCATCCCATAGGTTTTGAGTTGTGTTTTCATTTTCATTTGTTTCTAGGAATTTTTTAATTTCCCTTTTGATTTCTTCAGTAACCCATTCATTATTTGGAAACATCATTTAATCTCCATGTGTTTGTGGTTTTTATAGTTTTTTCTTCTTCTAATTGATATCTAGTCTCATAGTCTTGTGGTCAGAAAAGATGCTTGATACAGTTTCAGTTTTCTTAAATTTACTGAGGTTTGATTTGTAACCCAAAATGTGCTCTATCCTGGAGAATGTTCCACGTGCACTTGAGAAAAAAGTGTATTCTTCTGCAGTTGGATGGAATGTCCTGAAGATATCAAGGAGATCCATCTGGTCTGATGTGTCATTTAAGGCTTCTGTTTCCTTGTTAATTTTCTGTTTTGATGATCTGTCCATTGGTGTAAGTGGGGTGTCAAAGCCCCCTACTACTATTGTGTTACTGTCAATTTCTCCTTTTATGTCTGTTAGTGTTTGTCTTATGTATTGAGGAGCTCTTATGTTGGGTGTATAAATGTTTACAATTGTTATGTCTTCGTCTTGGATTTATCCCTTGATCATTATATAGTGTCCTTCCTTATCTCTTGTAATATTCTTTATTTTAAGGTCTATTTTGTCTGATATGAGGATTGCTGCTCTGGCCTTCTTTTGATTCCTATTTGCATAGAATATATTTTTCCATCCTCTCATTTTCAGTTTATATGTGTCTTTAGTGGATCTCTTGTAGACAGTATACATATGGGTTTGTTTTTGTATCCATTCAGACAGTGTCTTTTGGTTGGAGCATTTAATCCATTTGCATTTAAAGTAATTATTGATATATATATTCCTAGTGCCATTTTCTTAATTGCATGGGGTTTGTTTATATACGTCTTTTTCTTCTCTTGTATTCACTGTCTATATAGGTTCTTTTAACATTTGTTGTAAAGCTGGTTTGGTGGCACTGAAGTCTCTTAATTTTGCTTGTCTGTAGATCTTTTGATTTCTCCATCAATTTTGAATGAGATCCTTGCTGGGTAGAGTAATCTTGGTTGTAGATTTTCCCCTTTCCGTACTTTAAATATATCCTGCCATTCCCTTCTGGCCTGCAGAGTTCCTGCTGAAAGATCAGCTGTTAAATGTATGGGGTTTCCTGTGTATGTTGCTTGTTACTTTTCCCTTGCTGCTTTTAATATTCTTTCTTTGTGTTTAATTTTTGTTAATTTGATTAGTATGTGTCTTGGCATGTTTCTCCTTGGGCTTATCCTGTATAGTACTCTCTGAACTGCTTGGACTTGATTGAATATTTCCTTTCCTGTGTTGGGAAAATTTTCCACTATGATCTCTTCAAAAATTTTCTCATACCGTTTCTTTTTCTCTTCTTCTAGGACCCCTATAATTAGAATGTTTGTGTTTAATATTGTCCCAGAGGTCTCTGAGATTATCCTCAATTCTTTTCATTCTTTTTACTTTATACTGCTCTTCAGTGGTTATTTCCACCATTCTATCTTCCAGCTCACTTATCCATTCTTCTGCCTTGGATATTCTGCTATTGATTCCCTCTGCTGCTGCTGCTGCTAAGTCGCTTCAGTCGTGTCCGACTCTGTGCGACCCCATAGACGGCAGCCCACCAGGCTCCACCGTCCCTGGGATTCTCTAGGCAAGAACACTGGAGTGGGTTGCCATCTCCTTCTCCAATGCATGAAAGTGAAAAGTGACAGTGAAGTTGCTCAGTTGTGACCCCATGGACTGCACCCTACTGGAGTGGGGTGCCATTGCCTTCTCCATTGATTTCCTCTGGAGTATTTAAAGTTTCAGTAATTGTGTTGTTTGTCTCTATTTATTTATTCCAGGTCTTTGTTAAATGTGTTTATTGATTCTTGCATTTTCTCCATTCTATTTTCAAGGTCTTTGGATCATTTTTACTATCATTACTCTGAATTCTTTTACAGGTAGTTTGCCTATATCCTTCATTTATTTGGACTTGTGTGTTTCTATGTTGTTCCTTCATTTACACAATATTTCTCTGCCTTTTTTTTTTTTTTTTAACGTACTGTGTTTGAGGTCTCCTTTTCTTAGGCTTCAAGGTTGAATTCTTTTTTCCTTTTGGTTTTTGCCCTCAGTGGGTATGGTTGGTCCAGTTTTGTGGTTGGACCAGTTTTGTGGTCCAACTTTTTTTGTGGTCCAGTTTTGTGTAGGATGTGACTTGTGTTTGCATTCTGGTGGCAGGAAGTAAGTTTTTCTTTTTCCTTCTCTGATGGGCATGTCTGTGTGAGGTTGTAGTCCTGTCTGCTGATGATTGGGTTTGTATTTTTGTCTTATTTGTTGTTTGGATGAGGCATCCTGCACAGAATGCTGCTGGCAATTGGGTGATGCCAAGTCTTGTATATAGATGGTTGCCTGTGTGGGAGTTCTCACTAATTAATACTTCCTAGGGTTAGGAATTCTCTGGTAGTCTAGGGTCTTGGCATCAGCGCTCCCACTCCAAAGACTCAGAGTTTGATCTCGAGTTTTGCATAGTTCTATGTATTCTTTTCCAGTGGTCAGGTATTCCTGCCTGCTCTCAGCTGGTGTTCTGCAAAATCTTCTGTGTCTGACGGTGTATTCCTGATGTATCCATGAAGAGAGATGTACTCCATGTTCACCTACTCTTCTGCCATCTTGTTCTCCACTATTTCTCTTTTCTTCCTTTGATAGCTATATGGTATTTGAAGTCATGATATAGCAAGTTAAGGTACTAATTTCCTGTTGCTGCTGTAACAAATTACCACAAATATTGTACCTTAAGATAGCATACATTTATTCTTAAACTTTAGATATCAAAAGTCTGAAATGAGTCTTGGCGCACTGAAATAAAGGTGTTGACAGGGCTGATTGCTTCTAGAGGTTTCACAAAAGAATCCATTTCTTACCTCTTCCAGCTCTAGATCAGATCAGATCAGTCGCTCAGTCGTGTCCGACTCTTTGTGACCCCATGAATCGCAGCACGCCAGGCCTCCCTGTCCATCACCAACTCCTGGAGTTCACTGAGACTCACATCCATCGAATCAGTGATGCCATCCAGCCATCTCATCCTCTGTTGTCCCCTTCTCCTCTTGCCCCCAATCCCTCCCAGCATCAGAGTCTTTTCCGATGAGTCAACTCTTCACATGAGGTGGCCAAAGTACTGGAGTTTCAGCTTTAGCATCATTCCTTCCAAAGAAATCCCAGGGCTGATCTCCTTCAGAATGGACTGGTTGGATCTCCTTGCAGTCCAAGGGACTCTCAAGAGTCTTCTCCAACACCACAGTTCAAAAGCATCAATTCTTCGGCGCTCAGCCTTCTTCACAGTCCAACTCTCACATCCATACATGACCACAGGAAAAACCATAGCCTTGACTAGATGGACATTTGTTGGCAAAATAATGTCTCTGCTTTTGAATATGCTATCTAGGTTGGTCATAACTTTCCTTCCAAGGAGTAAGCGTCTTTTAATTTCATGGCTGCAGTCACCATCTGCAGTGATTTTGGAGCCCCAAAAAATAAAGTCTGACACTGTTTCCCCATCTATTTCCCATGAAGTGGTGGGACCGGATGCCATGATCTTCGTTTTCTGAATGTTGAGCGTTAAGCCAACTTTTGCACTCTCCACTTTCACTTTCATCAAGAGGCTTTTTAATTCCTCTTCACTTTCTGCCATAAGGGTGGTGTCATCTGCATATCTGAGGTTATTGATATTTCTCCTGGCAATCTTGATTCCAGCTTGTGTTTCTTCCAGTCCAGAGTTTCTCATGATGTACTCCGCATATAAGTTAAATAAGCAGGGTGCCAATATACAGCCTTGACGTACTCCTTTTCCTATTTGGAACCAGTCTGTTGTTCCATGTCCAGTTCTAACTGTTGCTTCCTGACCTGCATACAGATTTCTCAAGAGGCAGATCAGGTGGTCTGGTATTCCCATCTCTTTCAGAATTTTCCACAGTTGATTGTGATCCACAAGGTCAAAGGCTTTGGCATAGTCAATAAAGCAGAAGTAGATGTTTTTCTGGAACTCTCTTGCTTTTTCCATGATCCAGCGGATGTTGGCAATTTGATCTCTGGTTCCTCTGCCTTTTCTAAAACCAGCTTGAACGTCAGGAAGTTCACGGTTCACATATTGCTGAAGCCTGGCTTGGAGAATTTTGAGCATTACTTTACTAGCATGTGAGATGAGTGCAATTGTGTGGTAGTTTGAGCATTCTTTGGCATCGCCTTTCTTTGGGACTGGAATGAAACTGACCTTTTCCAGTCCTGTGGCCACTGCTGAGTTTTCCAAATTTGCTGGCATACTGAGTGCAGCACTTTCACAGAATCAGCTTTCAGGATTTGGAATAGCTCAACTGGAATTCTATCACCTCCACTAGCTTTGTTCGTAGTGATGCTTTCTAAGGCCCACTTGACTTCACATTCCAGGATGTCTGGCTCTAGGTCAGTGATCACACCATCGTGATTACCTTGGTTGTGAAGATCTTTTTTGTACAGTTCTTCTGTGTATTCTTGCCACCTCTTCTTAATATCTTCTGCTTCTGTTAGGTCCATACCATTTCTGTCCTTTATCGAGCCCATCTTTGCATGAAATGTTCCTTTGGTATCTCTGATTTTCTTGAAGAGATCTCTAGTCTTTCCCATTCTGTTGTTTTCATCTATTTTTTTGTATTGATCGCTAAAGAAGGCTTTCTTATCTCTTCTTGCTATTCTTTGGAACTCTGCATTCAGATGTTTATATCTTTCCTTTTCTCCTTTGTTTTTCACTTCTCTTCTTTTCACAGCTATTTGTAAGGCCTCCCCGGACAGCCATTTTGCTTTTTTGCATTTCTTTTCCATGGGGATGGTCTTGATCCCTGTCTCCTGTACAATGTCACGAACCTCATTCCATAGTTCATCAGGCACTTTATCTATCAGATCTAGTCCCTTAAATCTATTTCTCACTTCCACTGTATAATCATAAGGGATTTGATTTAGGTCATACCTGAATGGTCTAGTGGTTTTCCCTACTTTCTTCAATTTAAGTCTGAAGGCTTCCAGTATTTGCTGGTTTACAGCCTCCTCATTCCAATCTTTGCTTCCATCATCACACTGCCTTTTCTCTCTGACCTCTTTCCTCTCTTTTGTAAAAACTCTTGTGATTACATTAGGTCCACCTGGATAATCTAGAATCACCTCATCTTAAAATCATTGTTAATCATATCTGCAAATTCCCTTTTTCCGTGTAAGGTTAACATTCAGGGGATTAGGACATGAACCTCTTTGGGGAAGCATAATTCAGCCTACCATTGTATAGAGTATGCATTTGTAAAATAATACAGCTTAATTCATATTTGTAATTAGGTAAGTACATGCCACACCAACCAACCAGACAACTTATCTTCTTGATATTATTTAATCTCTTGTTTACTTTCACTGTCTTATCACCTGAATACTTAGCAGTTAAGATGTGAACGTAAAAGCAAGAGGTCAGTTTCCAGCACAGAATCCTGTGTTGATTCATGATTATCGGCTCAAGTAAGTGCTTTTGACTCCATTGGAAAGGAGGAAAGTTGAGTGTAACCTGGTATCTGGCATTTTCCTGAGAGGCATCATGACCACTTCTTGAGTAATAATATGATCAGCTCTAAGCAGGGTAAAACCACTGGCAAGTGACACCCAAATCATAGCTGTGGGGTTATGTCTAAAAAACTGCAGACTCTCATGCAATTCTATGAAATAAAAGAACCTGTGTGCCTTTTACCCAGTTTCTCCCAATAGTAACGTTTTACAGAACGATATTACAATCAGCATATTGATACTGATACAGTTAAGATAGGAGACGTTTCCATCACCCTCAGAATCCTTCCTGTTGCCCTTTTGATGCCACATCCTTAATCCCTGGCAAATGGCTCTATGTTCTCCATTTCTGGAAGCCTGTCATTGTAAGAGTGCTACACAAATGGAATCATACAGAATGTAACCTTCGGAACTGGCTTTCTTCTCATAGCATAATTCTCTGGAAATTGATCTAGGTTGTTCTATGTATTAAAAATTTGTTCCTTTTGAGTGCTAGGGAGTATCCTCTAGTATGGTTCCAAACTTGGCTTGGTTAACCATTCATCTGTTGATATCTTGGTTGTTTCCATTTGAGGACTATTACAAATGGAGCTCATGTGAACTGAACACTTGTGTACAACCTTGTGTGTAAATTTAAGTTGTCACTTAAATTCAGGAGTGCAATTACTGAATTGTTTAATTGTTGCACATTTAGCTTTTTAAGAAACTGCCAAATTAGTTTCCAGAGTAGTTGCACCATTTTTTATTCCCATGAGGAGGGTATGAGTGATCTTGTTTCTTGCTATACTTGCCAGTATTTGGTGTTCTGATGGGTGTGCAGTGATGCCTCCTGGTTTTCACCTGAATTTCCTTAATGGTTAGTGATGGTGAGCATCTTTGAATATGCTTATTTTAGCAGCTGTCTTCGGAGCATGCTTGGTGTCACTATGAGGTGGACATGACAGATAAGAGAGCTAGGCTCAGGCCCCCCTCCTCTGCTTCTGCCAAAGCTGCTCCATTTTTTAAAAAACTCATTTTATTTATTGGGCTTTTAAGCAAGATTTTATTTAAATAAGGTTTCCTTTGTTAAAGAAAAAGTGTGAAATCAACTTACTTCATTGATTTTACTGATTATTTTGTAGAAAATAACTTGACGTCCCACTATCCTAGATAAAAATTAAATTCAGAATTAGAAATAAATTTGTTCAAACACATAAAATATATTCAGAAGCCAACCATTTAAGCCAATTTGTGCTCTTTTTGAACTTTCTACTGAATCATTGCAAGCTAACACTAATTTTTAAAAATGAAAATTGTGTCTTTCACTAATTTAAAAAAGGCTAAAACATCTCTCATGAATAGTTTGGAAGACAATTTCCTTTCCTGCAGGACCAGCACATTAATTATCTTTCTACGTGTCAGGCAGGAACGGCACTAGTATGGAAGAATGGAAAGTGAAGGCTCTCATAGTCTGGTTGTAATATCTTGGATGAAATATACTCATAACACCTAACAATGATGGCAAATGCATGCAAAATGCTTGCATGTGGTCTGATTTTGTGATTCTGTAGATTTGTTCTTAGAAAATAAAACAGTCCAGGGAGTGTGAGTCATGCTCACTGTATTCTTCTGAAGGAAAGATTCTCTGGACATAGTATATTTTAGCCTTACTTTGCATATTCAGGTCCTCTTGCTTTTTCCTCAAGCGCAGATCTCTTTTGAGCAAGGCCAAAAAACTTGTCATGTTAAAACAAACAAAAAGCACAAAAACAGCGCTCTCCCTGCCCCACTTTTCCTAGTAATTTCACAGCCCTGTCGTGGGAGTGTCAGAGTTGGCCTTCCTGGAGGGAGGCACAAGAGGGCATTATGTAGCCGGCTGATGCTAATTGGCAGGAACTCGGCTGGCCTCAGTGAGGCCATGTGAGGTGACAGGCTGCACTGGACAGAGGCCAGAATGAGCTGCATCCTCCTGGAGGATGGAGAGACAGAGGTCACTCCATCCCCACTCCTGGGGAGCAGCACGACCTCCCCAACCACTGTGGGAGGCAACTGAGTCTCTTGGCTGCGTGTCCACGTGCATGTGAATGGCTCTCTGGAGGAAGAGGAACTGGCCACAGTGGAGCATTTTTCTCTCATGTCATCATCCACCCTGATCCTTCTGCTGGGAAATCTGTGAAAAGTCAAGGATAGGCCTGGTGAAAAGAAAATTGAAACAAAACACATTCATGCATCTTTCTTCTGCGCACGTACCTTCCCCAAATACTGAGGTCCCCATGGCTCTATTTGAGGGCTGCACACATGGTGGTCAGAAGGCTCTCTGGAGAAGTTCCATGCCGTTGGCTTGGTTTTCCTTGTCTCTGTGTGTGGTATAAGGAATTAGTTGAGGGGTGGGAATAGTCTCTTTTGGAATAATGTTTTATGATCCCACCGGACCTTGCATTCTCTAGCACAAGTTAAATGCTGAGTGCTTGCATCAAGGTAGAACAGAGGCCTGTTGGCTACTACACTTTGGGGAAAAACTGCAACCTCAGCTCATGCCTCATTGGATTCTCCTGCCCAGGCCCAGTCAGAACCCCAGCAAAACTGGAAGGTGGAAACTGGGTGCTGGCCAATTCCACCTTTCCCATGAAGAAGTTAATGGTGTTCCCACCAAACTGACTTTAGCACCAGCCAGAGGACCCGGGACTGGCAAAGCATTCATTCTTTTTCCGAGAAAGTAGAAGGCCCTAGTGTGTAAGAAAATGTGAGACTTGAGCCCATCCCCAGATATCTTTGGAATCAAGGCAGTTACAGTACCTGTCTGGTCCTGGCCTTTCCAAGTAAATGTGGTTGTAAGTTTTAGCACAAGAGCATTGTTGTTCTTAAGTAGTACACTATCAATTTCTGTCTTGATTTCAAAATAATCTACATGTATCAACAGTCAGAAGTGAGATACTTTGAAAAGATTGTATTTCAAAGTATTTTTCAAATACTTTGAAAAGATACTTTGAAAAGAAAAAGAAAACTTGGAATGAGCTTTTATAAATATTATCTCATTTAATTTTCATAACCATCTGTCAGGAAGGTATTATTACAGGCTCCAGTTTACGTACGTGGGAACTGAGGCCTGTTAAGCTTGAATGATTTTTCCCAGAGTCACAAACAGCAAGATGAAGTGATGGAAGCTGAATGTGGAGTTGGCTCTAGCGGGCTCAAGTTTAACCTTTCAGTAGCACCACCAAGAAGCACGCCGGGAAGGGTTACAAGGGCTCATGGGAGAGACACCAACAGACTGGGGGGCGGTGAGCGTGGGGGCTGAGACTGGGAGAATTCTCCTAGGACTCAGCACCTTGCTCAGTCCTGAAGGATGGAAAGAAGTTAGAAAGGCAAGAAGGGTCAGAGATGGGAAATATGATTAACCAGAAAGGGGAAGGGGATGTTCAAGTGCTCAAAGGCCGGGGGGATCACAGCCAGGCATAGGAATGCAGAGTGGTACTGTACACGCAGATCCTTGAATTGTGGTTGGACTGAGGGGTAAGGTGGTGGGCAGAAGTCGAGATGAGAATTAAAACAGGAGAGCTTTCTAATGCATGCCAGAGAGAGTTTCACTTTGAAGGTTAAGGGTAGCCAGTAAAGGATTTTAAGCAGAGGTCAGGGTGGTAAGCTTTGCGTTTCAGAAAGACCACTGTTTGTTTAGGGAATCTGCAGGGAATGAGAGCCTGTGTGGCAGCAGGGCCAAATGTGAGACATAGGACTAGTTAGGTGAAAAGTGAAACTGTTAGTCACTCGATCCTGTCAGACTCTTTGCGAGCCCATGAACTGCAGCCCACCAGCTCCTCTGTCCATGGAATGCTCCAGGCAAGAATACTGGGATGGGTAGCCATTCCCTTCTCCAAGGGATCTTCCCAACCCAAAGATCGAATCTGGGTCTCCTGCATTGCAGGTGAATTCTTTACCATCTGAGCCACGAGACTAGTTAGGAGACAGTGCTTGATAATCCGGCAAGAAAAGAGGGCACAGGTGAAGAGTGGCCAATGGGGATGGAGAGGAGGGAATGGATTTGAGAGCTGTTACAGTGAGTGGGAGGACTGACTGAGTGGGGAGAGTGAAGGACAGGGAGTGTAGGGAGTGTTCATCGTGAAATTACACGTATCATTATGATGTGGTGGGGCGGGGGGAAACGGGGGCAGGGCTGGGAAGGAGATGGAGAAGGGTAATGAGAGCGACTTAGAACATCATAGAGTTTGAAGTAATGATGGGACATCCAGATAAACGTTCCAGTAGGGAGAGAGGATTGGCTAAATGAGTCTATGGCTCTAGAGAGAGGCTTGGGATGGGGAAATATGTTTTATATTTTAACCCCCCTGTAGTATTTGAGGCTCTGGGGTTGTGCCAGTTTTCCTGTCTTGATCCAAATTCACTCTCTCCGCTCATTTTCAGATGCTGAAGTTGGGGCTCTGCAAACCACGTTTCTGTTTCACCAGTTGCCTTTTCTGCAGGCTTTGCCACCAGAGGGCAGCTGTGGGGCTGAGAAAGGAGAGCTGAGGCTCCCTTCTTCACTCCAGCAGTTGCAGTTCATGCCAGGAGTTGTCGGGCCAGTGTACAGTTTTTCTAACACTTGTGGAACCAGCTTCCTGTTGCTCGCCTGGAGGCATTCCAGCCCCCAGCTCTGACCCCTTCCCCATGGTCCAAGTCCCACCTTATGGGGCCTCTCCTCTAAATGCTACCTCTTCCTTTTGTACTTTCAGTCCTAGAGGTAGAATTTCTTCCTGCTATACCCTTAGAGTTCTCTTTTCACCCTTTCAGTTAACTAGTTAACACTTTATGCCTAGTTAACAATTCTATATATTAATGTATCTCAGTTAAAGTAACCGATGTGGTTCTGTCTCCTCACTGGACCCTGACTTTGTAGGTGAATATGGGGAAACCCTAGGAAAGTGTGGAGGGTAATGAAGAGAGCTTTACAAAGGACCCTGGGGCCACCTATATTTAAGGGCTGCCAGTCCTTAAGGAGTGGACCAGGGAAATGCTGGAGAACCCAGAAGATTCTGTGTCTAATGGGAAAAAATCAACAAGGAAAGAAAGAACATTCAGACTAGAGAGAGAATTATTAATGGGGCAAGGTTCCTGAGAAGGTGGAGGGAGTAGGCTTTTTCCTGGAAAGGAAAGGAAAGCAATGAAGGCGAGTGAAGGGCAGATGGGGAGGTCATGGACTGAGAGTGCAGGATGTGGAGAGGAGGTTTGCAATAGCCTCTGAAGAGGATGGAAGAGAGGGCCAGGGGTTTCCTGGGGGACAGCGCCGAGGGTCAGTGGGAGGGGGCAGTCAGAGAACAGGATGTTGACGCGATTCTAATCCACATCACTGTGTGTGTGTGTGCTGTTAGGACATAGCAGCCTTTTGTAGGGTGTTGACAGTGAGATTAACTCAAGGGAAGGAGTTTGCGCCAGGTGCTCAAGAGACATGGGTACGAGCATGAAGGGGATTATGTGAAGGACCCTGGGCCGTGGCTGGCTAGAAAACGAAGTAAAGCTCACGGGGGCTGAGGTACAAAACCACACAACTCTGTTTGAGCTTGTGAGTGTGTGCATAGGGTTGAACTCTCTTTAAAGCCATAAAAGGAAAAGTTTCCAAATATACTCTGGCCAGGCAGAAGAAAATCCCCCACAGAGACGGGACACTAGTTTTAATAAAACGTGGTGGTTCATTTTTAGTTCCAACCTAATTTACAAATTACCCAAGTCAAACAGCTTATAAATCTGTATACTTAAAGTCCTTATTTATTTAGGAAAGGAGCTGTTTTTGAGAAGTAGTGTAATAAAAAGCTTAGAAAACTTTAGAACACCTCAAATATGAAGAACCAGGGATATTGTTGGAATGAACACTACTTTTTCTTTTACTATTTAAACTTTCTTGTGGCTGAGATCAAGTCTGATAAGCACTTTAACTTGGGCAAATAACAACAGTAATAAAATACTATGTCACTGTAAAATATACTAAATGCCTGGGCTTCCGAACTTTTCCAATAATTTTCTTGTAAATGCATTTGTATGGGGATAGTTTCCCCCTAGGACAGACTATAATTTAAAAAGCTTGAATTCACTACAGCCCAATAAATTACTATTTCCCCTTAATGTTGGCAACTAGTGATTTATTTTAGTCAAATTGCAGACCTCACTAGGCATGCTTTACTGTAGGAAGACTTTTTAGTGTATTATTTGGAGGAAGCATAAAAGCTATTAAATTCATAAACTAATTTGCCCATGAATTCCTAGTTTGCTCTGATTTGTAGAATGTTTTGTACAAAAATACTTGCATTATACACAAGCAACTAAAATATGCAACTGTTAGTAATTCTTACATTCTTAGAACTTTGTTATTGCTAAGTATCTTCAAATGTGTCTTTTTCACTTTTGCAATCCTGATTATGGAAAGCTATTTATACAATTTATATCTGAGACTCACTTTTTCATTGACACAAAATCTATTTTAATGCTTCTCTTATCACAGGTTTATCTAAGAAGGGCATAGGAAAAATATTTAAGCTGAAACAGGTGTAGTTTTCTTTCATTCAGTCATAGAGGCATTTGAGAATAAAATATAGCCAGAAAAATGTATGAAAAGGTGAATGTAGTATAAAACGATGGAATACTAAACGGTTTAGGGTAGCAGGGATCCAAGGCCATGAAGCACAGCTATGCCGTCACCTGGAGAGTATGAGTATTACTGCACTGGGGGCCATGGTGGTGAACAGTGTAGGGGTCTTCACACACCTGACAGAAAAGAAATTACTAGAAAAAACACGAGTTCGGCAAATAGATGTTCAACTTATAGCTCAGCCACTAACTAGCTTTTGACTTTGGTCAGCTTTAACTTAGTCACTATTTGTCTGAAAATTGGAGACAAAGGATCTCACAAGGCTCTCTCAAGGTCCTTGTGAAAAACCATTGTGATTACAGGTGTTGAGTGCTAGCAGCTGGAAAACTTGACGGCACAATGGCCTCCTGTCTTTCTGGGTCCTACCCTCCTCTAGCCTCAGGTTCTGACCAAATGAATCTGGGGAGACATGGAGTAAGATTTTGCTAGAAATTAAAAGGCACATGTCACCAACAGACCACCATCCTTTGACTGACTGCAAACTTTCAAATGTGGAACTATTTATATTTTGAAGACCTGATGCAAAATGTGTGATGGAGAAAAGTTTGTTCTAGAAATTGTCTCCTTAAAAGGGACAGTGGATGGCACTATCGATTCCTCCACCAGTTCCTTGTCACAGAAGCCCCCAAGAATTGTCACTCTAATTTGGAAGCATGACTGAAAATGCAGACTTAAAATGCAGTTGAAATCATTAGGAAAGTTGGACCGATCCACCTGGTTGTAGAGGAGGCATAGAGGAGAAAATCTCTTGTCAAAAATAGCTTGGCTTAATGGCTCCTTTGTTACTGTATCCTTTCCAAGGACTAGCAGTGTGATTACTTCATTTGACTGTTTCTCAGAACCATCAAAAAATCAATCCCAGTTGCACCACTGGTTGACTTTCTCCACAGCAGCTGTTCATTCTTCTGTTTCTCATCAATTTGAGTCTTTGCAGAGCTTGACAGCTGGAAAGGATTTTCCTGTTAGTAACCTCCTTGGGCATGTGAGACAGGTTTCATCCATCTCTCCTCAGTTCTTGTCCTTCTTGATGGCAGTTTCAACCCTCCCGTGAAGATCTGTCACCCACAGTGCTCCCCACACTCTTGGCAGGTACTGAGACCTCCAGAATCTCTCGCCTGGACCCTTTCATGATTAGTCCCCATTTCTACGTGTCTGCTCAACACCTTCACACTCATGTCTCACAGGTACCTCGAACCCCTCTGAGCCAAAGCTGAACTTATCTTTTCTCTTAACTGTTGTTCCTTGTTAATGACATCACTTTTCTCTTGGGTATAGGCTTAAAAGCTTCAGCCTCTCTTTTGCCTTCAAAATTTAAGCAGTTTCTGTGTTCTATATAGTCTGCCTTTATAAAAAGACTTTCAAATAGACTCCTCACTTAAATGTTTATGCTTTCTGCTTTATCTCAGACCCTTATTACCTTCTCCCAGGACTCCTGCAATAGCCTTCTGAAGAGCAGCCCAACTTTATCCCATTCCACAGGCTCTTGCCAACACTCAGCTCTAATGTTGGTGCTCCCCTACACCAGCATCTTTGTGATTCCTTACTGCCTAGAGATCTAACATTCAACTTCTCATTGCCCAAATGAAGTCTCTATGCATTATGAGTCCAACTTACTTTCTGCTCCTTTATCTGTACTTGTAATCCAGCCAAACCACTTGAAACCAGCTTTTTATTGATCACTTACTATGTTTTAGATACAATGATAAACGTTTAAAAATACTTCATTTAATCCATGTACTGTATGATGATATTACTTTTCCATATTACAAATGAGGACATTGAGATTGCCTAAAGTGTTACGGTTAGTAAGGAGCAGTGAGAAAATTTAAATCTGAACTCCCCAAATAGACCCTATCCTTTCTTATCTTTCTATAAACCAGAGGTGAGTTATTACTCAGTTCTTGTCTTGGCCAGAGAATTATGTAGTGATATTGGTAACAAAGTGGACTCTTTCCTGTGTGCATGGACACAGCATTAACCAGTATCTTCCCCTTTGTGTATTAGTTATGAAATCTGAGGGTGTTCAACATGGAAAAGCACTCAAAATGATGGAACCTAGCAATTTGACTCCATATAAAATGTATGAAAACACAAGTTCATACAAAACCATGTGCACTATTCTTCATAACAGCCGAAATGTGGAAAGAGTTCAACGTCTGTCAACCAATGAATGGATAAGCAAAATAGGTGTATAAATGCTTGAGTTCCTCAGAAATAGAAAGGAATGAAATTCTGATACATACTATAACATGGATGGACTCTGAAAATATGCTAAGTAAAAGAAGCCAGTCATGGAGGACTGTATATTGTATAATTCCATTTACAGAAAATGTCAAGAACATGCAAATCCATAAACACAGAGTTGATTAGTGGTTGCCTAGGGCTGGAGGGGTGGAGAAGGAAATGGCAACCCACTCCAGTGTTCTTGCCTGGAGAATCCCAGGGACAGGGGAGCCTGCTGGGCTGCCGTCTATGGGGTCGCACAGAGTCGGACACGACTAAAGTGACTTAGCAGCAGGGCTGGAGGGGAGAGAATGAGGGGAAATAGGGAGTGACAGTTAAAGGGTGTGGGGTTTCTTCTTGGAGTAATGAAAATATTCTAAAATTGATTGTGGTGATGGTTACACAATCTAGCAGATATACTAAAAGCCATTGAATCGTACACTTCAACTGAGTGAATTATGTTGTGTGAATTACATTTCAATAATGCTCTTATTTTAAAAGGCTGCTAAATGATATCAAAGACTATTATGGAATTAAGAGATATGCTAGTCAATTTTTACATAAGGTATTAAAAATTCTGTATGGAAAAGAAATTCAATACTTGAATAGGCAACTACCAAACTTTCTTATTCTTGAAATAGATTATAAGGAAGCAGAAGAGATGAAAGGGAAAAGGTATTTGGTTCTTTGCACAGAGCTCTAGGATCTTTTACTTTGAGCAAAGATTATGCTTTGGTTTAGATCAGACAGGAAATACATTTTCAAAAATACTTTTTACTCTTCTATACTTGAAAAGGCAAAAATGAATATTTTACCATTTGGATAATGATGAACTTTTATTTTTAGCTTTGATATTTTAATTTTAAAAGGCGCTTAACACAAATGAGCATTTTTACCCAGCTAGATATGTGTTTTAACACAATTTTAAACTTATCTAAGAATATTTAACAACTGAGCTATACATGGAAGCTATTAAAAAGAAAAAAAAAAGAACCCAGCTGTGGTGTTAATGACTATTGCGTACTCCCAGCCAACTGAGATTTGACAGAACATTGGACTCCAGAAGCCCTATAAGTGAATAACATGGGAAATAGTTATAAATAGGAAGAGTATCAGATATTCGCCAAAACACACAGATTCTGGTGTGACCACACAGAAAGGAGTAGGAACAGCATCAGAGTTTCTGACAAGCTGACTGAGCCTTGGACACACAGACAGCAATAAAGATATTATGTTCTCCCGAGCAGATGTTAGGGGCTAGCTCAGTCCTCTTCTCTTCCTTGGCTCCTTTCCAGCTCCCCAGAAGGGAAAGCCAAGCGTGGGAAGATGAAATGGGGGACTTGGGTTCTGATGCTGGCCTCCTTGTATTCTTAAAAGCCCAGGCACTAGAGCTGGAATCGCAGGGCCCATCCACGTGCTGCGGACATGCTGAAAGAGTCTGGGGGCCTGGAGGACCCAGGCCAACGTGCTCACAGCTGAGTGCTTTTGTCCTGCCCACCATCCTGGCGATGGTGCCTGTGGCCCTTTGAGTTTCTCCCAACAATCTTATTTATACTCCAGCTCTGCTGAGGTTCTCATCGTTTCCAAACACACTTGATCTGATACTGCTGCGTCTGGGCACATACCATTCCATTTAGTCAGAATTTCCCTCTTCTTTGTCTGCAAACCTCCTACTCATCCTTTCAAACTCACCTTTTCTGTAGAGCCTCCTCAGCTCCCTCAAGCAAAATTCGTCATTTCCACCTCTGTGCTCCCAAAGCTCGCTCCATCACAGCCCTTAGACCGAGCATCATTCTCCCTCCCCAGACAGTCAGTGTCTCAAATACCAGAGTTACATCTATATTTTACAGTATTTATCACTTTGCTTGTCTGGCATATAGTTAGTGCTTAATAAATGTTTGTTGAATTCCACTAGATTGAGACTCTGATATGCAGTCTGAGAACAGAGATGAGTAAACCAGCTGCCTGGCTCAGAAGGAGCTACATGTGTGTGTTTAATGTTGAGAGATTACTAAGCTGAATAGCCAAAGCCAGAGGACCAGCTGCCTCTCGTGGGAATATTCTGGGTATCAGGAGGAGAGAGAGTTGTTCAAATCATACTGTAGTGAGCGTATCAGTTTGCCAGGATTGCCACAGCCAAGTACTATAGACTACAGTCACTTAAACGACAGAACCAGTTTTTCCTTCTGATTTTAGAGGTCAGGAGTCTGAGACCCCTGCAGACTCATTTCATTCTGAGGCCTCTTCCAGGCAGCTGTCTTCTCTCTCTGTCTTCACGCCTTTTCTCCATGTGCACTTGTGTCCTAATCGCCTCTTCTTACCAATCATATTGGATTAGGGCCCACCCTAGTGACTTCATCTAACCTCAGTTACCTCTTACTCTTTAGAGATTGTATTTCCAAAGACAGTCTGAGGTGCCAGGGATGGGGTCTCCCACATATGAATTTTGTTGTTGCTCAGTCCCTCAGTCGTATCCGAATCTTTGTGACCTCCAGGGACTGCAGGATGCCAGACTTCCCTGTCCATCACCATCTCCTGGAATTTGCTCAAACTCATGTCCATTGAGTCGTGATGCCATCCAACCATCTCATCCTCTGTCATCCCCTTCTCCTCCTGCCTTCAATCTTTCCCAGCAGCAGGGTCTTTTCCAATGAGTCGGTTCTTTGCATCAGGTGGCCAAAGTATTGGAGCTTCA
The DNA here is from genome assembly GCF_003369695.1 of Bos indicus x Bos taurus. Classification (NCBI taxonomy): domain Eukaryota; kingdom Metazoa; phylum Chordata; class Mammalia; order Artiodactyla; family Bovidae; genus Bos; species Bos indicus x Bos taurus. Next base: position 65,497,733 of record NC_040085.1, on the reverse strand, counting down.
GGTTCAGCATTAGTCCTTCCAATGAATATTCAGGGTTGATTGCCGTTAGGATCGACTGGTTGGATCTCCTGGTTGTCCAAGGGACTCGCATGAATTTTGAAGGGATGCAATTCAGCCCACAGATGTGGGTAACCACCTACTTTGCCTGAGGTTAAGGCGTGCCTGTACTTCAGATCTGCAAACTCTTTTTATCTCCTTTGAACTTGAATACAGATCTAAGCAGTGTTGACAGAGACCCTTCAAGTACACACTGAGATGATAAGTGGAACTGGCAAATAGGAAGCCTGGATGCTAATGCAGATTTTCTCCTCAGTGTTGTCCAGGCTGAGGTGCTTTGCCTCAGAGCCCTTTCCTGGGATGGCGGGAGGTACCTGGGCTCTGACTCTATTACAGCCTTTATTTCACAAGCTGCTTTTCACCACAGAGGGTTGTGCCATCACAAGTGTTTGCCAGCATTTGCTCTCATTTCTTTCTGGTGAGCACTACTCAGCACCAAACCAGCTTAGTGCTCAGGAATGAGGCTGGAGGAGGAAAGATGACCTGATAAGCTACCTCTGTAATAGTTAAAGACACTGAGCCCTAGGGGTGGACCGAAAGGTAGGTAAGTTGGAGTAGCGCATCATTCAAGGATAGGTGTCTCTTTTAATGTAGAGCAGAGGTCCCTAATGCCCAGGCCACAGACCACACCACACAGCAGGAGGTAAGTGGCAGGCGAGCAAGTGAAGCTTCATCCGTATTTACAGCTGCTCCTCATCACTTACATGATCAGCTGGGCTGCGCCTCCTGTCAGTTCAGCGGCAGCAGAGTATGTGTAATGCACTTGAATCATCCCCAAGCCCTCTACCCCTGCCCTCCGCCTTTGGTCGATGGAAAAATCGCCTTCTGTGAAACTGGTCCCTGGTACCAAAAACATCGGGGCCCTCTGATATAGAGCAAAAGAATCATTATACTATTGTGAAGCTGCTCGGAATGGATTCCTCTTGGAAAGAGAAATACTGGAATGATTTCCTGAGATAAGTTTGTGTTTATGCGGTTGGCCCTCCAGAGATGATCTTCCCCTCCTTTAGTTAAATATTTCTCCAAGTGAGGTGCCAGGCCACTAATGGTAGATTCACATCGGGATCGTAACAAAACAGTTTCCTCTGTACCTCATGATGACTGAATTGGGATCCCTGGGTGGATGTAGGAAATTCTAATTTTGCCAATGTTATTCTTACCCAAACATGTGCGAACCACTGATTAACTGCCTGGAAATGTAGGAGAGGCACTGCCAGGTGAGTGGTTCTGCTTGGCTTGTGGCCTTTTGATCCATTCAGCCTTCCTATGGGTGTGGTTCACAGAGAGACTCAGACAGACTGACAGTCACAAAGTCCAGGTACCAAGGCCCCAGCTCCTGAATCACACTCTGGGACTCTGCCCACAGCTCCAATTGATCTCTCTTCCTTATCCCCTTATTCTTTGAAGGCACAGCTTGGATCATTCCTCATTTAAAAAAAGAAAAGTGCCTGAAAGTTTCCTAATCCTGAAATGACTCAATATTGGCGGTAGAAGGGAACTATCACACCCAGCCTCTGGGAACGTTAACTGGTACGATTTCTTCCAGAGGGCATTTTGGCAGTGTGCACTGAGAAACTCTGAATTCTATTTCCAGAAATGAATCGCAAGGGCAAACGGAGAGATTCTGTCAAAGACTATATACAAGAATATTCATCAGAGCCTTATTTGTGATGGTGACACATGTTCAACAGATAGGAAACTTGTCAAAAAACTTGTCGTAAAATTAAAATATTAAGTAATCGTTTGAAATCCTTTTGTCACAAAATACCTAACAGGTTGGAAAATACATTTGATTAAGTTTTTTTAAAGTAGGGCAAACATCTCTCCACATATATAATTCCAGTTCTCCCGCCCCCTGCCGTACACACACACACACACACACACACACACACAATTGTCTAGCTCCATCTGAAAAGAAATATACATAGTTGTTAAAAATGATTATCAGGGCCTTTCACAGGTAGATAAGAGGGCAGGAACCCTGAGGATTCCATCACCCAAGGACTCCATAAACTTACGTTAATCTATTGCTGTCATCTGCACTTGAGCTGAGAGCAGTGAATGGGACTGAACAGAAACTTGGATTTGGGGTGGAGGTGAAAGTAGGCAGTTGGAAAGCAAAACACTCAGGGCAGCAGCTCTCAAACCTCCGTGTGCAAAATGATCACCTGGGGAGCCGGTTAAAATGCAGAAATTCACCACTCATAGAAATTTCTGTGTAAGAGATAGGGCTTAGTAATTTTCATTTTAATAAGCCCCTGGTGTACTTTTGGAGAAGGAAATGGCAACCCACTTCAGTGTTCTTGCCTGGAGAATCCCATGGACGGAGAAGCCTGGTAGGCTGCAGTCCGTGGGGTCGCACAGAGTCGGACATGACTGAAGCGACTTGGCGGCGGCAGTGGTGTACTTTTGCTGCAGGTGACCTGAGGGTAGTAGCACCTGGAGGAAGTATAAGCCAGAGAGAGGGCCCCAGAGGAGATCTAGGGAAGCAAAGGGTGCTGGGAAGCTAGGGTGAGGGGTAAAGAAAGAGGTGTCAGGTTTCAGCAAGTTCCTTCCCGTACCATATGAACCAGGACTACTTACTGTAGTGTCAGGACTCTTAGGATAGTCTGAAAGCCCTTTGAGGAATAACTTTTAGGGTACAGTTATCATTTTAAATACGATTTCCAATGGAAAATATATTTCAAGTTTTAAAAACGAACTTCCATCTGAACTTTTGGAATTCAATTTGTTCCTGTCCTGAGGACTATGTATTCCAACCACCATTGCCATAAACCTCCCAACCCTGATATAGCTCTTTAGATGCCCTTTAATTGCTCACATTGCTTTTTAGCTCATTTATAAAAATAGAAAAGAGGAGAAATCTATTTTTGACCAAAAAAAAAAAAAAAAAAAGACCCCAGATATTCACTGCTAAACATAAGATTACGTTTCATCTCAAGCCAAAAAACTGAGTTAGGTTTGAGCCTCTGTTTTTCTATTTTCACAAGGAGCTTTAGATTTTTGCCTTTTTGGAAAGTGATAGTGTGAAGAATAGGGAGGAATGTAGCTTAAAAATTCAGATCAACTTCTTTAGATTTGGTCTTGAATTTGGAAGGGTCCCTTAAAATTTTATAAATTTCAGATTCAATAGCTCTAAAGAAGAAATTATTGAACAAATCTCTTTTGACAGGCATGGAGTAGGAAATAAGAAAAACTGCCAACATTGAATGTGTATACAAAGAATGTGCTGTCGTACAGTTTGCTGGTTATAATAAGTTGTTTAAAGGAAAGTTCAGACGTGATTTGGAAGCAAGTTTGAAAGTGTTGGCAGCGGGGTGCATTGGGGCGGTGGTTGTTCCCATCTGTCTTGACTGTGTACAGATGATGGTGAGACTAAAGGGGCTCCTAAGGTGCCACCCTCTCCTCATTTTTTTTTTTGCAATTTATTTTTTTATTTTTTAAATATAAATATATTTATTTTAATTGGAGGCTAATTACTTTACAATATTGCATTGGTTTTGCCATACATCAATATGAATCCGCCACGGGTGTACACGTGTTCCTCATCCTGAACCCCGCTCCCACCTCCCTCCCTATACCATCCCTCTGGGTCATCCCAGTGCACCAGCCCCGAGCATCCTGTATCATGCATCGAACCTGGACTGGTGATTCATTTCACATATGATATTCATTTGTAAAATGTGCTGTGTTCAGTCACTCAATCCTATTCCAGTCTTTTTGGCCCCATGAACTGTAGCCCTCTAGGCTCTTCTGCCCACGGAATTTCCCAGTCAAGAATACTGGAGCGGGTTGCTATTTCCTACTCCAGGGGATATCCCAGGGATAGACCCCTGGTCTCCTGCATTGGCAGGTAGATCTTTTATCACTAGCGCCACCTGGGAAGCCCCCATTTGCAAAATAAAAATTATAGGCCCCAAGAACTGAGCTAGGTGGTCACAATTTAAACTATCAAGGACAAAGGGTGCTTAGATGAGACTTTGCAAACTTTAAAAGCAAAATTTTTGGTTCAAACAGTCCTTTTGCTAAAGCAGAAGCAGAGTCTGGTCCCTCAGTCCTTTGAACATCCCAGATTAGACATTTGTAGGATCCTTCAGTTCCAAGCAGCAGAATCTGACTCTGGCCCATTCTCAGAATTGCTGGGAAAGCTGAAGAGCTAAGCTTCAGAAAGGACTAGAAGCTCCTGAGTTCTGGACAGCAAGAGCTAATGGCAGTCTCTTCAGGGCCTGTCACTGGAACCGGGTTTGGCGTTCCTCAGCTCTGTGTGCCTTGCTTGGGCCACATGTCCGTTCTTTGATTTAGGAGTGTGGGAACCTTCTGACTGACCCCACACTGATGGAAGAGGACGGTTAGCAGAGGAGAGAGGAGGTGACGGTAGGAAACTGAACCTTGCATGTCCGCTACAGTAGCCCCTGATGCCTCCCCAGCCTCCAGATGCCAGGATTACTGTTCTGCCATCAGAAAATTCCCGCTTGCAACAGTGAGTCAAAATGGCCTCAAGCTCTGTTCTAGTTTCAATGTTTAATCTCAGAGAATAGCATCATCAACATAGAAGTGAAAAAAAGTATTAGGTGGGCAATTCAGTGTCTTTGGCAAATTTTTAAGATTGACTGTTTGTAAAGTCTCAGACTTTTTGGTCATATTATGTTTGAATTTTGTGTGCCCTTGGGTAAATTTTTCTTACTTTTCCTGAGCCTCAGTTTCCTCCTCTGTAAAATATGAGTCACTGGGTTTTTATTGGGTTGTTTTATGACAAATGCTTATTGTAGTGCCTAGCCTTATTAAATGATACTTATTATTCTAAAATGAAATTGCCTCTGAAACATTAATCATGCAAACTTATACAGCCATATTTTAATGAGTTCATTTTCATAAATTCATTAAAACTTGGAGATAGGGTAAACAGATAGTTCTTGATTCTCAACAGCCAAGCCCAAAGGGACTAAGGAAGTGAATGGTAGCAATTTACTGATTCACTAAAGCTGCGGATTTGAGGTCTACGAGCATAGACATGCCAGAGGGATTATGTCCAGGTACACAGCTGGTATTTATATTTGACAGCAACTGAGGCAACATGATGGAAATATTACAAATCCTCACCCCAAGACTCACCTGGCTTTTCCTGAAAAGGTTTCCTCCCCAGTGCCTTCCACATAGTGGCATGGATACCATATTTCTATAGAATGTTATAGAATCAAAATCCCATACATCCTCTGTCCTTTGGCAAATGGGAGAGGTTGCTGTGACTCTTTGAAACATCATTGTGATGACTAAAGTACAGATGTGTTCCAGGCCAACACTGCATCTTGGGAGTTACGAAACCACACGCTTCCGGCAGCAGCTCACTAAAGGATTTTAAAACAAAGAGGGGCTGAAGTCTGGGGAGAGAATTCCACTCACTTAGTTCATCACAAGCACCTTATTAGGAATGGGAAATGGGGAAAGGAACTGCTTCTAATGCAGATTTACAAATTATCCTGGTGTGACCAGAATTATGTCAGAGAAAGAGAGAGGGATTCCGGCCCCTCCACTGAACACACTTCCTTCCCGTGGAGAGTGTGAGTTGGAAAGTTTCCCCTTCCCTCTCACAAATGCTTGTGTTCAAAAGCTCAGTGTTAACCCTCCACGCTACCTTCTTGAGCTCTCAGAAGAAACAGGTGATTCAGCACCTCTAGTCTCCTTGGGGGGCCATGGAAGCCCAAGAAATACTAAGACCAAGTAGGAATCGGTATGAGATAACTCATTTCTGCAGCTCGCAGGCCCATGGGGATGGACAGCTTTGTGAACTTTCTGCACACGTGGCCAAACCCCTTGCTCAGCTAGAGGAGATTTCAATCAACAAGCTTATCTGCACTTAATGGAACCGTGTCCAAATTTGTCACCAGGCCATGTTCGAAGGAACAAGCAGTTGGTTGAAGTCATTTCGGATGCAGGAAATCCTGTGTTTACTACCTAGGAAATGCTACATAAAGGTTGGGATTTTTTTCCCCTTGTAATGCTCGTTCAAACTGAAATTTTGCAGCAGGGCCACCACTGATAAGAAGAACATGGCTTGGGAAATGACCATATGGTGATAGTCAATCATACACAATAGTTCTTACTTCTTTGTCCCCATCCTGGTTCTCAAAGTAGGTTGATACAGCTGTTCCCTTCAGGGAGTCCGGTCACTTACAGTGAATGTCTTGAGTGCCCATGCCTTCAGGGAGGTGTTGCCATCTCCCTGTTGTTGCTCAGTCGCTAAGTCGTGTCCGACTCTTTGCAACCCTGTGGACTGCACTGCACCAGGCTCCCCGTCCCTCACTATTTCCTGGAGTTTGCTCAGACTCATGTCCATTGAGTTGATGGTGCTATCTAACCATCTCATCCTGAACGTATCTAAAAGGATGTAGGAGAGAAATGCCTTGAAAATACTGAACTCATCTGTAGACATAATGATGGAGAGAGACAATAAGAATCACAATCTCAGTTGATCCAACTAAATCAACTAAATGGACACAAAGCAGGCCTTTTCTGAAGTCATCAGGTTATGCAGTGATGCCCATACTTGTGACTAAAGAGCTTCCTCTAGTCAAAAGATCAAAGGCTGCAGACAAAGTCTGATGGACATTACACAGCATGGCAAAGACATGTGGTTGTATATCTAAAGAAAAAAGATACCAACAGAAGACAGAGATAGGGCACCCAGAAAAGGGCTGAGTAGATGTAGGGTCATCAGAATGTATTCAGCACTCCCCAAGAATCCAGTGTCTCCAAGTATTACAGTCTTAGCGTCAAGGCTGTAACTAGAGTGGGCAAGAGTTCCTCTTTTAATTAACTTAGCTGTGAGACATTCCTTTAGATTACTAATTTTGTTTTCTTTGTTTATTTTGTGCTTTTCTCATTGTTTAAACTTTTAGTTAATTTTTAGTCATTTCTCTTGTTAAGAAATGAAAGCATCAACATATATAACTTTGCCTTTGAATTTGGGCTGTATTCTATATATTGTAGCTGTATTTTTTAGATAACAATGTATATACTCATTATTTTATAGAGTTGCCACATTTAGCAAGTAACATATCAAACTCTGCAGTTAAATTTCAATTTCAGATAAACAACAGATAAATTTTTTGGTGTAAATGTGTCTGAAATATTGCATGGGACATGCTTACACTAAAAAATTATTATCTGAAATTATAATTTAATTGGGTATCCTGTATTTTATCTGGCAACCCTATTTTAAACAGATCTTAGATATAGTTTTGGTTAACTTTTGACCCAGTATTTCTTGGAAAATCTTCTTCCCAAATGATGGTGATATTTTTTGTTTAAACTTTTATTATTAAGTTCTGCTCTTTTTGCGCATGTATGGCTTAATTTTAGGAACATAAGCATAGATGGGTGGGTGTCAACTGAGAGAGAGATTACTCCCCAGGGGACCCTTAGCAGTGTCTGGAGACATTTTTGGTTGTCACAACTTGGGAAGGTAGAGGCCAGAGCCACTGCTAAATATCCTACGATGCACACAATAGTCCCTACAACAAAGATTTACTTTGTAGAAAATGTATTGGTAATTGCCTCATCAGTTGCATTAGTCACATTATCTCTGTTTTTTTGCATATTTGATCCATTAAAGAGAATGGTATATTGAAGTCAGTCACTCAACTCAACACACACCGTGAGATCCTCTAGTATGTCAGACCTTGTTCCAGGTGCTGGGAATCCTCAGTGAACAAAGCAGAGTTATATCACTGACTTCATGGAGCTTTTATTTTAATGGGTGGGGTTGGAGCAGGAGACATAAAAAAAATAGTATGTAAAATATGTAATAAGTGTTATGAAGGAGAGCAGAGAACAGGGATGGTTGCTGGGATATGTATGGATTGTAATCGTAAATTGAGTGGCAAGAAGGTTACATTAGAAGAAAAACCTCAGGGAATTCCATGGCGGTCCAGTAGTTAGAACTCCACATCTTTATTGCCTCGGCCTGGGTTCAATCCCTGGTCAGGGAACTAAGATCCTGCAAGCCATATGACATAGCCAAAAAAAAAGAAAATTACTCTCAAGAAGATGACAGAGAAAGTGATGTGGTAGCTTAGGGAAGAGTGTTTTAGGCAAAGGAAACAGAAGTGCAAAGACTGATGTAGGTCAGCATTTGGTATGATCAAGAAAGAAGAGGAAGCAAAGGGAGAAAGAGGGAAAGTAACAGGGACAGATGAGGTCAGAGAGGTGATGGAGCTGGGCTGGCATCCAGACCATTTAGGACCAAAGATACTGTTGTGAGAACTGCTGCATTTATTCTAAGTGAGATAGCTAGGCAGGGCTTCAGCAGACTGCAGCGATTTTACATACACCTTGAAAACATCACTTTATCTATTGTGTTGGGGATAGATTATGGGGGGGAAAGGCTGAAACAGAGAGACTAGTTAGGAGGCCATTGCCATAGTCCAGAGGAGAGATGACAGTGCTTTGTTGCTGGTGAGGGTGGGTAACAGTGGAAATTGTAAGAACTGATTGAATCCATTAGGCACACCAACACGCTGCTGGAAGGCATGTGATATGGTACAACCCCTCTGAGGGGAATTTAACGATCTTTAATAAAATGACCTGGGTGTTTACTCTTCAACCTAGTGATCCCATTTCTAGGAATTTATACTGGAAATAAACCTCCAACAATAATTAATAGAGAAGCACAAGGTTATTTATTGCAATGATATGTATATAACTGGAAAATTTTGGATTTTGCTTGAATAAACTATGTTTAATCAGGGGCTTCCCGGGTGGTGCTAAAGAATCGACCTGCCAAGGCAGGAGACATAGGAGATGCGGGTTTGATCCCTGGCTCAGGAAGATCCCCTGGAGGAGGGCATGGCAACCCACTCCAGTATTCTTGCTTGAAGAATCCCATGGATAGAGGAGTCTGGAAGGGTACAGTTCATACAGTCGCTGAGTTGGACATGACTAAAGCAACTTAATACACACACACACACACACACACACACACACACATTCAGTACACACAATGGAATACAATGCAGCTGCAAACGTTAATGAAGTTGAAGATCTGCGTGAATCAATATGGAGTAATTTCCAGCAGATTTTAAGTGTACAAGGCTCACTGCAAAAGAGCATACTACCTTTTGTGCAAAAAAGAAGGAAAAATAAGCGAACACTTACATTTATCATTATAAAAGAAAATGTTCAAGTTGAGTACCTACAGCTTTGTTGTTGTTGTTCAGTCGCTCAGTCATGTCCGACAGTTGCAGCCCCAGGACTGCAACATTCCTCCATCTCCTGGAGTTTGCTCAGACTCATGTCCATTGAGTCACTGATGTCATCCGGTTCATTCTCTTCTCCTCCTGCCTTCAGTCTTTCCCAGCATGAGGGTCTTTTCCAGTGAGTCGGCTCTTTACATTAGATGGCCAAAGTACTGGAATTTCAGTTTTAGCATCAGTCCTTCTGATCAGTATTCTGGGTTGATTTCCTTTAGGATTGACTGGTTTGATCTCCTTTGCAGTCCAGTGACTCTCAAGAGTCTTCTCCAGCACCACAGTTCAAAAGCTTCAATTTGGTGCTCAGCCTTCTTTATAGTCCAACTCTCCTGTCCGTACATGACTACTAGAAAAACCATAGCTTTGACTAGACGGACCTTTGTCAGCAAAGTGATGTCTCTGCTTTTTATTATGCTCTCTATGTTTGTCATAGCTTTTCTTCCAAGGAGCAAGCATCTTTTAATTTCATGGCTGCAGTCACTGTCTGCAGTGATTTTTGGAACCCCCCAAAATAAAGTGTCTCACTGTTTCCGTTGTTTCCCCATGTATTTGTCATGAAGTGATGGGACTGGATGGCATGATCTTAGTTTTTGAATGTTGAATTTTAAGCCAGCTTCTTTTTCACTCTCCTCTTTCACTTTCATCAGGAGGCTCTTTAATTCCTCTGTGCTTTCTGCCATTATGGTGGTATCATCTGCATATCTGAGGTTATTGATACTTCTCCCAAAACACTTGATTCCCACTTGTGCTTCATCCAGCCCTATGTTTTGTATGATGTACTCTGCATATAAATTAAATAAGCAGGGTGACAGCATACAGCCTCGATGTCCATATTACCCAATTTTGAAACCAGTCTTCTGTTCCATGTCTGATTCTAACTGCTGCTTCTTGACTTGCATAGAGGTTTCTCAGGAGGCAGGTAAGGTGGTCTGGTATTCCCATCTCTTTTAGAATTTTCTACAGTTTGTTGTGATCCACACAATCAAAGGCTTTACCATACTCAATAAAGCAGAAGTTTTTCTGGAACTCTCTTGTTTTTTCGATGATCCAGTGGATGTTGGCAATTTGCTCTCTGGCTCCTCCCTTTTCTAAATCCAGCTTGTATATCTAGAAGTTCTCCTTTCACATCCTGCTGAAACCTAACTTGAAGGATCATGAGCATTACCTTGCTAGCATGTGAAAAACTGCAGTTGTGCAGTAGTGTGAACATTACCCTTCTTTGGGATTGGAATGAAAACTGACCTTTTCTAGTCCTGTGGCTACTGCTGACTTTTCCAAATTTGCTGGCATATTGAGGGCAGCACTTTAACAGATTCATCTTTTAGGATTTGAAATAACTCAGCTGGAATTCCATGATCTCCACTAGCTTTGTTTATAGTAATGCTACCTAACACCCACTTAACTTCACAGTCCGGGATGTCTGGCTCTAGGTGAGTGACCACACCATCGTGGTTATCCGGGTCATTAAGATCTTTTTTGTATAGTTCTTCTGTGTATTCTTGCCACCTCTTCTTAATCTCTTCTGCTTCTGTTAAGTCCTTAGCATTTCCGACCTTTATTGTGCCCATCTTTGAATGAAATGTTGCCTTGGTTTCTCTGATTTTCTTGAAGAGATCTCTAGTCTTTCCCATTCTATTGTTTCCCTCTATTTCTTTGCATTGATCACTGAGGAAGGCTTTCTTACCTCTCCTTGCTATTCTTTGGAACTCTGCATTCAGATGGGTATATCTTTCCTTTTCTCCTGTGCCTTTCACTTCTCTTCTTTTCTCAGCTATCTGTAAGGCTTCCTCAGACAACCATTTTGCCTTGTTGCATTTCTTTTTCTTGGGGTTGGTTTTGGTCACTGCTTCCTACAATGTTATGAACCTCCATCCATAGTTGTTCAGGTACTCTTTTAGATCTAATCTCTAATCCATTTGTCACTTCCACTGTATAATCATAAGGGATTTGATTCAGGTCATACTTGAATGGCCTAGTAGTTTTCCCTACTTTCTTCAATTTAAGTCTGAATTTGGCAATAAGGAGCTGATGATCTGAGCCAGTCAGCTCCTGGTCTTGTTTTTGCTGACTGTATAGAGCTTCTCCATCTTCGGCTGCAAAGAATATAATCAATCTGATTTCGGTGTTGACCATCTGGTGATGTCCATGTGTAGAATCATCTCTTATGTTATTGGAAGAGGGTGTTTCCTATGACCAGTGCATTCTCTTGGCAAATCTCTATTTGCCTTTGCCCTGCTTCGGTTTGTACTCTAAGGCCAGACTTGCCTGTTACTCCAGGTGTCTCTGACTTCCTACTTTTGCATTCCAGTCCCCTATGATGAAAAGTGAAAAGTGAAAATGAAGTTGCTCAGTTGTGTCTGACTCTTTGCGACCCCATGGAGTGTAGCCTACCAGGCTCCTCCCACCATGGATTCTGCAGGCAAGAATACTGGAGTGGGTCACCATTTCCTTCTCCAGGATCTTCCCGACCCAGGGATCGAACCCGTGTCTCCCCCATTGCAGGCAGATGCTTTAACCTCTGAGCCACCAAGGACATCTTTTTTTGGGTTTTAGTTCTAGAAGGTCTTGTAGGTCTTAGAACCATTCAGCTTCTTTGGCATTAGTGGTTTGGACATACACTTGGATTACTGTGATGCTGAATCGTTTCCTTTGTCAGTGAATCGAGATCACCCTGTCGTTTTTGAGATTGCACCCAGGTACTGCATTTCAGACTCTTTTGTAGACTGTGAGAATTATTCCATTTCTTTTAAGAGATTCTTTCCCACAATAGTAGATATAATGGCCATCTGAACTAAGTTCATCCATTCCTATTCATTTTAGTTCACTGATTCCTAAAATGTCGTTCACTCTTGCTGTCTCCTGTTTGACCACATCCCATTTATCTTTAATCATGGATCAAACATTCCAGGTTCCTATGCAATATTGTTCTTTATAGCATTGGACTTTACTTTCACTACCAGACACATCCACAACCAGACATCATTTCCACTGAGTGTTAGAGTTGAGTACCTACAACTTCAGAGTTGAGTGAAAGGGACACAGGAGAGTCTATGTATATCTTTTTCATCGAGTTTTGACTTTGAAAGTATGTTAGTTGACTGCATATGGACGCTTGGGGCTGGTGCACTGGGACAACCCAGAGGGATGGTATGGGGAGGGAGGAGGGAGGAGGGTTCAGGATGGGGAACACATGTATACCTGTGGCAGATTCATTTCGATATTTGGCAAAACTAATACAATATTGTAAAGTTTAAAAACAAAACAAAACAAAACATAAAAGTAGTAAGATTAAGAAGGGGACAAAACCTAACCAAAACTGAAAGAAAATGGAAACAAATAAAACTAGTATATTTCATGGAGAAGGAAATGGCAACCCACTCCAGTGTTCTTGCCTGGAGAATCCCAAGGACAGTGGAGCCTGGTGGGCTTCCATCCATAGGATCGCACAGAGTTGGACATGACTGAAGCGACTTAGCAGCAGCAGCAGCAGCAGCAGCAGGAGTGTATTTCAAAACATTACTATAACCTGGTGGCTCACATGGTAAAGAATCTGCCTGCGATGCAGAGAACAGATTCAATTCCTGGGTCAGGAAGATCACCTGGAGGAGGGAAGGCTACAGTCCATGGAGTTGCAAAGAGTTGGACAGGACTGAGTGACTAACATGTAACACTTACAAAAGGGGGAGGAAAAAAGAGCCAATCCAAGTAATTTTATGCACACATTTTTCGATTATCTTTCTCAGTCTGGAAGAGAGCGGAATGTGGGGAGGGGAAGTAGAAGAGAAAAGTATATACAAATTCTGTGCTCTTTAGTAGATTAGTTTTCAGTAGTGTTGTGTAAGAAGCGATTCAGAAGCTCTTTTATATTCAATATAGTAGTGAGCAAATGAGTAAATGTATTGATATGGTTAGGACTTGGAGTTCTCACCCTGGAAGGAGAGACATACAGATACAGAAGAGGAGACAAGGAGGACCCTGTGGGATAGAGTAATTTGAGGAATTGGTGTGAGTTATCATTTCTAAAACATCTTATGGGTATATTTATTTTGGTGCACATGTATATTTCTGTGCTTCTCTGGTGGCTCAGACAGTGAAGAATCTGCCTGCAATACAGGAGTCCTGGGTTCAATCCCTGGGTTGGGAAGATCCCCTGGAGGAGAGTATGGCAGCCCACTCCAGTATTCTTGCCTGGAGAATCCCCATGGACAGAGGAGCCTGGCAGGCTACAGTCCATGGGGTCGCACAGAGTCCGACATGACTGAGCGACTAAGTGTAGCACAGATTTCTGTGTATGTGTGTTATATGGAAATATACATGTATATGTTTCCTCACTATGTGGAAAGGGTAAAGAAGCAAAATAAATCTTGATCTCTAATAATATGCCCACTGAAAGGCATCAGAAGTCCTTGGAGAAATGTCTTACTCCAAGGCTGAGGCAGGGTAGGTACAAGATAAACCTGGAGACTTTGATTTTGTTAGAAAATCACAATGTTTTTTAAAAATATGATATGTTACAAGGACACAGGAGCAAGCTTGAGAGGGTTCTTTCTGGTCAAATCTAGAACAATCTGAGCATAAAAAAATTACTGAGAAAACAAGACTTTATGAGCCCATATTAATCATAGATAATTAACAGTGGAAGAGGTAGTTGGGATCTTGCTTACAGTAGAACATTGAGACCAACTGGTAAATGCAGAGAAAATGTTGGAACTGAACTATATCATTACTTTGTAATTATTATAAAGATTGTTTCAGCCAAAAACCACTGATGGATGCTAAACCTATGGGGATATTTTGGTGAGGAGCAGCAATGGCACCCCACTCCAGTACTCTTGCCTGGAGAATCCCAGGGACGGGGGAGCCTGGAAGGCTGCAGTCCATGGGGTCGCTGAGGGTCGGACATGACTGAGCGACTTCACTTTCACTTTTCACTTTCATGCATTGGAGAAGGAAATGGCAACCTACTCCAGTGTTCTTGCCTGGAGAATCCCAGGGACGGGGGAGCCTGGTGGGCTGCTGTCCATTGGGTTGCACAGAGTCGGACACGACTGAAGCGACTTAGCAGCAGCAGCAGCAGCAGCAGACTGCTTATTAATTTCGAAAAAGAACAAAACCCTGTAATTAACTACACAGAGAAGAAATTGGGTGACACCTTGACTGGGTGATCAGAACTTATGTCACCTATGAGGGACGGACAAAAGTGTTTTGAGATGTGATTTCTTGATACCATGTGTGATGTGTTCCAGCTGAGAATATATGACCTAATTCTCAAAAAAGGTGAAAACCATGAAAGAAGTAGGTGGAAGGGGGAGGTGGTACTTGTTTTCCTTGGCTTATGGCCCCCTTCCATCTTCAAAGGCAAAAGTCACACTACCTCTGCTCCTGTTCTCACACCTTCTCTGATCCTCCTGCATCTTTCTTATAAGGACCCTTATAAGATTACACTGGGCCCACCTAGATGATGCAGGGCAGACTTCCTATCTCAGGATCCGTAATCACATCGCCACAGCCCTCTTTGCCATGTAGGGTAACATATTACATATTCACAGGTTCTGGGGACTAAACAGGGTCATCTTTGTGGTGGCCATTCTCCATCCACAGGACTAGTGTTAAAATATGTCAATGTCATGAAAGACAAAGGCTGATAAGAGGCTAAAGAGATATGACAACTAAATGCAGTATCTGAATCTTGGACTAGATCCTTTCTGGAGGGGTGACATGATGTAAAGGGCATTCATTCTTATGTCAGCTGACAAAATTGGAACATGGATGGTTGATCAGACACACATATCAGTATAAATTTATAAAGCTGATAAATGTGAAATAATTTATGAATGTAGCCCTGTTCTTAGGAAATGCATACTGCAGTATTCAGGAATTAAGGGCCATGATACATGCAACTGGGATTTCCTTGGTGACTCAGACCGTAAAGAATCTGTTTGTAATGCAGGGGAGCTGGGTTCGATCCCTGGGTTGGGAAGATCCCCTGGAGGAGGGCATGGTAACCCACTCTAATATTCTTGCCTGGAGAATCCCTGTGGACAGAGGAGCCTGGCAGGCTACAGTCCATGGGGTTGCAAAGACTCTAAGCACAGCACACATACATGCAATTTACCCTCAAATCATTCAGGGAAAAAAAAAATACATGTGCACACATACATACAAAACAAGAGAACAAATGAAGCAAATGGGGTGAGATGTTAATAGTAAGTGAATCTAGGAAAAGGGGATAGGATGATCTTCATGATATTTTAATTTTTGCAGTTTTTTTTTTAAGTTTGAAATTATTTCCAAAATAAAGTTTTAAAAAAATCATTTATCAAACCTGCCACTTAATCCTAAACTGCTGGCTCCATCCCTAATGGGATGGATGGCCATTTTCTAGAGATTTGAATGCCTCTAAGGATGGGTGGACTCAGTGTCTTATGAGGCAGCTTGTCCAGTTGCTGTTAGTTTAAGGAGTTGGGAGCATCTCTACAGGTTAGGGTGGCTCAGTGGTAAAGAACCTGCCTGCCAACTCAAGAGCCTCAGGAGACGCTGGTTCGATCCCTGGGTCCAGAAGATCCCCTGAAGGAGGACATGTCAACCCACTCATGTGTTCTTGCCTGGAGAATCCTATGGACAGAGGAGCCTGGTCTACAGTCCGTGGGGTCACAAAGTTGTACATGACTGAGCGACTTAGGTTAGGAGAAGTGAAATCAGTGTGCAGGTGATTTTCACCCATGGTTGCAGCCCTGCCTTCTAGGGAAATAGAGACTAAATCTCTCTCTTCAAATGTGTGAGGCCCACTGCCGTGTCTTCTTCATAATTTGTGAGCTAAAAGGTTCTTGTCAGTGGATGCCTCTGAGAGTTTTGAAGCCTCCTCACTGGGAAGTATTTTGGTTGCCTCTAAAATGCAGCGTCCACTCAAACAGCGCCATCCAGCTGTGGCCACCCTGTGATGAGAGCAGGGGGCCCATCCAGTGAGTTAGATTTGTTCCTTCCTCCTCTTCCAACTTCATTCTGCCCAGGTCACTGAAATCTGTACAGGGAAAGCCGTGTCAGGGGCATGCATTGATTTTATGACTAAATCAATGCATGCGGTTTCAGTGCAGCTCCCATGGGGCTCTGAGGATCCGCGTTACCACGGTTGCCTGGAAAACAAAAGGAAACCCAGGAATGAGCCGCTCTGTTCCTGAAACGTAATCTGCTCTAAGCAACTGTGTGACTGTCGGACAATGCCATCAGGACAGTGTGTTTAATGCTAGTCAGTGGGCTGCAGTGACGCCCTGGCACCCAGAGACCTCTGAGGCAGAACCATGACACCCTTTGATGGAAAGCTATAGAACTGCTCTGCCCAGCTCCCAAAATGGGAAGTGAAGGTACTATGGAAGTCTGCGAGGGTCCCAGTTCATGTACGCCAGAAACAGACAACTCAAGAATGAACAGGTTCCAGTGTGCTGCATAGAAATCAGGACAAGGAAGCTTGGGAACAGTCATCTGTGGGGAGGATTTTAATGCTTTGATTTTCATGGGGATATTTCCAGGAGTGGTCAGGGTCACCTGCACCGCATGCTTGTGAGGGCAAGTCTATGCCAGTTGCCCTGGAAGCATCATTTCTCCAGATTGCGTGGTAGAGACTCCTTCCCCTTTGCATTAATCCTTCAGCAGCACCCCAGTGAAACGGCCGGCCTGACCTCTCCTAGCAGTGCCGCTAGCCAACTCGGAAGGCCAAGCTCTTGGTGTGAACTCACCAGCCATAAAAATGTCAAGTCACTAAACAGCTGGTGCATTTCAGGGTCAAATATCTCACATTCAAGGCGATAGGACAGGACTGTTTTTCTGCAAAAGGCTTTTAAGACAATTCCAAATAATGAGGTCTTTATGATGGTGGAGTAACTAATGAGGGAAGGAAGAGAGCGGGAGGGAGGGAGCGAGGGGGAAAGGCAGGCCCTTCCTATGTGCCTTCCAGTGACAGTCAACCTGCAGAAACTCTCAGTCTGGAAATCCTAAAAGTTGATCATCTGAACTGCCCAATGTGACTAGCTCACTAGTGACCAACCTGCCTTTGTTTCTGCCTCCTCTCCTCCAGTGCCACCCCCCAGATAAAGTAAAGAGCTGAGACATGGACAGCAAGGTCCTATTGGTCCAAGAGTTAATCCTGAGCTTTTAGAGGCTGGACTGAAGTCTCAAAGGGTGGTTTTTTTTTTTTTTTTTTTTTTTTAATATGCTCAGATGTGAATAAACTGGGAAGTCAAAGGACATCCTTAGTTAACAGAGTTTTAGTCGAGTGGGTGTGTGTGAGAAAGGAGGGCAGCCTCAGCAGGCTTGGTAGGGAAGTGTCTGGCCAGGCGTACACGAGCTTTTCTCTTTTAAGTTAATTTTTATTGGAGTATAGCTGCTTTACAATATTGTTAGTTTCAGCTCTACAGCAAAATGAGTCAGCCATACATATCCATAAATCCCCTCCCTTTTGGACTTCTTTTCTATTCCGGTCACCACAGAGCACTGAGAAGCCTTCCCTGTGCTATACAGCAGGTTCTCGTTAATTACCTCTTTTATACATATTGATGTATATGTATCAGTCTCAAATCTCTCAGCTCATCCCACCACCCTCCCCTTTTCCCTCTTGGTATCCATGTTTGTTCTCTATATCTGTGTCTGTATTTCTGCTTTGCAAATAAGATCATCTATACCATTTTATTAGATTCCAAAAATATGAACCGCTTCATGAATTTTTGTTATCATCCTTTCACAGGTCCATGATAATCTTCTCTTTATCATTCCTATTTTAGTATATGCACTGCTGAAGGGAGCAGGACTTCTCTCTCTTTAAGCATCTGGTAGACACCTCCTTCTCCCTGCTACCCTGTCTTCCTGAGTCATTGCTTGGCACCACAATCACCTCCTGTCTTGGCATTCGTCCTATCCCTGAGTCAGGGTGGCCCCTCAATCTCACTTGACTTAGGAAAGTATTTTTACATTGGAAGTGAGATGGGAGGATGGGGGTAAGGATGCTAAGAGATGCTCACCATTGATGGGGGGATTGCAGCTTCCTTTGCCACAGGAATGTCCACACATGACCATAAAGGGTGTAAATTAAGTGGGAGATGGTAAGATCAATACACAACTATGACCTTTATTCTTCCTCCCAATGAAAGAAACCACAGGCAGAGAAGCAGAGAGAACACATGCTTTATATAAATGGCACGGGAAATTTTTTTTTCCCCATAAAAACACAGACATACCCAGGTTTGATTAAAATAACGATCTCCATTGTCAGAACCCCTTAGTGTACAATCTCGTGTTCATGCTGTTTGTTTGATACCATGGAAACACACAGCTGATTGCAGTAGACAAAAGCATGTCAGTGAAGAGGCCAAAGGTTAGATCTGATGTTTTCCCTACAAGATGAATAAAAAGTAATTGCTCTTTGCTATGGAAAACATACCATTTCTGTCCTTTATTGTGCTCATCTTTGCATGAAATGTTCCCTTGGTATCTCTAATTTTCTTGAAGAGATCTCTAGTCTTTCCCATTCTGTTGTTTTCCTCTATTTCTTTGCATTGATCACTGAGGAAGGCTTTCTTACCTCTTCTTGCTATTCTTTGGAACTCTGAATTCAGATGTTTATATCTTTCCTTTTCTCTGCTTTTTGCTTCTCTTCTTTTCACAGCTATTTGTAAGGCCTCCCCAGACAGCCATTTTGCTTTTTTGCATTTCTTTTCCATGGGGATGGTCTTGATCCCTGTCTCCTGTACAATGTCACAAACCTCCGTCCATGTTCATCAGGCACTCTATCTATCAGATCTAGTCCCTTAAATCTATTTCTCACTTCCACTGTAAATCATAAGGGATTTGATTTAGGTCATACCTGAATGGTCTAGTGGTTTTCCCTACTTTCTTCAATTTAAGTCTGAATTTTGCAATAAGGAGTTCATGATCTGAGCCATAGTCAGCTCCTGGTCTTGTTTTTGCTGACTGTATAGAGCTTCTCCATCTTTGGCTGCAAAGAATATAATCAGTCTGATTTCGGTGTTGACCATCTGGTGATGTCCATGTGTAGAGTCTTCTCTTGTGTTGTTGGAAGAGGGTGTTTGCTATGACCAGTGTGTTCTCTTGGCAAAACTCTATTAGCCTTTGCCCTGCTTCATTCCGTATTCCAAGGCCAAATTTGCCTGTTACCCCAGGTGTTTCTTGACTTCCTACTTTTGCATTCCAGTCTGCTATAATTAAAAGGACATCTTTTTTGGGTGTTAGTTCTAAAAGGTCTTGTAGGTCTTCATAGAACCATTCAACTTCAGCTTCTTCAGCGTTACTGGTTGGGGCATAGACTTGGATTTCTGTGATATTGAATGGTTTGCCTTGGAAATGAACAGAGATCATTCTGTCATTTTTGAGATTGCATCCAAGTACTGCATTTCGGACTCTTTTGTTGACCATGATGGCCACTCCATTTCTTCTAAGGAATTCCTTCCCACAGTAGTAGATATAATGGTCATCTGAGTTAAATTCACCCATTCCAGTCCATTTTAGTTCGCTAATTCCTAGAATGTTGCCATTCACTCTTGCCTGTTTGACAGGCAATGTCCTGTTTGACCATTTCCAATTTGCCTTGATTCATGGACCTAACATTCCAGGTTCCTATGCAATGTTGCTCTTTACAGCATCGGACCTTGCCTCTATCACCAGTCACATCCACAACTGGGTATTGTTTTTGCTTTGGCTCCATCCCTTCATTCTTTCTGGAGTTATTTCTCCACTGATCTCCAGTAGCATATTGGGCACCTACTGAGCTGGGGAGTTCATCCTTCAGGGTCCTATCATTTTGCCTTTTCATACTGTTCATGGGATTCTCAAGGCAAGAATATTGAAGTGGTTTGCTATTCCCTTCTCCAGTGGACCACATTCTGTCAAACCTCTCCACCACGACCCGCCCGTCTTCAGTGGCCCCACATGGCATGGCTTAGTTTCATTGAGTTAGACAAGGCTGTGGTCCGTGTGATCAGATTGACTATTTTCTGTGATTATGGTTTCATTGTGTCTGCCCTCTGATGCCCTCTTGCAACACCTACCATCTTACTTGGGTTTCTCTTACCTTGGACATGGGGTATCTCTTCATGGCTGCTCCAGCAAAGTACAGCCACTGCTCCTTACCTTGGACGAGGGGTATCTCCTCACAGCTGCCCCTCCTGACCTTGAACGTGGAGTAGCTCCTCTCGGCCCTCCTAGGCCCACGTAGCCACTGCTCCTTGGACGTGGGGTTGCTCCTCTCGGCCTCTACCCCGACCTCGGGCGTGGGGTAGCTCCTCTCGGCCACTGCCCCTGACCTTGGGTGTGGGGTAGCTCCTCTTGGCCGCCACCCCTGACCTTGGAGGTGATAATTAGAGATACCAAGGGAACATTTCATGCAAAGATGGGCTCGATAAAGGACAGAAATGGTATGGACCTAACAGAAGCAGAAGATATTAAGAGGAGGTGGCAAGAATATACAGCACTGTACAAAAAAGATCTTCACAACCAAGATCATCACGATGGTGTGGTCACTCACCTAGAGCCAGACATCCTGGAATGCGAAGTCAAGTGGGCCTTAGGAAGCATCACTATGAACAAAGCTAGTGGAGGTGATGGAATTCCAGTTGAACTATTTCAAATCCTAAAAGATGATGCTGTGAAAGTGCCACACTCAATATGCCAGTAAATTTGGAAAACTCAGCAGTGGCCACAGGACTGGAAAAGGTCAGTTTTCATTCCAATGCCAAAGAAAGGCAATGCCAAATAATGCTCAGACTACCGCACAATTGCACTCATCTCACATGCTAGTAAAGTCATGCTCAAAATTCTCCAAGCCAGGGGTCAGCAATATGTGAACCATGAACTTCCAGATGTTCAAGCTGGTTTTAGAAATGGCAGAGGTACCAGATATCAAATTGCCAACATTTTTTGGATCATTGAAAAAGCAAGAGAGTTCCAGAAAAACATCTGCTTTATTGACTATGCCAAAGCCTTTGACTGTGTGGATCACAATAAACTGGAAAATTCTGAAAGAGATGGGAATACCAGACCATCTGACCGGCCTCTTGAGAAACCTATATGCAGGTCAGGAAGCAATAGTTAGAACTGGACATGGAACAACAGACTGGTTCCAAATAGGAAAAGGAGTATGTCAAGGCTCTATATTGTCACCGTGCTTATTTAACTTATATGCAGAGTACATCATGAGAAACGCTGGGTTGGAAGAAGCACAAGCTGGAGTCAAGATTGCCAGGAGAAATATCAATAACCTCAGATATACAGATGACACCACCCTTATGGCAGAAAGTGAAGAGGAGCTAAAAAGCCTCTTGATGAAAGTGAAAGAGGAGAGTGAAAAAGTTGGCTTAAAGCTCAACATTCAGAAAACGAAGATCATGGCATCTGGTCCCATCACTTCATGGGAAATAGATGGGGAAACAGTGGAAACAGTGGCAGACTTTATTTTTTTGGGCTCCAAAATCACCGCAGATGGTGATTGCAGCCATGACATTAAAAGACGCTTACTCCTTGGAAGCAAAGTTATGACCAACCTAGATAGCATATTCAAAAGCAGAGACATACTTTGTTGACTCATTGGAAAAGACCCTGATGCTGGGAGGGACTGGGGGCAGGAGGAGAAGGGGACGACAGAGGATGAGATGGCTGGATGGCATCACTGACTCGATGGACATGAGTTTGAGTGAACTCCGGGAGTTGGTGATGGACAGGGAGGCCTGGCGTGCTGCAATTCATGGGGTCACAGAGTCGGGCACGACTGAGCAACTGAACTGAACTGAACTGATGGAAAACATGAAACTCCTTTTACATTTCCTTCCTTCCGGGATTCCAAGCTTTCTCCAAGATAAAGAATTTATAGATGTTAAGCCATTTCTTTATTATGAACTCAAAAGGCTTTAGACTTCAGTAGAGTTCCCAGTAACAGAGGGCACAGGGATATAGAGACATAAACCTATATATATCGTCCTAATGGAGAAAATGAGCACTGAACTCAGTATAATGGTTCATGAATGACCCTGATGCAAGAACCCTTTCAGTCTCTCCATACATAGTCCCATGGTTCCTGAAGTTAGTGCTTATGGAACCAAATGGTATCAAGTAGCTGTTAAACCTTGGGAGGACTTAACTTAGGTTTTCCATATAATAGGAAACAGGTGGTGGTTGCTATTTTTTTTTAAAAGTCACAGAAAATTCCCTTTCAGAACTTAATCTATTAAATAATTGTATCCAAACTAGTCTTCCCTGGTGGCTCAGATGGTAAAGCATCTGCCTGCAATGCAGGAGACCCGGGTTCGATCCTTGGGTTGGGAAGATCTCCTGGAGAAGGAAACGGCACCCTACTCCAGTACTCTTGCCTGGAGAATCCCACGGACGGAGGAGCCTGGTAGGCTACAGTCCATGGGGGTCGCAAAGAGTTGGATACGACTGAGCGACTTCACTTTCAAACTAGTTTATTAAAGATTATCCATGTTAAGTTATAGAAAAAGGGCAGAATCCTGGAAGGTTTGAATAGCTTCATCAGCTGACAGAAGCACATTTTCCCTAGGGATCATTTTCTGAGGAAAACTGAAGACATACAAGTAGGCATAATGATCTCAAAGTTTCAGGCTTTCCCCTGTTTCTATCAATACCCCAGGGCAGCTGAGGGGCTAGGTGGTTCCGTATGTAGCGCCACACTCAAATGTGTAAAGAGGAAATGGTATATTCCACTGTAGGGAGGAATATAACATTTCCCTACCATGGAGAAGGATCTCTCCCATCTGAATGCCAGTGCAAAAGAACAAAAAAACGTTTGGATATTATGCAGTATCCAGGAGCTAAATAAAAAGTAATTATAAGAATATCATGAGTCCATTCCCAAGATCAGAAGTGCTTGGATTCTCAAGCAACCACTACTAGGATCCTTTGTTTTCAGCTTGATTTTACATTGGGTAGAGGACAGCCAGGAAACCAAAGTGACGTGGGGCCAAGAGAGAGTGCCAGTTTTCAGAGGATACAATGCACATTCCTTCTTCTGTACAGGTGACTCTTCCCATATTGACCAATATGATAAATTAATTTTTTTTAAAGGAAATGCTTCAAAATGAAAAAGATTGATTCTAGAGATTAGAGATTCTTTTGTATACCTCCAGTTGAATAATTTTACCAGTAGTTCAGACGGTAAAGCATCTGCCTGCAATGCAGGAGACCCGGGTTCGATCCCTGGGAGGGGAAGATTCTCTGGAGAAGGAAATGGCAACCCACTCCAGTACTCTTGCCTGGAAAATCCCACGGACAGAGGAGCATGGTGGGCTACAGTCCATGGGGTTGCAGAGTCGGACACGACTGAGCGACTTCACTTTCACTATGAAACTATTTAACTCATACAGAGTTACACAAAAAGGTTAATTTCAGAAAGAGGTAGTATCTGGTGGTCTGTGGATGTGTTGAATGCTGCCACAGCAGAAAACTATACTTTTCAAGGCCCAGTATGAACAAGTTTGTATAGTTCCTAATTAACCAACTTGCAATATTTAAATTTAATGGTGCAAATTGCAAAGAAGTTTGTTTTAAAAACTCAAAGCATATACATACACGTAATGAATTCATTTCTTTATTGCATATTGCTATTTAAAAAAAATGTACAGTCTCATAACACATACAACATTTTTTTCTTGGTACTATAACAACAGTCTTGCACCTAAAGACTAAGTGGTTCCAACTACTAAACTAATAAGATACAAGACATATAATTAAGTTTACAAATTATAATGCTTTGTCTTTTTGGCATTAATTTAAAAAAACAAACAAAAACTTTTGAAATACACACCCAAGAGAGAAAAAGTGGCTACTTACACCAGCACCAATCTAAAAAGTAGGTGTTTTTTTTCTTTTTTTCCAACAATGGCACATGGAATGACCTGCACACAGCTTTCGGGGAAAGAAACGAAAAACGGAAATGGCAAAGGAGGCCGGCCAGGATGGCCGTATCAAAACGAGGATGATTACAAAGGGCGAGAGGAACATGCTGCACAAACTTGCTCCTTTATGTGACTCCCTCCACTTGCCCATTCCTTAAACTGTAAAACAAAGCCATTTTCAAAAGGCAGTCCCAAACTCAAGCCAGATCAAATTTCTCCTGCTCTAAATAGAAAAGAATATACATAGAGGCACTTTAGTTAAGGAATAGACAAACCCCACTAGCGTACCCCACTTCTCCTCGCCTCCAAGCTTTTTTGAGCGAAGTCTCAGTCTGCATCTTCGACACAGTATACATGCAGACTTTGATACCTAGGAGCCGGGGGAGCGTGACGTCTGCTATTTATTTGTGACTGTTTTATTTGCTAGTCATTTACTTCTGTGTAATATGTAGAAAGTCGCTAAGTTTGCAATGAGGGGGAAGAACGTAAAACCACGGCTCTTGCCAACTCTTGGAGCACGATTTCACAGCTTTGACGAAGTGCAGAGACCTTGCCCTCTGCACTAAGCATTATAGTTTATACAAATTATTTTAAATAGCACGATTCCTATACAGCACACACACTGGTATTCTGTTTGCCCCTTAACTGTCCCCGTGACAGCTTAAGCTCCCTGGGGGCAGGGGCTCTGTCTTGCTTACCACTGTAGCCCTACAATGCCTGGCACATAGTAGGTGTTTCAATAAATATTCGTTAATTGACTGAAACTCAATTTAGTGCGTAAATAATGTTCTAGTGCAATAGGACAAACTACTCTCCACAGGAAACCCAACCACAACAGGATTGATGGAAAGAAAATAGAGAACTTTAGCCCCCCTCCCCTACTACAAATAAATAAAGCAAAGCAAAAAAAAAAAAAAGTAACAGTCCTCTGTATATATCATATAATTTAAGGATATTAAGAGTTGGTAGGTTAATGGTAAGCATCTATATTTTATTTTCTAATGTTCATTATTTTTATTCATTTCTCCCTGAGAGCTTTATCTTTTGGACTGAAATTTTACAGGTAGTGTTATTGACACACAATTTAAAATGACAACATATAAACAGCAAACCACTTCAAACATACTTAGAGATAAACAGATCTTGGCATCTCTGGTGGTGGTGGTGACATTTTGTGCATTCACTAAGTGTTCTTCAGTTCAGAAACATATTTACAGAAGATGCAGCTTGTCCTACAGAACAGAAAATACCAAAAAAAAAAAAAAAAAAAGGCACCCCATAAATTTTTTAAAAAATTGTTTTTATCCTTTCAGAGAATTCTTTCTTTTAGGTCTTGGGTGGGAAATTTGAAAGTTTATAGTTCTATACTGTTAGGAAAACAAGCACATTATGGTAACTTTGTTCTTTAACAAGAGCATGGATTGCATTTAGATAAATAGTGTTCTTTCCAAAAGCAATGTAAAGAAATCATCATGAGTGCTTGGCAGGTAACTCGATGAAATTAGGGAGGGAAACTGATGTCCAGGTTTTAAACATAGAAAAGAACTCTGATTGACATTCTACAAAATTCAGATTGTGTGCAAGATGTTCTCCATAAACATTTACAGACTGCATCCCCACACCAACGTCAGAAATTCTAAGCTGGTCCTGTCAATTACTGATGCAATGCACCAGCATCGTACTTGTCAACTATCAAAAACCATTTGAAATCTATATTTTTCCAACACCAGTTTCACCAATGAAAATAATTTCAAAGTATATCAAGCTTGGAAACCATAAAATATTTCTCAAGCTATATTTATTTATTTTTTGTTTTTCTTTTTACTCTAGGGAATGTCTCCATATCTCTTTCAGGAGACAGTATTGTGCTTCTGAACAGTCATGGTGTTCGGGGAAAGAAGATGAGCCACACTCAATATGAATGCATACACAAAGGGGTTCTGAGCACATACATAGACATAGATTGTTTTTTCTGTTTTAACCAAACATAGGTCTCCAGACAACACTCAGACTTCTATATACATTTCTTAATATATACACACACATACATACACACACGTTCACACATTCACTCACAGATGAAAGGAGAAATTGCCACTGTTTGGATTGCAAGGCAGTGTAATGAAAAGTTCTAGTCACTTCAAAGGGCTGCTAATGAGCTTTCTAAAAAAGAATTCAAGGGAAATTAGAAGTTAAGTTTTGTGACCGGTCTCTCCCGGCTGCTGTCCGTCATCTGGTTGGTGATGCGCTTGCGATTCCGTTTCAGTTTGGAAAGGTCTTTGTCAAACACTTCTCCTGAGCGTAAAGCGGAAACCAGGTCATCAAACTCTCCGCCTTCTTCACTGTTCTCTTTTGCTTTCCTCATTTTCCGTTCCCTTTCACGTTGTTCTTTGAGCTGCAAAATGGAAAGCAACCGCTTAGAGAAGTGTCAGGACAATACTGCATTTTGTATTCGGTGGAGACGAACACTGTGGATGGCAGTGGTGCAGTGACGCCATGTCTGTCAATAGCTGCCGATCCCTTGGCTGTCACAAGCGGGTGACTGGGATGTGAGGGGGCTCGTTGTAGAAACAAGGAGCAATGAAAAAAATGACCACCATTTTGTAATTAGACTCTCACTGTTTAGAATCTGGGTAAACCTCATGATATTCTAATTAAAAATACTGGTTTCTTTGATGGTATAGACAGATGAAAGCAAATGCTCATCAGGCCACATTCTTGACATCAAAGGCTTATTTAGCCTCTCTCTACCATGGATGCCTAGAACCCACTATGCAAGAGTTACAATTATTAAGATCCAAATAATATGCATACATTATATAAAATGTATATATTCAGATAAAAAGGGAAAAGTAATCCTTAATTCTACCAAGAAATAACCATTATGAACCTTCTGGGGGTATATCTCACCACTATCAACACTTACTTTACACAAAAATATTTCATGTGGAAACCATTCTGTAAGCTTTCTCACATGAGAAAGACATGACTTTTGAGGACTGCATAAATAGTCCATTATGTAGCTATTACATCATTTAGATTACTTTGCCAACAAAGGTCTGTTTAGTCAAAGCTTTGGTTTTTCCAGTAGTCATGTATGGATGTGAGAGTTGGACTATAAAGAAAGCTGAGTGCTGAAGAATTGGTGCTTTTGAACTGTGGTGTTGGATCAGACTCTTGACGGTAAGGAGACTGGACTGTAAGGAGATCCAACCAGTCCATCTTAAAGGAAATCAGTCCTGAATATTCACTGGAAGATGGGAGGAGAAGGGGACAACAGAGGATGAGACGGTTGGATAGCATCACCGACTCAATGGACATGAGTTTGAGTAAACTCTGTAAGTTGGTGATGGACAGGGAGGCCTGGTGTGCTGCAGTCCATGGGGTCACAAAGAGTCAGACACGACTGAGTGAGTGAACCATACTGAACGGAACATCATTTAGAACCAGTGCCCAGTTGGTAAACGTTTAGGCTGTCCCAGGTTAGGGCTTTATTATAAAGAGTGCTGTTCTCTTCGTGGAAATGTAGAATTATTTCTTTAGAAAGACTTCTAAGAGGTGGAACTCCAGATCAAAGGATGTGAATATATTTTTTTAGGCTTTGCATATAGACTGCCACATTGCTGAAGAGAAACTTTCTACTGACTAAACTCCCAGTAGCGTTCTAGAGGGGGCTTTGATGCCCTCCTCCTTGCCAGCACATTGGAGTGCTTCCTAAAAACCAAGCGGATGCAGTGGAGAACTTCCGGGAAGTGGGGCTGGCCCGTCACCTGCCCTCTTACCTGAGCCTCCATGCGAGCTCGGCGCTCCTCCTCCTCCTTCTTCTTTCTCATGTTTTCATTCTCTTGTTTGGCTTCTGACACAGCCTGAAGAAACTGATCAAAAATGCCAAAGAACTCATCCGGTTGTATTTTTCCAGCTTCTTCCCCAAAGTGTTTCACTGCTTTAGTAAACTGGGAAAAAGAAGGTTTTAAGAAGTTCAGTGTTTCAAGAGAACGCCATGATCACATAAATATCAATCTCTCTTAAGGGGCTGAAGCTCCAATTGAGTCAAATATAACTCACTGGATTTACCTTTGGCTGCTAAACATATCTAATCATTTCTAAAGGAAAAAATTTAATACTCCAGCATCTTGGGAAACCATTTATTCTTGTCCACCTCATTTCAGCTTAACATCTATGATTACATCCTATGACTTCTTGTTAACTAAACAGTAGTAAAAAACAAGAAAGCAGAATACCAGAGGACAGAGTGCTCAGGATATAAAACTAATAGCAAACTCAGCAGGGGTAAGGAAACTTACCCCTTTAGCTTTTCTTTGAAGTAGTTTAATATTTATTGATGCCATATGGTTAATATCAAAATCAGCTGCTTTTCCTAATCGTAAACAATGCTGGTATTACTCTATTTCCTGGGCCTCAATTAGAAAACAATCACCGATTACGGAATCATTGAGGCAACCCAAAATTCAGGACTGAGAATACAATTTTATTCCAAAACCTTTGTTTTAGTGCCCTCTTCAAGGCAAATCTTTTAGAAACAGCTAAAATGCAAAATATTAAGGGATAATTTTTAAAAATTAAATTAAAAAATATATACAGTAACAAAACAGCACAGCCAGTCTTTAACATTTCCATTTTTAGCTCTTTTGGCGGTTATCTTCATAATTCAAGATAGTATGCTTTCAAGTGTCTTAGCGTTATTTTGGCCATCCAAATACTGTTCGGTGCCAGTCAACTGGTTTTTAAGAACTATACTTCCTTCTGTGAGGATCTCATGCTATTAAGCCTAAGCTGCAAAGGATGGTGTTTCTAGCTTCAAGGTCAAATGAATTCTCATTCCTTATGCCTTATCAACTACTAAAAAATGGCCAGCTCTTTCATTTTCTTCATAGTTAGAAACTCTTAGGTTGGGGAGGACTGCGTAAATACTTCACGGTCTAATTGCTTTTATTTTTCTTGCATTGCTTGCCTTTAATATATTAAGTTTCTGTGATGCTTTGGCAATACTACCTACATAAAGGAAATATTTTCAACATTTCTTCTTAAGTAAAACAATTTTCAATTATACATATATTTCATATCTTTAAATTTATAATAATATTCGCTTTTCACTGAGGCATCCTCGATCTTTTACTTATTTGGAGCTATTATATTAGAAACTAAGCTCTTTAGGGAAAAATACAACATTCTTCACACACCACACACAGTGCTTTAGCTTGCTCCATGATTTTTACAAGCTAATTTCTAAAAGTTCTGGTATGAACAAAACAGCAATAGACAGCCTACAATTGCGTTTCAAAAGCATTCAAGTTCCTGCACTTCAAGCCATCCTGAATGATCTTTTTATCTAGGAATTCTAGTGATGATGAAGTCATGTATATTTTGGTCTTGGAAATCTGAAGAAAACTCGTCCCAGACTAAAGTTCCCACACTAAAATTTTTAAAAAAGTAGGGTGTGTATAAATAAAAAATTAACTATTCACTGGATTCTTAGGAAAATGTCTGAGCCCTTGAAATAGGTACTGTACTGTCTGGTTTGGGGTGGGGGCCATCACAGTGGAGGCTGCTAACACCAGGTCACTGGTTTCAGTCAGGGGTATCAGGTAACAGCAGTCATTCAAACATATATCTGGTC
The DNA here is from genome assembly GCF_003369695.1 of Bos indicus x Bos taurus. Lineage (NCBI taxonomy): Eukaryota > Metazoa > Chordata > Mammalia > Artiodactyla > Bovidae > Bos > Bos indicus x Bos taurus. The sequence goes on along the minus strand of NC_040085.1, from coordinate 65,467,878 downwards.
TTATGTTTATTATTTAATAACGTTGGAGGTGGGGTTTCATGCTGAAAGGAGCCAGTGTATCTTAACACAATCTGCTTCTGAACTCCAACCAGTGTGCGTGTGCACTTCCATACAAAATCATCCATATCTACAACTGAAAAATGAGGTTCATTACTCAAGTTTCAAGGGGAAGAGTCACGTTTCAAGCAAAGAGTGTTGTCACAGCTGAAAAATGGGCACTGTGGACGAACTCAATAGGGTGGGTGGGTAGCTGCTTGCTGTCATTTATTAACAAGAAGAGGATGAGAGAACGTGCACGGGAATATGAATGTGTGTGAATTCTGGAAAAGGAAATAACTAGAGAGAGACTGTGAGATGGGGTAGTGGGATTTTAAGGTGTTGGGTATTTGTCAATGAAAACTTTTCCTTTATAGGAAAACAAGATTTTGTAAATAGCAAAATTCATTTTAAAAGTCCTATTTATACCTTTTGTGACGAGGCTGTGAATTAAAGTGCCTATCATTTAGTAAGTTCTTCTAGAGATTTAAAGAGGGAACACCCTGTTCTCCTGTCTCTTATCTGCTCTTGTAAGGAGAGCATCTTACACGTTTCTGAAGCACAAGGCTTCGGCCCAATAATAACCAAGAAAAAGCTGTCACAGTATTCACTGGTTTAACACCGTTCAGATACTCCAAGGTCTGACTAATCTAAAGAGATGCAGGCCAGTTAGAAAGTGTGTGTTTCAACTGATCACAGTCCTAGAAATGAAAGAGTAATTGTAATACCTGAGAGTACCAGCCCTGTCGAGCAATACTCAGTGCGCAAGGGAAAACTTACCAAGTCTTTGGCTTCTGCTAGAAGATCTTCAACGTCAGAGAAGCTGAAGCTGGCTACAGTGATGAACTGGCTGACAACAGACACAAACTTATCTCCGGGCTGTGAGGGCTGAGACTTCTGATATTCCAGCTCCTTAAACACAGGGAATGGATAATGTCAACGCAGGCTTCAGATGCAGACGCACCTTGTTTCATTTCCCTTATGCCTCAAATTTAATAAAAGTCAGAACGGCAAACACATCAAAACTACTGCAGAAACGTCTTAATGATAGTTCATGTCCTGCTCTGCTTCTGCCCACCCTGCCAGAGTCATGCCCATGTGTGTAAACACATTTGCAAAATGCAATTTAACCGGTCATCCGAGTACTTTATTGGTGTGGTTTTTGTATACTGGCTTTAGAATGTAAGCAGATTAACATTTGGATAAAATTCATAGAAGTTAAATAATGGAGAGCAAGTTGGATTAAAAGGGTTTGTGACTGAAAGCAAGAGAATTTGTAGATATTCTGTGCTCAGAACTCTGGTGTCTTGATTTTTTCCCCTTTTTTCTGTATCTGCCGAGTCTACTTATTTCATAAGCTGTGATATCTAGGTCAGTAGAATTTCAGCTGTAGCGTTTGGCACTGTAATGCCATTTTTCTTCTCATCCATACCATTCGGGTTTTGTGAACAGTCAGGTAGAGGTGTTAGTGTCGTGTTAATTAGCCATCCTCTCCATTACCATGGTGATGAACACAGCTTATTCAAATTTCATTTCAATAATAACTTAAACCATTTCCAGATGCATTCTCCTATTTCATTCCACAAAACCTCTATGAGTGTTCAATTATTATGCCAATTGTATTGACACATAAATTGAGGTTCAGAGGCATTCTTTGCTCAAAGTCAAGTAGCTGATAAGTGATACAGCCAAAATTTGAACTCAACCTCTAACTCCAGGGTCTCAGTAACAACTTCTCTGTGTATCTATTGACTTATTCTGGATCTCTATTTTCTTCCATACCTGCTATGGCAGAGAGTCTAACAAGCAGGAGAGTAGAGGTCACAAGCTAGGGGTTGATTCAGCTCAAGCACTGACTTGGTTTTTATCCATGGCAAGTAGCCTGGGCCTTAGTTTCTTCACTCATAAAAGGAGGGCAATATACATATTACCAGGGGAATCAAGTGAAATAAAAGTGGAAACTTTTATGGAACTTGCTCTGATTAAAAGAAATTGCCACAATTCTAGTCCTTGGGTTGGTAAGGGAGTTATATATGTGAGGTGCAGAGATGTGAAAACAATTTTAACGTGTTTCATGAATGTATAATTTCATGAGAATTCCACCTTTGATATCTTTCCAACAGTATGACTGACTTGTGCAAAGCACAGTTGGGACGCATGAATATTTGTACAGGTTAAAGTCTGCCCCCCAATATTTCCTCCCTCTTAACATTTAAGCTGCCGGGGGTAGAGAGATGCTGCTGTAGGCCGTTTCCTATGAAGAGTGTGTTACAGTGTACATGACCCAGGGGCTAGAGAGATTTCAGCAAAATGACCTTTAATAAATCCCTCAAACACACAACTTCCTTGGGACCCCTGTTTTATGCCTTGTTCTGAACTAGCTCAGATGCAGGGCTCAGAGCATCCATTATCAGACTTTAGGGCTGTCATAGCTGCCATGCTAGTCTCAAGAAAGCTTTCCACTGGGAGGAAATACAGCAGAATGAAGGCTATAAACAAGCTTTGTCCCAAACCGCCCTTACCCTGTTTGGCCTGTGAAAGCCGAGGACCATGTGCCACGCTCCTTTATAGTCTCCCAGCCACAGGGCTGGGAAAACAGTGCACTCAGTTCATCTCCTGCACTTTTTAAACAGTGGCCTACCCACCACGTCTTTCTTCTTCCTCCCCCCAAAAAAGGGAAAAAGAGAAAACCTCACATGCTCCTTAATTTATTAAAAACAGAAAAGATTAGCATCGTGACTTTAATTTGTATTAGAGCTTCTTAATGATGCCAACTACTTTCTATGGCAGTTTTACAAGCAGGAGGAGGGTCCTTTTGGTGTTACCCATAAGTTGATCTGTGGGGCACCTTCCCGAGCTGCCTGTAAACCAGCCTCCTGCACCAAGGGCCAGGCCAGAGCCCTGTCTGCTCTTGGGAGCGAGGCTTCCACCCTAATCTGTCTCCATCTTGGTGACAGCCCCCGTGTGGTACCCACGGGGCACCGCGCCCTCAAATCAGGGTTAAGGCCACTGGCTCCTCTTCCTCCAGCACTCTGATCTGCTTTCCTTCCATGGAGCCCGGGCTTAGGTCATCTCGTAGACTTGGGCGGCTTCCCTCCTCTGTACCTAAGCTCACTCTCCCTCCTTCTAAGCCGTAGCTTGAAGTTCATCTCATCTAGAAGAGATACTTCCTCTCACACACGCCAGCTATTCCCTAAGGCCCAGGCTAACCTAAATCACCACCTTCCTTTGAAAGGCACCTTTGTCATCACTTTACAGGAGGTAAACTGGACTGACTGCTCCTGGCCACTGTAACACGTGGAGGGCAAGCATTCTGAGCCATCGTGATCTCCTCGCCTTAAGAATGGACTGTACCCTCAAAGTGTTCAATGCATTCTCCCCAAAGGGTCAATGCAAAGACGACAGAGAAGTTCCACTGCTCTACTGACAGTGAACATTTATCAAGAGAACAGGAGCACTGAGCAGACCTTGAAGAGTCTCTAGCCCAATCCACTGTCACAAGTCCTACGTCACAGGTAGCAAAGTGGTAGAACCCTGGGTCCAGTGTCCCAGCTCCCGTGATGCCCGCTGCTGTGTTGCCAGGCTAAACACAGTCTGCCTTTGCTTCTCTGTTTTTGCATTTTATTTTTAATAGTAAATGTTTCTCCCGAGCATACCAGCATGCCAAGGCAACTGGCAACTCCTCCGCTGGACACCAGTAATGACAAGACTGGGAATTAGAACAAGAAACAGAGACTCACCATCTCTACTGCTTTCAGGCCACTTCTCAACGTGCTTATTTCTTTGTCCAGCTCAGTCATGCTGTTGTAAATGGCAGCATTTTAGTAACTAACATGGGACTTATACTTGTGAATTAAATGTACAATGAGTTTAAATATTTCATTCTTGGTCATCCACACTATTTTAAGTGTTTAAAATTTTTAAATTAAAATTCATTTTAAATGCTTAAAATTCTCTTCAGCATTCAGATCTCACAGAAAGACAGCAACATTTTAAACTTATATGGATTATGTTTCTTGTTTTCCATAGCCAGCAGGTATGAGAGGGAGAGATATATATAGGTATATTGGATAAAAAGAACAGAATAGAAATATGACGTATTAATCTCACAAAAATCTCACTTAAGCAAATTATGGTATGTAGAAATAAATTTCTTGCCACGTGTGACTTCCTTTGGACAAGGGGAAGAAAGAGCTAAGGCACAGGCATGTGTGTGCTGTGCTCATCATTACTGTATTGCTTTTCAAGAAAACTCTGATAGTCTGAGGGCTTCCCATGTGGCTCAGCTGGTAAAGAATCTGCCTGCAATGCAGGAGACCCCAGTTAGATTCCTGGGTTGGGAAGATCCCCTGGAGAAGGGAAAGGCTACCCACTCCAGTATTCTGGCCTGGAGAATTCCATGGACTGTATAGTCCTTGGGGTCGCAAAGAGTCAGACATCACTGAGTGACTTTCACTTTCACTGATAGTATGAATACTACAAGGTGATAGCCTACATTTCAATCAAAAATGATTTTTCTTAGTTTTCATTTTTGTTTTTTTTTTTTAAAACGAAGTTTCCTAGACTTTTCTCATAATGCTTTTTATTTGATGGCTTTAAACATTAGAGATTATAACCATTCTCACAGAGAATTCACAAGTAAACAAATTCGCCAATACTTCATTTACCTTCACATTTTAATTGCATGCCTTACACCATGGTACATTTCTCCCAAACTCTACAGAGGAAAAAAATTAGGCTGCTCATCAGATTTTTCAAAATGACTGCAAAAAGATGCAGTTTAAAGTATTTTTTTTTAAGGGGGGAGAGGAGCTGGGTGCAATAGAAGAGCAGCAAGGAAAAGTGCATGCCCCTCACGAGGTCTCTGAAAAGTGGTGTGAAGTTTATGGGGAAAACCTGGCGTCTTTCCACTTTATTTGTATTCCTTCATTTGCATAAAGACTGCTTTCCATTAAAAGGCTGCTTGGTTTCTGGGAGTGTATGCACCTGGGAAAATTGATACCAGCAACGCCCTGACCTGCAGCACTTCTGTTTGCTTAACGACAAATCCTCATATTCTCATTTAACTAAGGGTGCTCCCACCTGTATTTTAAGAGAACCACCCCTTCCAACTAGTGAAACCACATTTCTTCCCTGTATCTTCGTAACTCAGAAAATTAGGTTTTGCAGAAGTTAAAAACTGTATCCAGGAGTATGCCAAAACAGCTAGAACAAGTATACACAACATACGCTCACAGTATGGTTCAACAATACCTTGAACAACACAGGTGTGAACTGTGAGGGTCACTTACACATCATTTTTTCCCCAGTAATTATGGACTAAGTGATTTGTGGCTGACTGATTCCTCAGATGTGGAACCATGGATGTGGAGGAACTCGTATAGGAAGGGTCAATTATAAAGTTATATGTTGGATTTTCAAACTGTGCGTGGGCGTTAGGGAGTGTGTTGGCACCCATAACTCCCTTCTTCAAGAGTTAATCATATATTCAAAAGTATGTAATACATCTGGGTGACTTGGAAATGATTCAAACTACTTCAGGGGAAAGCTGAAGTATACTATTCAGGGGAAAGCAAGACAGAAGGACCCTCTTAAGGTAACACTATCTCAATGGCTAAAGCAAGGGATTTGAAAAGCTGAAACGATTCAGTGTTAGTACTTACTTTACTTTTGCTGCTTGAGGAATGTCCCGCAGCTCCTCATTTAGATTGAGAACCTTGGGGTATTTATTTTCCACAATAGTGATGAGATAGTGCAAAAGTGTAATGTTCCTACAGTTAGAGGAGAGAGTATTAAACATGGTTGATATCGGCATATGATTTGCATATTCAAGTGTCTGATTCCAAAAGAAAGCTGTATCCTGCATTACTTTCAAAATTTGGAGGTTCCTGTAAAGCAGGAATTCAAGAGAAAGGGATAAGAGGAGAGTATTTATGGGATTTACATAAATAGATGTCAAAAGAGGCACACATCTTCTCAAACGGAAGGGCAGGGGATGAGATTTACATTTTTGGCCCATAATGAGGACGCTTCCAAATCTGGGTGATGCGATGAGTGATGAAAATGAGTCTGAACCATTGCCAGTGGGGACATCCCTTCACAGTGCATCCACCCAAAGATGAGACCTGCCCTGGCAGTTCAGAACAAAGCAGGGTCGGGTGGGGAGTGAGGGATGTCTGTCTAATGCACCAAAGAGGACAGTTAATTTTCAAGTCTGAGAGTACAGACCAGCGACCCACAGATGGGAATCACTGAGAATTCTCATTTAAGGTTTCTTTGGTCTGGGGGATAACATTTTCCCCTTTTGACTCGTTTGTTTTTCTCTTTCCCCCTCTGACCTCATCTGTTTTGCTGCTGCAGCAAAGGGTGGCTGGAAAGTTAGGAAGCCCCCCCCCATTTCAGGGAAGGGCCTGGAACTGGGCCAGGACTATGCCATCATGGGTATGATATCCTCGCAGCCTAATTTTAGCAACACTTCAGCTCCTAACTGCATAACTGGCTCCCTCTTCAGTGTTGACAGGGCTGAACCCTGACTGACCTGGGCTGAAAAGGCAGGCATCTGATAACTGTATCCATGAGGCCACGCCATAGGAGTCTGGTCCCCTTGTCCCCGACTCCAATGCACACTACAATCACGTGAATCCCAGATGCCTGTGCCAACCTGGGATTCATCAGTTGGAATGAAGTGGGAGCCAGGCTGAGTATTTTTAAAAACTTCCCATTGAGTCTAACAGCCAAGATCAAGAACCACTTAGTCTGTTGAAAGTTACCATAATTAGGAGGACACAAATACATTGCTTAAAAACCATTTCCATAATTTTTAGGCAGTTTGCTAATTCACAAGGCTAAGTCACAACAGTCTCCCCAGCAACTAAAGTGAAGCAAAGTTGGCAAACAATTTTTTTCCATATCAATGCAAACCATTTCTGGTTACCCTTGTAGCTTCCTAGAAGTCAATGCAATCCTATTCCTCTGAGATAACTGGCTCACGTGGAAAAAAATTTCCCCTTATTTTTCTTGCTCTCAATAATTAGAGAACCATTGTTCAGCAAAGTAAAACAGTAGCTAATAGTTCTGGTCACTTATTTTGCAGATGTTCAGCTGTATTGTTCCATTTCAATTTTGCCATTCACAGAATCTATGTGTCTGCCATGTGCTGGTTGCATGAGGGGCAAATTCCAGAGCCCATCATGAGAAAGACTAATGCTGTTTTCCTTCATTATTTTAGAGAAATAAATGTATTTAATCATATATACTTTTTGTGTGGAGAAAGACTTAAAACTAGATCAGTTTCTATATTTGTCTGTTATCCAAATAACACCTGATGTGAATGAATATAAATTCTTGAATAATAAAAACTAGACATCTCACATTGGATTATTCTCTGGTCATTACCATAAACAAGCCTATAATGCAGAGTGAAGAGGGAAAAGAAAAAGATCAGAAATGGTTTTGTTTATTAATGTTTTGAAAAGGCTAACTGTGTACTTAGCCTTTTTATTTTTATATTAACTAGTAGATAATCATGTAGTAAGTGCCCGGTTATCAGTAAGTTGGAAGGGTGGGATGCAAAGGGTATTAAGGGCATGGTATGTGTGCACACCTGTGTGTGGAGAGGCCCTCCACCTGTGACGGGTGGTGAGGGTTTTCTTCTGCCCCAACCTATAAGCTCAGGGGAAGAGAACTCCCTTCCTTAAAAGATGGCTGGCCTTTCACATGCAAATAAGATGCTGCAGTTATCTACTACAACTTTCAAATAAAATCTGCCTATTGGTAGAGGAAAGCTGTGGGCAGACCACTAGAACAGTTGTCAAATATCTGTAAGGCCAAACAGGCTGTGACCTCAGACAAGCTAAATGAGACACCTGACCCTGACCCTGGCCTCCGTTTCTTTATCTGACAACAGGTGATATAGCACTTGGCCTGGAGACTTCACAGGCTGTTGTGACAAGCACATGTGAAACGGCTCTGAAAGGATCGAGTGCTTACATTAAAAATAAGGTGGTGGTGACAGAATCTATCAGCTGCCCTTTGTTAATCTATTTCTACACAATGTAAAAATAAGGCTTAGCTCTACAACTAAACACATTGCTTATTTCTTATAGGATGGATTCAAGGTTGCCATTATGCTATGCTTCACTAACCCTATAGAAAATACAGAGTAAAAAGCTCACTAGTTGGGAATAATTAGGGTGAAGAGAAGTATTTCTAAAAAGAATTCAGGTTACAGAGAAGTTTACCTTAGAAACAATTCCTTCCAAGACAGTGAGAACCTTAGAGAACTACAGTTCTCAGAGAAGCTAGAGTTAATATGCCTAATGCCCTTGCCAGTAAATGACACCAGTGCATTTTCACATCCTGGTGTCTCTAATAAGAATCTGTTCACTTGTTCACTTAAAACACACTTTCTAGGAAGCATTTTAATGAGTCTTGGGATGAACAGCTGAACACCAACAGCCAGAACGCATGTATACCCTCATCTTTTCATATAGCTGCTTGCTTCCAGGTACTAAGGAAAACACAATCTAAAAAGCCAGCAAGCCTCACATTCTATCCTCAGCTGCTAGTTTATCTTTGTGGAGGAGTAGCAATTAGGAGAGGTCACGAGGAGACTATTAGGATGCTGGTAATGCTCTGTTTCTTGATCTGGTCACTACTTACACAGATCTGTTCAATTTGTGAAACCTCATCTAGCAGTGTATTTCCAGTGTGTGAACTTGCCTTTCACATATTACACGATACAAAATGTTTACCTGAGAAAACCCAAAACACAAAAAACTTGGACTAGATGATATCCTTGTGGAATGAAAATAAAGGATAACTGGCCCAGTGGGAACTTGGGATTCGCGTGGTCCTGAGGTAAGAAAGGATCAGTGTCAGAGGAGGACAAGAAGGAGAAAGTGCAGACCAGACACTTGAGTGTCAGGAGGCCCAGAGTTATACAGCTGAGCCCCAACCTACGTGCTCAGGTTCTCCATACTTACTTGTCAATACTGGATTTGGTGTCGGCAATCTTATTTAGGCTGGATATCTTGAATCCATACGCATTGCCTCTTTGGCCTTTATTCATGTAATTTCCAAACGCCAAAACCACTTCCAGCAACTGCTTCAGGGCACCACTCCTAAACACCTCTTCTGAGCCAGAACGAATTGCTTCAAAACAAAATACACAAAACTATTACAACCAAGACTTTTCAGTGATACTCATCCTAAATCCACACCCGATAACAGATACCAAAGATGTAAGATGGGGTCATTAGAATACCTGGGAGCACTTTCTGAACACCTATACCAGAAGCAAGACAGGAGGGGGCCAGGAGAGTCAGCTCAGGTTGTTCAAGAGACCCAGAGGCAGCTGCACAATCCCAGCCTTTCTTTTTCCTGGTTGATTCACCGACCGTAAGCAGTTAGGAATACATAGAGCGTCAATTGCATTTTCCACATTCCTTTGCAGACCCTTTCTTGCCTGGTGTGTGAGTCAGATCACAGGACTATTGACCAATTTCACCAGTAGAAAAACTGGGCACACGTGTGACATGTCACAGCTGGCAGGTGTCATCAGGGCCCCAAGGCCAGCCTGCACTCTGTGCTGGGCTCATAAGTTGCCCACATTTCAAACAGCTAAAAATTGAACAGCCTCAAAATCAAACCACCTACCAGCCTCAAATCTTCCTTTAGAAAAATCCAGTAAGATTCAAATCAACAAAATTAGAAATAAAAATGGAGAGATCACAACAGACAACACAGAAATACAAAGGATCATAAGAGACTACTATCAGCAGCTATATGCCAATAAAATGGACAACTTGGAAGAAATGGACAAATTCTTAGAAAAGTACAACTTTCCAAAACTGAACCAGGAAGAAATGGACACTCTTAACAGACCCATTACAAGCACGGAAATTGAAACTGTAATCAGAAATCTTCCAGCAAACAAAAGCCTAGGACCAGATGGCTTCACAGCTGAATTCTACCAAAAATTTAGAGAAGAGCTAACACCTATCCTACTCAAACTCTTCCAGAAAATTGCAGAGGAAGGTAAACTTCCAAACCCATTCTATGAGGCCACCATCACCCTAATACCAAAACCTGACAAAGATCCCACAAAAAAAGAAAACTACAGGCCAATATCACTGATGAACATAGATGCAAAAATCCTTAACAAAACTCTAGCAAACAGAATCCAACAACATATTAAAGAGATCATACATCGTGACCAAGTGGGCTTTATCCCAGGGATGCAAGGATTCTTCAATATTCACAAATCAATCAATGTAATACACCATATTAACAAATTGAAAAATAAAAACCATATGATTATCTCAATAGATGCAAAGAAAGCCTTTGACAAAATTCAATATCCATTTATGATAAAAATAAAAAAAAACCCTCCAGAAAGCAGGAATAGAAGGAACATACCTCAACATAATAAAAGCTATATATGACAAACCCACAGCAAACATTATCCTCAAAGGTGAAAAACTAAAAGCATTTCCCCTAAAGGCAGGAACAAGACAAGGGTGCCCACTCTCACCACTACTATTCAACATAGTTTTGGAAGTTTTGGCCACAGCAATCAGAGCAGAAAAAGAAATAAAAGGAACCCAGATTGGAAAAGAAGTAAAGCTCTCACTGTTTGCAGATGACATGATCCTCTACATAGAAAACCCTAACCTAATGACTCCACCAGAAAATTACTAGAGCTAATTAATGAATATAGTAAAGTTGCAGGATATAAAATCAACACACAGAAATCCCTTGCATTCTTATACACTAACAATGAGAAAACAGAAAGAGAAATTAAGGAAACAATTCCATTCACCATTGCAATGAAAAGAATAAAATACTTAGGACTATATCTACCTAAAGAAACAAAAGACCTATATATAGAAAACTATAAAACACTAGTGAAAGAAATCAAAGAGGACACAAATAGATAGAGAAATATACCGTGTTCATGGATTGGAAGAATCAATATAGTGAAAATGAGTATACTACCCAAAGCAATCTATAGATTCAAAGCAATCCCCATCAAGCTACCAATGGTATTTTTCACAGAACTAGATCAAATAATTTCACAATTTGTATGGAAATACAAAAAACCTTGAATATCCAAAACAATCTTGAGAAAAAAGAATGGAACTGGAGGAATCAACCTGCCTGACTTCAGGCTCTACTACAAAGCCACAGTCATCAAGACAGTATGGTACTGGCACAAAGACAGAAATATAGATCAATGGAACAAAATAAAAGCCCAGAGATAAATCCATGCACCTATGGTCACCTTATCTTCGACAAAGGAGGCAAGAATATACAATGGATTAAAGACAATCTCTTTAACAAGTGGTGCTGGGAAAACTGGTCAGTCACTTGTAAAAAAATGAAACTAGAACACTTTCTAACACCATACACAAAAATAAACTCAAAATGGATTAAAGATCTAAATGTAAGACCAGAAACTATAAAACTCCTAGAGGAGAACATAGGCAAAACATTCTCCGACATAAATCACAGCAGGATCCTCTATGACCCACCTCCCAGAATATTGGAAATAAAAGCAAAAATAAACAAATGAGACCTAATTAAGCTAAAATATTTTGCACAATGAAGGAAACTATAAGCAAGGTGAAAAGACATCCTTCAGAATGGGAGAAAATAATAGCAAACGAAGCACCTGACAAAGAATTAATCTCAAAAATATACAAGCAACTCCTGCAGCTCAATTCCAGAAAAATAAATGACCCAATCAAAAAATAAGCCAAAAAACTAAACAGACATTTCTCCAAAGAAGACATACAGATGGCTAACAAACACATGAAAAGATGCTCAACATCACTCATTATCAGAGAAATGTAAAGCAAAACCACGATGAGGTACCATTTTACGCCAGTCAGAATGGCTGCTATCCAAAATTCTACAAGCAATAAATACTGGAGAGGTGTGGAGAAAAGGGAACCCTCTTACACTGTTGATGGGAATGCAAACTAGTACAGCCACTATGGAGAACAGTATGGAGATTCCTTAAAAAACTGGAAATAGAACTGCCATATGACCCAGCAATCCCACTGCTGGGCATACACACCGAGGAAACCGGAATTGAAAGAGACACGTGTACCCCAATGTTCATCGCAGCACTGTTTATAATAGCCAGGACATGGAAGCAACCTAGATGTCCATCAGTGGATGAATGGATAAGAAAGCTGTGGTACATATACACAATGGAGTATTACTCAGCCATTAAAAAGAATACATTTGAATCAGTTCTAATGAGGTGGATGAAACTGGAGCCTGTTATACAGAGTGAAGTAAGCCAGAAAGAAAGACACCAATACAGTATACTAACACATATATATGAAATTTACAAACATGGTAATGATAACCCTGTATGCGAGACAGCAAAAGAGACACAGATATATAAAACAGTCTTTTGGACTCTGTGGGAGAGGGCGAGGGTGGGATGGTTTGGGAGAATGGCATTGAAACATGTATATTATCATATGTGAAATGGATTGCCAGTCCAGGTTCGATGCATGATACAGGGTGCTCGGGGCTGGTGCACTGGGATGACCCAGAGGGAGGGGATGGGGAGGGAAGTGGGACGGGGGTTCAGGATGGGGAATACATGTACACATGAATCCGTGGTGGATTCATGTCGACGTATGGCAAAACCAATACAATGTTGTAATTAGCCTCCAAAAAACAAATTAATTAAAAAAAAAAAGAAAAATCCAGTAAGGCCCCATTGTAAGAAAGATAACTGTAGGTTTGGTGTCAGTAGCAATCAAATTCCTCACCAATACCCAGAGAGCAAAAGCCCAGGGGTTGTGCGTGAGCTCCAGTACTCAGGCTAGGCCAGCAAGCTGAATGCAGACCTTAAGTAATTATCTGCCAGAATTCCAACAGATTTCAAGGGAAAAAAAAATTACCAAAGGGATTCTATTGACTATATGCACTTGCATGCACTTGTACATGAGCACTTGGGATGAATAGCATTTCCATTCTGAGGGACTTGACTTTACCTTCTACTTTGGGTTTCACTTCTGCTACACGCTCTGCGAACTTCTTTTGAAGTACAGCGATTGCAGTCTTTGTTGATAATGATTAATTCTGTAAGAGCAAGCATTAACTAATGAACACTTAATACACCTATATTCCCTCAAAGGTGACAGTACCTCGGAGCACCTGTGCTGCCTTCCCCCCTTCTCCTCCCTCCTCCCTGCCTAGAGAGTTCCTCTCTGGGACAGAAGCACAGGGCCTGAGCCCAACCATGCCTGCAGAACCCACTTCCCACTGCCCTACAGGGCGTGTTCCAGCAAGGGCAGCAGGTCCTCAGCTCCGATCAGCTTAGGCAGTTGCTAAAAGCAACTGGGAGCTAACTGCTCTTGACTGAAGCCCCCTTCTCTTCCTCAGAGTCCCAGCAGCTCTTGAGAACAGAAAAGAGATAAAAAGGAATGAAAATGTAAAGACTCCCCTCTGCTGCTGCAAATAAGAGGCTGATGCCTGCCCTCCTCCTGTGCTGCCTCACTTTCTACAAAGTTTGTCTTTGGCAGAACTGTAGGGTAAAACTTGTCTCCAGGCTTCTTTCCTTACACCGTCTCTCCCTACACCTTCCTCTTTCTTCACAGCTGGCTCCCTATCTGTGCCCCTCAGAACTGGAAAGCTCTGCTTTCCAGGAGAGCAACTAGCACCTAGAGATAACAGGGAACTGGCCTCTGACTGCCACCAGGACAGGTTGCCTGGTGTTTCTGAGTGGGTGAGAGTGGGCACTTCTGCCAGACCTTCTGAAATCACTGCTTGATCTGCTCTTCAGTGGAAACTTCAGTTTAGGAGGACCAGGGATCAGCTCTCATCCAAAACTATGCCATATAATCAGACAGATGCAGCCCAGGTTCTGTTCTTATTCAGTGACCTTGAACAGGAACCTTAACTCCTCCATTAGTTGGCAAAAAATATTTCCCTGCCTGACAGCCCTCCTGGGAGTGCTGATAGAAGGATTAAGATGCATGCAAAGACCTAGACAGTTACTAAGTGGCAGCTACTGTGGTCATATATTTGTCCACATGAAGGGACAAATGCACACCTGTCAAAATTTCAAAATCATCCTTTATTCTACAGTAGTATATGAAATGGCAAGTTGAGATGAAACAAAAATAAGTTCAGACACAGCAGAAATGTAGAGTGAGAGGCATGTTTACCTTCACCACCACGTAGGCCATCGGCACTCAGGGGAGGCACTCTGTCCTGAGGTTGACTGAGAGTTTCAAGACCACTGGTTCTTGCCTAATGCAGAATCAATTCGCTAGGCCTGGGAGGGCAAATCGACTCAGCTCACATGCCAAATTCAATTACGGAGCAGAGGCTGCTGTGGGGCTTTCTGGAGAAGGGCTGAGAAAGCTTGCCAAGGCTCCATGGGAAGAGTGCCATGATTGATTAGTGATGTCTGCATGTGTCATGATTTGACATCTAGGCCCTGGCTATTTTGTTATGTGGGCTCCAGGCTGTTACCTTTGAGTCTGTCCACTGTTTTCTATTTTACAACAACCTTGAGATGTTGAAGTACAAGGAAGAATGAGCTAGAATCCCAAGAGATCAAAATGGTAAGAAGGATGACGCTGACTGGAACCAGGAAAAGTTATGACTTGATTAGGTCAAAGTACATGAGTCAGAGGCCCAGAGATAGAGATAATTGTGAAGAAACCCTGACCCTGGCTTACCCATGGGCAAGAACACACAAAACAGAACAGTCAAGTTCCACACAACTCAGATTTGAGGGATTTAAAAAGACTTCAAATTAAGCCAGGTTAATTGGCCCAGATAATTCAACAGGAATCAAAAGTTTCACTTCCTTAGAAAGGCCAGGGGCATCTTTGCTTTTGAAACATTTTCAAACTCACCTGCTCATCTCAAAAAGGAATCTGTCAGCCTTGGCCATCCGATCTAGTTCATGTTTATGTTCTTCCAACAGGTCAATATCACTTTTTTCAGGAACAAATTTCAAGAGCTAGAAAGTACACACAAATATTAAAACTGAGGTTTATAATTTAAATTCTTGTCCTAATTTTTCACCCTTTCAGTTAAATTTGTCCCATGATGAAAATTTAATTTTTTAATTTATAAGCTCTCCTCATAGGTGACTGTTACGATACAATAGAAGTGATAAAATCTTTCCATTTAGGTGGCCAAAAGGTACAAACTTCCAGTTACAAGATAAACCGGTACTGGGGGTGTAATGTACAACATGATGGTTATAATTAGCCCTGCTTCTTGATATATATGAAAGCTATTAACAGAGTAAATCCTGAAAGTTCTCATCACAAAGGAAGAAAAACTTTTGCTTTAAAAATATTTTATATATAAGAAATGACAGGTGCTAACTTAACAGTATGGAAACCATTTCAAATTTGATAGTCAAACCATTACGCCATACACCTTAAATTTATAGTGATGTATATTTCAATCAAAATGGGTGCGAAAACTTTTCTATTTTTACTTGAAAGTAGTTAAACAGGTGTAAGATTCATTTCTGGTACCTATCTGTTCTTTAATGCCTCTCATTCACAATCGAGAAGTTCTTTCCCAGACCTACTTTACAGAGACCATTAGACGGACCTTAGAGATTCAATACTAGAGATTAGGCCACTTCCCCAGCATTATAAAACAAGTGCATATGATATTCAGAAATAGAACTTGGGTCTTGACTTCCAGCTGTCTTTTTTTTTTTCTTCTATACATCATGCTGGAATGAGTAATTCTGTGTGTATTTTCCAATCAATTTGCTTATTTCTTGGGCTCATCTAATTCCATCTCCTTGTTTGCTCTATGTAGAGCTGGGTGAGAAGGACACAGAAGGACTTAAAGTTTTTGATTCCACATTTTATTTTGCAGGAAGAAATGAGCATGGAATGTAGAAGAGATAGCAATAATACTTTAAGTTGAAAAAGCACTTCTGTATGTGTCTAATTTCCTTTAAAAGCACAAACGTATATGTGTATGCCCAGGCCTGTGTGTGTGTGTGTGTGCTATTTTCTAGATCAAATATTCTCGGACTTTAAAAGAAAAAATTTACACTAAGCCTCTGGGCCCCAAGTTCCTACCCATAACTCAGTGCTGGCACTGGGCTGTCCACTTAGCAGACTTTCAAATGTTTTTTGGGTTTAACTAAGGGACCTTAGAAAAGGCAGTCAGTCGAGGTACTGCCAGCAGAGAAAGAGAAGTGGAACTACAGGGAAGAAGATGAATGACGTGAGGTTGGAAATATATTCCCGGCAGAGTGCTTATCTGGGGTCTGGAATGGGCTGAGGTCTGGAATGGGCAGCGTAGCATTTATAAAGGAGGAAGAGCAGCTGTCATGGCAGTGGGGGAGGGTAGAGGTCGGGGAGGGCAGGGAGGAGCAAGGCCTTCATAGGAAATTCAGTCTTTATTTTGAAGGCATGGGATGTAACATAAAATCTTAAGTAGGGGAATGAGTTTGCACTTTAAAAAGATCACTCTGCCTGCAGAATGGAGAAAATCAGAAAGGATCAGAAGTAGTGGGGGTTGTTATTAGACTGTTGATGCAGTAATCTAGTGGTGTCCTGGAATAGGTGGTGGACAGGTTCTAGAGCTATTGGGGGTGGGGGGGTGGGGTTTGAACTGGCCTGACTTGTTGATTCTGGTAAATGAGGGTCAAAAGGATGTGATCCAGGCAAGGAGGTACATAGAGTGGAACAGGGGGAAGGTTGGAGGAGGGTGGGTGAAGAGAAGATGAATTTAGTGTTTGAAATACTGACAAGAGAACAAAGCAGTGATTTCTAGTAGTGTGTGTGCTCAGCTGCTAAGTCGTGCCTGACTCTTCGCAATCCCATGGACTGTAGCCCACCAGGCTCCTCTGTCCATGGGATTTTCCAGGCAAGAATACTGGAGTGGATTGCCATTTCCTTCTCCAGGGCATCTTCCAGACACTGGGATCGAACCCGCATCTCCTGCATTGGCAGGAGGATTCTTTACCAGTGAGCCACCTGGGAAGCCTGTGATTTTAACAGGCAGGTGGACAGGTGGTCTGAAATTCCAAAGAAATCTGGAAGACAAAGCTCTGGTGTGGGTTACAACATGCACGGATGTGAGTAAGGTAACCAGGGATTCCATCAAGTGAAGAAAAGCAGGCCTTGAGAGAAGCTTGCATTGATGGGATGAGGATGCGAAGAAGAGTGACCTTCACAAGAGGCAGTGGAGGGACCCATGTGGAGTTACAGGGCCAGTGAAAGAGGCGTTTCATGTGGGCCAAGTGGCCGTTGCTGTGACACCCACCAGTACATCAAGGAAGATAAGGACTGCAAAGTGTCCCTTGGCTCTGGCAACAAGGAAGTACAAATCCTCAGTGAGAACAGCTTTAGGGAGGCGAGGAAAAGTGAACAGGCTTTCGAGAACTGAGTGTGTCGAAAGAGAGAGAGCACAGTAGCAAGTGGGGATGGGCGGTCTTAAGAGGTCTGTGTGTGTGAAGGGCTGGGACTTGAACAAGTTACATGTTGAGAGGGCAAGGTGGAAGACCACGAGGAGAGGGGCAGGGTCCTCTGGAAGGAAAGGATGGGCCAGAGCAGAGGCCAGGGGTCCCCTCTCCCCTCACAGGGTGGAGGGAGGAGAGGTGGAAGTAGACGCCAGGGAGTCCATAGGTTTGGCGGCCTGAGAGCGTCTAGGCACGGGTGTTCCCTTGTTCCAGTGGTGACACTGGATGGGACACACGTCTTCTTGTGCTTCCTCCGTGCAGGAGGGAAGGTGTTAGGGCGAAGGAAGGAAGGAAAAAGGGGGAGCACAAGGCTTGTTTTTTCCCCCGAGTTTGGATTTTTACCTTTCGGAATTCAGTTCTAGTATCAGGGATCCCCCATACCTGCCTGCTGAGTCCACAGACCCCTGTTTGGGATAACACAGGTGTTCTCTCTCTCTCTCTCCTGTTATTCACAAGGGCAACAGTGAGAGGCTGAGACTAAAGGCCTGGGCCTTCTCAAGGTAGAGTTGAGACCAGACAGTGTATGGACAGTTTTGAAAAGAATGAAGAGTCAGACAAACATCTGGTGATGAGGAGAAAGGTGTGCATCCCAAGAAAGAGGAGTGACCTCATCTGAGATCTGATCTCAGCAGCGAAAAGCAGCAGGAGAGGAGGGGATGAACTTGGCTCAGATGCAGACCATATTGAATCGTAAAGGATCCTGTGATCAGGCACAGGAAGGAGGGTTAGAGTGAGCAGGAAAAGAAAGAGCCTGGGAGATGAGCAGAGAGCACGACACTCAGAGCTCTCAGGAGAGCTGGGTCAGAAGTATCCCACTTGGCCAGAGCCTGCTTCAGTAGACTTCTTTTTTCCCTTGTATTTATCTGAAGTACACTCTATTTGCACTACAAGCTCTTTTGGCAAGCTTTAGAAATCCTTTCCCTCAAGGAGGAATTTTGCTGGATGCAATTTCACAGTAAACAGATGTGGTGGAATTTTAAACATACAACCTTGTCGACAGAGGCTGAAGACCTAACGACAAAAGTGCCTTCTGCCTCGTTCTTCACGCTGGGTGAAGCAGTTTCTGGTGCCAGCATTTGCAAAGCAGGGTCAGCTGGGGGCCGGGGAGGGACAGAGGGCAGTGGAGCTCTACTCTCAGGGGCAGAGGCTCTGTTTTGAGTGTTCTGAGAGGGAGAGGAGAATGAGGAGAGGAGCTGCAAAATGCTCGAAAAAGGAATTTTCAGTTTAGGAATAGTTTGAAACTATTTATGCACAGAGCATCCTAACAGACTTGGAAACATAGTCATTAACTATTTTGGGAACTAAATCAAACCTTAAAAGGACAGCAGAAAAAGTTTTTCCACTGCTGAGTGTGAGGGTTTTCACCCCGGATGACTGCAGCTGCAGAGGTTTCAGGGAGGGGCGGGCCCACGGAGGTGTGACGTCGCTCCTCCCACCTCGTGGCTGAGGCCTTGGGGGAAATCAGTGAGAACAGGACAGGAGGCACATGCAAACAGGCGCTCCGGCTGGAGCAGCCCACAGCCACGGGATCCCTGTTAGCGGAGCAAAACAGCCTTTTCCATTGCTCCTGGGAGCTGAGCACACCTAGAGGTGACACCTCAGGCTCAGCCGGGAATAGTGATCACCTGTGTCCACCCATGACCTCAGGTGGACCTGGCTCTAAGAAACAGGTGGGGCCTTGTGACCAAACTCTCTCAAAACGTGATTCTGCGGCAGGACAATGAGACAAGTTGACAGAGCAGGATTAGATCATGCAGAGACATTCCCACAAAGCACAGGAAAATTTAGGCGCAGACCAAGAGATAGGTAACAATCCCTGGGGTTATCTACCAGCACAATATTACCAACAGTATCATTTGGAAGATAAATGAACCAAGCTGCTGACAACACACAACACAGCTGGAGTGGCTGCACAGAGTGTGTTATGGAAATACTGCATGAAGAGAGGCTAGGGCACCACATCTGACCTGTTGCTTGGCCATAAAAAATTACAAATTATCTCCAGATCTCACTGACGAGGATGTATACTGACTGTGTTTAAGTCTACCCTACGCTTGCTAGCCCTGGCATTTGCATTTACTGACATTTACAACACAAGAAGAGTCCGATACAATTTACGAAGACAAAACCCAGCCCCAAGAAGTGCACACCCTGCCTTATGACACACACGAGTGCTGATGACAGCGCCAGGGGGTTGACAGTGGCTTTTGTGGTTGTGGGAATGGCGAGCCAAGACCAAGACACAAATGTGTCAGGGATTAAGCAGTGATTCAGTTTCTGCAGTGCAGGCTGTGATCTCACACTGCTGAGATTCTCAGTATTCCGGTGAAACAGACACTTTCTACTAAAGCTAGTAGATTTATGTGACCTGCTGAGGAGTAACAACTTGATGGCAGCAGCATGAGAGACAGACTCTGGCATTGAGGGTCTTAGGCATTTAACACACTCAGGACCATAATTCTCACCCATCATTTTGAGGAACAAGGGGAGGAGCAAGTCCTAGAGCCTCCTAACAGAGCCAAGTGGAACCTTGGCCTAACCTCCTCCACTGAGAGGTGAGGAAATTGTGTACTAACCACAACCAGGTCTCCATAGTATTCCTTCCCCGCTGAGTCTGGCATAACCTGTGCTCTGAGTGTTACCCGGCAGCTCACCTGTTCCAACATGTCCTTGGGCAGATCCTCCTGCTCATCCATGGTTAGAATTGCTCGTTTGATTTCATCATTGGATAATTTCAACCTGGAGAAAGAATGTTTTAATTTGTTGTGACTACTCAAGCTGATATTGTTAACAATTTAATATAAGATAACTCATTTTGCTACGCCAGTTGCCAACCTACAGGTACCATTTTTCTCAAAATCTCTCAGTGAAAGCTTATTTCCTGACCGTGTGGCACCTAAAAATAGTATTTTGAAATGGCTTTAACATTCTTTCTGGGCTTTGTAATGCTCTGCTGACACCGAGAACAAAGCTGTTATGTTCTACCATTTAGTTTCCTTAAGCAAGGGATTGGAAGATGAGAAGTAGGGAAAACACCCACACACAACTATTTAATACATAGTATTTACAGATTGCAGGTCAAAGAGGAAAATTAACTTTTTAACTTGATTATGTGTCAGGAGTGTTTAAGGTTTGCTCTCAAATTAAAAATGCATGTTGAGAATGTTATTGTGAAAAAAATTGAATAGTTGATATGCAAAATAACATAGCTGAGGCGTGTTCATATATGTTAGTTCATTTTGGATTCGAAATAACTGTGAAGATTTTTTTTTAATAGAGGGAGAAACTGAGGCTCATAATGGCTGAGTGATTTGCCCAAGGTCAAACGCATACAAAGGCACAGTATCTAACACAAACCCAACACTGTTGATTGCTAATCCCAAATTCTTTTAACAAATAGTGCTTATCTAGTTAATATCTCATAGGGAAGGATTTAAGCAAAAACTCAAATCCGATTTCTGTTTTCCTGTCTACCATTAATTCCTATGGTTTACTGATTTATATGAAGGATTTATGTCTTGATTATGGCAGGACAACAAAGTGTTGAATGTTAAAAAAGATGAAATTAAAACATGCTTGTAAAAATATGTTTTTATTAGATATAACCAAAAGTCTTAACTGGGGCAAAAAATCTTAATCAGATTATTAGCTGTTACAAAAGGATCATTCTTTTGTCCTGCTTATAAGCATCAGACTCAGACTTATTTAAAAATTCTTACTTCCTTATAAGCTACCACTAAGGTCTCATATTAACATTATTTTATTCATTCTTCTTGTTTATGATCTTCAAGAAGAATCACATTTAGGACAGAGGATAAAGACATAAACACACAAATATAGAGCAAGGAATATAGCCTTCATGTGTCACATCTGAAGGAAGGGGCTCTGGCATCAGACAGGTTGTAATCATGTCTTGGCCCTGACACTTCCTGGCCAGTGTGACCTTGGAAAATTTTTTTTCTTTAGCCCCAGTTGCTTCATCTATACAACAGAGATAATAACAACTATATTTTTTTAAAAAGGATATTTTTGTGTGTGTAAAGTGAAATAGCACATGCAAAGAGGTTAGCACAGTGTCTCACTATAGAAAGGGCACAATGAACTATGTATATTCTGCAAGGCAGATTTTTCTACCCAGGGAAAAAAAAGCAGCAATACTTATGTAACATTAATGTTCAAGTGCAGCTATTTGATCAATAAGTAGGCTTATCATGAAACTTCCCAAAGTGCTCTCAGAGCCATTATTTCACTAGAGTTTCCCTCTCTGTCTATAGCACCCATTAGGCCCAGGAGTATTAAAAAAGAAGTCATGGTGCTTATTTTAAAGGTGCTTATGTTTGAGATGGTTAGATGGCATCAGTGACTCAATGGACACAAGTTTGAGCAAACTCCAGGAGAAGGTGAAGGACAGGGAAGCCTGGCTTGTTGCAGTCCATGGGGTGGCAAACAGTTGGACGTGATTGAGCAACTGAAACAAATGTTTGGGAAAATCAGATGATAGGCAGAAACACTCCACACAAAGGTTACCTATGCTGTCCCAAGAGGGCTGGATGAGTGCACAGGTGGCCACAGAGCCCATGAAGAGGAAAGGACCTGGGCAAGACACAGCTCATTCTGGACATCTCTCGCCTGTCCTTTTCTCTAGATTTTGAGATGATCTTGTTAAATGCATCCATCCTGCCATCGATACTGCATGTTGTTTCATGCACCAATAAGTAGGCCAAGTAGAGGAATCAGATTGGGGAATCCTACTGTATAAATACTACTCTATTTCGTGCTTTTGAAACCAACTAGAGCACCTAGGCAACACGCCAATTTGTCCATGTTCTAGAACAAGACCTGTTCTCTTCCCTAGTCCAAGTTGTAGCACCATCATAACTCCTGGGCCATGGACAGAGACTCTGGACCAGACAGACTTCTCCAGGTTGATTTGGTCTGGAGACAATCATTTGCCATGAACATGGTCATTAGAACATCATGATGTAAAACCACCCATCTTAAACGGCACAAATAAGTTTATTTGGCATGGGTGAAACATACAACAGGGGAAAACTCTATCCCGGC
This sequence comes from Bos indicus x Bos taurus, assembly GCF_003369695.1. NCBI lineage: Eukaryota > Metazoa > Chordata > Mammalia > Artiodactyla > Bovidae > Bos > Bos indicus x Bos taurus. Next base: position 65,445,296 of record NC_040085.1, on the reverse strand, counting down.
TCAAGATCTCCATCACATGGGCCCTGGGTAGCCCTAGATTTCAGGACACTAAAGACTCTTGAGTCAAGTAAGGGCAAAGACCATGGTGTAGCCAGCAAGGCCAAAGAAGCAGGATGAGATAAGGCTGAAACTGCCATGAATGAAAACCAGCGGGCTGTGGAAACATCTAAAATTATCATGAGAAAAGCTCCATTTATTTAAAAAAAGATTAGTTCTGTGTCCTTTTCACACCAAGTGGGAGAACCACTTTATAGTGTCTTTCTGCTGAATCCTTCTGTTTTCCATGTAAGAGAAAAGGAGTTGAACATCAGAGTGAGAACAATACTTGACGTATCAGATTTGCATTTCATTAGCTCCCCATATGGAGTGCAGAACTTCTTGCTTTTGAAATTATATATATTTATGATGTTCAACCCCCTGAGGCTGTCTGGACTAAACACTGGCTCTAATTCATAACAATTTTGGTTTCTCTTAATGTGGCCCACAAAGAGACTTGAGACTTTAATGGCTAGTACTTAAGAAAATCTGCCTGTCAACATCCTGCCTTGCACGTGGCCTGTGGGAGCTGACAAAGCAGCGGTACCTTTGGGGAAAGAGGAGGGGGGTCCGCGGCCCTCTGGGAGGCTTCTCTAGGTTGCCAAAGAGTTCTTAGTATCGTCTGTCATCCATCAAATGAGCTGCTAATCTCTGTAATTGAAGGACCCTACCAATCCTAAACTTTTAATGGCTTTGAGAGCTTGGCAGTGTTCTGGTGTGCAGGAGGGTGGCAACTTGTGAGACACCCACTTCAACCTGCTATGCAAGGCAGGAAACAAACTGGCCATTTAAAACCAGTATTTAACTCCACCTTGCTCCACTCAAGTATTTCAAAAATTCGCCAAGAGACCTGGAACATCCAGGCGCAATTAAACTAAGTTAAGGATGGGTGGCTAGATCAGTCTGAGCTCTGTTTCAGTGGATTTAAGCCAAATCCCTCCACTTTAAAGTAGCTTTTTGTGGTTTACTACACCCTAGCTGTCATGTTACATGAGCATCTGGAAAAAAAAAGAATGGCAGAACACTTCATAAAAGTGTATTTTAGGGGGTTCATTTTGCAATATAAGCCAGCTTCCGAGATTCTTTTTTTTTTTTTCATTTTGAAAGGAGAGGAGAGGTATGCTTAGGGAATAAAGGCGAGAGAATTGTTAAGTTGCTACATGTCACCTAAACATACACAGCAGAGAAGCTGGCTGACTCTGCCGGGGGCCTGAGGAACACTTCTCCGGCATACCAAGTCCATTCCACTCACTTCTCAGGTCTGTGACAGGTAGGATTTGCGGTGGCCTGAAGCACCCCACCTTCCAGACAGCCTTTTTCTGGGTGCTGAGAGACCCTGGCCTCTCACGCTATGAGCACATGCACTTTCTCCCCTGCTTGGACCCTGCGATGAGGTGGGCTTTCCTTCCAGTTGACCTTTTTGGCTCCAGGTGAGGCCGTGGAACCTACGCCTGGCCAAATGGTCCATGAACTTCTGCAGTGTGTGGGTAAGGAAGAGGAGTTTTTAAAGATAACCAAACACTGCAGACATGTGCACATTACAATACCGCCCACAGAATATGCCACGGGCTTTCGCTGTGGTGGAATCTGGTATAATGACTGCATTGCTGGAAATTAAATTCCCAGTCAGCAAGAAAAGTCAGAGAGAGGGTCGCCAGACTTTGGGAACGCAATAAGCAGAAAAAAAGAAAGGCAGTACGTGTGGAAAGGCAGGAGATCTTGACATCAGCTTGGAAACACTCCTACTCGTCCCCAGGTACAAAGTCAGTCTCCAAATGCTAGTGACAGTTTCTCTCTCCAGTCCGTCCCTCATCAGGTTTTAGCTGAGCAACAAAAAGAGCGTCCTGTCTGATGGCAGCCTGTGCCTTCGGCTCTTGACCCCTTCCAACCTATCCTGCAAACCCATGAGATCAAACTCAAAACCTTACTGAGACAGTGCTCTTCTCTGGAGCAAAAGGCTCTGGATCCCCTGGGAATATAATCGGGCCACTGACTGAGCAGCTGCCACATGCGGGCACTCTGTTAGTACTTCTCGCACGCTGGGTTCTCATTCTTACAAACCTACTACTTTCATTACCTCCATTCTATATAGACTGACTTTGGGTGGACTCAGGTTGTCACAAAAGCACTAGACCTGGATCTCAGATGCTCCTGCCTGACCTAATTTAATCCAAGTGAGAGACTGCAACCACAGAGCTCTCTCTACAGCTCCGCTTGAATGCTCGCCACCTCCCCCCCACCCCACCCCCGCTGCCTTTGCTCCTGCTGTATGTACCCTTGGAACTGCCTCCCACCCGCCCCCCCACCCAAGGCCCACTTTCTCAGGAAAACCCTGCTGCTGTCCCCTCTCCCCTTGGCTGGGGGCTCCCTATCTCCTTCCTGCCAGACCAGTCTAAGGCCTGCATTGTTCACAAGTCATCTTGCCTGTGGCATTTTTCTTCTCCAATTAGCCATGTGCTGCCAAAGGCAACAGTGCAATCGTAAGTCTTGGGACATCCTACGGCATCCAGCACAGTGCCAGGCAATTAAACACTCCAAAGTGACAACTCTAAGACAAAAAGCATCAAAGCACCAAAAGCATCTTTCCCATCCTTGAAGCCCCTTGCTCCTTTTGTGTGTAGTCATGCATCGCCGATGAAAAGGAAGAGTGAAAGCAAGGTAAATTGCTGAGTGGTTAAACGACTAAATAAAGAACAAATCAGTTCTGCTTCATTTCTTTTACCTTTAGCTGTCCTGTGCTTTCCTGAAGAGAGAGTAAAACTATTGAGCACTGAGCAGAAAAGCATGCAGTCCTGACTCCTCTGTGGCATAGTGGCTTTTAGACCTTGATCAATAAGGCCCAATTACCATAAGGGTAACTTGGTCTCAGAATCAGCTTGTCACACATAATACATTTTCAGTATTATGTGCTCATTGTAATATTTATTCATTAAATTGGATATTAACAGATAATTTAATAAACACAAGACAAGTTCTTAGAATAGTCCACTAGAGAATTTAGGCATATTCACATTCTAAGTCACCTTAGCCTTTGACATTTTTGATGTAACAAGGGAATGATATATGACAAATATGAAACAATCCCTCCAATAATGGGATGGGAAATTTGCTAGAAAGAGTTGTAATCTTATCTATAACTACTGTAATTACCCTCGGTGGCATCTTGTACTGAGAATGATCTGTCTACGAGGAACTGGGTCACAGTTAGAGCTCTTAAATACTATAAAAATTCAGAGTGATGGCTCTCTTTGCCAAGTTGTTTTTAAAGGGCTCTTCTATACTGCAAAAGCACAAAATAGAGGGGGAAGTTCTAGGCTTTAAAAAAAGACTCTCTCTAAATTTTCATATAATTTTGCTATTAAGTAAAAATGTTACTTGTAAAAAGAAGTTGTAACAAAACAAATTGTACAGTCTATAGAAAAAAAGTATGTAGACCTTCAAAACTATCTTTGATAATGTCTTTCTGGACTTCCCTGGTGGCTCAGATGGTAAAGCGTCTGTCTACAATGTGGGAGACCCGGGTTCAATCCCTGGGTCGGGAAGATCCCCTGGAGAAGGAAATGGCAACCCACTGCAGTATTCTTGCCTGGAAAATCCCATGGATGGAGGAATCTGGTAGGCTACAGTCCATGGGGTCGCAAAGAGTCGGACACGACTGAGCGACTTCACTCACTTCACTCTTCTGAACACAGGTGGGGATAAACACAGGGCCTAGCCGTTTACACAGCTTCTAGCCAGAGGCAGAAAACTAAGTGCTAATAGGATGTTTCGCATTACCTTACTAGTTCTATTAAAACTCAGGGGGGTCTTACCAAGCTTCAATTTCTCTTTCTCTAAAAGAAACATTTTCTCCCTAAAGTAATATACATCTGGCTATCAATCAAGCTTCTATGCTGCAAACCAAGCAGCAGTGCTCTGTGTTAAATTTACTCTAAGACTTGTGTGAAAAATAAGAACTACTACTTTCCACCTTCACTCTTCCTGAAAGAGAAGTCACCTTGCACCAGCCTCGATACAGATTCAACATTCTTTCCAGAGTGTAACCAATGTGACTTAGATTGTACAGAATGCCCCAAACTTCAGGGTTCTTTACATTTTCCTTCGCCTCATCAATATTAGGTATCTCTGCCTAATGTGAAAGTCCTTTTTAGAGAAAAGATTCAGAAAAGCTACTTGAAATGCCCAAGACCAACTGACACATTCCCTGAAGCTATTTATAATAGGATTCCAGGCTCCCAAATTTCCTTTCTTTTTTTCAAGCTCTAGGACCATGATGGTTCATCAATTATGAAAAATACTTTAGAACAGGGCTGAACTGGATAGCATTTTACTGAGGTTTATTGACATATTTTTAGTCATAAAAATGTTCACAAAGAACATGAAATAATATAATCTGAAGTATAAAAGGGTGACTTAAGAAGCAAAATGAAACAAGAGGCTTCATGGTGGGTGCTGAGTCTGTGACAGTGTTACTTCAATGGCCAAAGTATTAACAGCTCGAAAGCCAAGAAGTATAAATAAAAGTAAAGTCCGTTTTACAGGCTCGCTGGAATAACCAAGCAAAACATTGATTTGAGATGGTCTGCTTTTTAAAATTTAGGAGTCTGTGGAAATTAAACCCCAAGAAAGTAGGCACCAGCTCTGACATATTCCATGAGGGAAAGTAAACACTAAGAGTTCTCTTCACCTTGGACAGAAGAAACTTGGAGAGCTGACCCTCAGTGGAGTCCAGGTAAAAGAACGAGCCCAACCACGTGGTTTGGGGCCACATGATAGAAAAGGTGGTCCTACCAGAAATGTTGAGACAACATCAACAATACCTCGAGAGAAGGATGTTGCAATTCTGAGCTCTCCGACCATCGATCACCGAAAGCTCTCTGACTTTAAGTTTGGAGCCCAGTGTGTCATCAATGGCATCTGCTTCTTTCTATAAAGAGCAGGAAAGAAATCCATCAAAGTCAAACAGGGACATTCCGACTTCAGACACACAGTTTTCCTTTATATTTGCTGTTTACACGTACACACGCACACACGCACAGCTGAGATGGTGAGGGGAATGGAGGTGGGTGGTGGGACTGAAACAAAGGCTAAAATCTAGTTGACAAGAAAAGCTGACCACCCACATTTGAAAAAGCATTATTTGGAAGAACAAAGTGCTTCTAACTTGAAGATGCATAAATTATCAATGAGTGCTACCCTCCTTTTGTCCCCCAAATCCCAGTGGAGAGCAGACAGAAGGACTGTCACTATGAATCAAGCTCAGCTGAGGCGTGCCACTGCCGGTCCAGCCATCTGCAGGGCCCATGCACCCCAGCACCATTTGCATCCCGAATACTCAGAAAGCTGAACAATAAAACCTCCCAAACGTCTTCATGTGCAATAGGAAGCTCCCAGGCCCAGATGCTACCTTTCATTACCCTGGAGCCTGATGGACAACAGGGAGTGTGCAGTTCAGGCATTAGTTCAATTTACTTCAATCAACAATAAAACACTACTTGCACACTCTGCTGCTGTACTGAGAGTTGTAAGCAAGGAGGGCCATAAATTATGGTGGAAAAGGCATAAGGCAATTATACATACAGTACCTTTTGGGTAAACAGAGCGTCAAGGTAAAAACAGACTGATTTGATATACAGCGAGTCTGATTTTATGAAAGGTTGGGATCAATTTAAAAAATAGATCATGGCATTTAAAAAATGTAAGGAAACCAAACAGTTCTGGAACTGGATAATGGTTTAGGAAACAAAGGCAATATGGAGTCTATATTAAGAAACAACATGTGACCAAACTTTAACTATTTCATATTGTGCAGAGATTTCAGGCATACCTCTAAATATTCAGTGAAGAGTTGAAACCCAATGTGGAAATAACTAGACACTGCATTACCCTATCAGAAAAAAACCCAGGAAAACCAAGACATTTTGCGCTATAGTGAGCCAAGGAGTTATATTAAGCAAGGTGGGGATTTTAGCTCACTTACCTGCTTGGAGTTACTGTTCACAAAGAAATCCTACAGCCATGGCAGAGGCATGGAAAAGGCAAATAAGATACATGCAGTTCAGATATCACAGCAACACACAGGAAAGTCAAGGAAATGAGTGACACCGGGTAAGAGGTAATTTATGCCCCAGGAACAGCAATGAGAGGTGATGAAGACGAGAGTCTGGCTGAAGATACACTGACAAACAGGGTACTAATAAGCATTCAGGTTCAAGAGAGAAGATAGCAGGTGCTATACACAATTTTCAATGGTGGCAAATCAGATTCAGATACGAAAGGACTTAAAACACCCCCAAAAGAGTTCAAGTTGGGGAAGGAAAAAAATCCTCTTTGAAAGGACCACTGGGTTCCATGTATTTAACATGACAACTGAAGCAGAAAATATGGATCAATTCCATCAACTTGAGGAAACTACCAGCAAAAAAATTTTTTTTTGAGTGGATAGAATAATCTTCTGTCTTCTTGTGTCATGAGGAAGAATGAAGAAAAGAAAAAAGACAAGTTCAACAACATAGGTCAGTAAAACCAACCCTCACTACAGTCCAAACAATGCCTGTGCGTATTCTGAGAGGTATGAGGAAAAAGACAGAATTTCCAATTAAGAGACAATAAGTGATTCATGGGCTACAGAGCCATTGGTGGTCCTGTCCCCATTGCCTCAGGACTGTTGTTCATGAGACAAGGGCAACAGTCTTTGTTTAAAATAGTTCATAGAAAAGATTTGGAGTGAAGAAGAGGAAGAGGTAGTTGACATGTTATGAGAAAGTCACAGCTTTCTTTGCATATTTTTGCTATGATGGCATGAATAAAGAAGCTTCGGTGTGCAAAATACACCCCAGCTTTCGGGCCAACTACTTGCACAACCAGCATTTACTCAGCAGATTCCTGAAGGCCTCACTGGTCCCGGCAGCACTGCCAAGGCCAGTTTCACACAGATGAGCTGTTTCACATCGTTCTTCAAATGTGAAACAACACGTATCCTCCCCTGGCTCCACCTATACAAGGAGGGATTACTCTTCTGGAATGGCATTTAAAAAAATAAATTGATAACCACACGAAGCCTTTCTTTCCTCTGATGTCACAGTTTTATTTTGTCCCTGTTGTAACTGTCAAGTTTTTTTTACCCTGAAACTCCTCAGGACTCTTTCCCTGTAAAAGCAGTTTCTCTTTTCAAGAGCAGAAAAAACTCTAGTGTAGTGAACTCCATGAGGTCATCTTACCCTACTTTTCATTCTTAAAGAGACAAGTTGCAAGCTGGATTTAGACACCACTCTCCCTGTCTGGCCTTCAAAGAAGAAACTTGTATGCAGGCCCCTGTAACTCATTCTCCCCAAGTTCCCAGTGTCAAGAAATTAAGACCTCTGACCTCTACTGTAGTGGGCTACAGAACCAGGCCTCTAGCATTTGCTAGGGATGTGACTTGGGGCTCAGTTTCACTATCCGTACAATGAAGTAAACAACTGGATTACTATTGTGAGGATTAAATGTGATAATGAAGATACGGTATTTTGTACAGTACCTGTCACATTTTTATGAGCTCAACACTTGGAAGCTGTCATACATTACAATTATTTTACCTTTCGAGACAATGATCAAGTCCATTTCTTTGGCCATTGCTCTGCTTTTCAGTTGAGCTGAAGCACAGTTGGTCAAGATCTCCTGTTTATAACCAGCAGCAGCACTAAGTGTAACCGTTAATAGCAAAGTAATTTATCTTATCTTTTGCAAGGTGAGGATGAGGAATGCCATGGGAGAGTTTGGCTAATTGGAGGTCTTGAGATTCCCCCTTTTTAAGAGTCCTTTAATCATCACATTGTAAATAAAATCACAAAGTTTCTTAGATGGAAAATGTTAAAAATAATTATGTTTCCAGGCTTATTTCAAATAAGTTAATATTCTCTTTGAAACTAAATGATTCACTAATTGGTTTGGCCAAACATGACAGCACTGTCTACATTTGGCTCCACCCAACAGGATGCCTGATTTTTCCAGACGATTTTTGGTACAGGGATTAGGATTTGGAAAATAAATAGGAAATCAGAGCTTGTATTTTCAGGAACCAGTGCTGATAAATTCCTATAGATAGAGTTTCACCATGTAATAATGACTCACCATTTTATAGACAAAGACAACTTTTACATGAATGGTTCTTAATCTTTTTGAGGTTGAGATCCCTTTGTAATTCTGATAAAAGCTAGAGATCCCTGTCCAGAGAAATGCATGCACTAATATTTAAATAAAACCCTGTATTTGATTAACTCTTGCCATGTTGTCTAGCTATAGAACTTCTACCATCTACTGTGGAACTAAGAAAAACCACTATTTACAGTTTTTACCTTCTGCCTTCATGTGCCATGGCTAAAGATCAAGCTTATTGAATCATTGTCCTAAATCATATAATTGTTCAATGTTAGAAACTAGAGATACAGAATAACAAAATATGTAAAAAGAATAAAAAAGGAAATTTCTTTGCCCATCCGTAAGATAAATCAGAAGATACCACGGAATATTACAAATGGGACCCCAAGAATGACCCCAACAACTTGTATATTACATGTTAGGAGGAGAGTCAGATTCTAAGCCAAGGAGAGTGGTTATCTTTTGTTCTCTGTCAGAGCAGAAGGCTTTGAAATACTATGTGCTGATAATAGAACTATGAAGAAGGGGTGTCCCCAGGCAGAGTGAAGAAGAGGAATGGAGACAGCCAGTTGCTCATTTGTTGTGACAGAAAAACGTCTTCCTTTAGATATAGTAACTCCAGTTCATTTTCACTCTACCAACTGCATAGATAGGGAGATTGAATTTATAACATCTCAAGATGAAAATTTCCCACAAAATGAAGATAAATAGTTCAAATGTATCTGAAATAGTGCTAATATGCAATGTGCTACATTATGTGTTAAAATAAGTCTTTTGTGGCTGGCTTAGAAATCATGTGTAACACAGTTTCAGGGAGGAAAAGAGGTTCTGAGATTTAGGACATTGACTTTTAAATGAACTTCTGGAATGTAAGCAGGGAAATAACTGCATGCTATTAAATTCCATTTCGTGTAGTACATAAGCTTACATATTCAGTTCTGCACACCTTTGATATTTACACTGGAAAAAAAAAAATCCTGAATAGAAGTGGTCTTGTTCTTAAAACTGGACTTAAAGACAGTGTAAATATCTGTTCAGTTTTTAATGACTCAATATTTCTCATATCAACAGGGCATATCTTGTGTGTGTGTGTGTACATTTATATATATAAAATCTCTCCTAAATGGCATTAATCAGTGTTCACCTAAATTATAATAATCTGAAGCTTAAAATTTTTTTTCAAAATCTTACTCTGTGTAGTGTTCCTGTTACATGTACACAGACAATGGTATTCATGTACTCTTTGCCTCTCTGAGAAATTTACTTGGTCACATAACTGGCTGAAATCCTGAGAGCTTGGTCAGGGTTATATAGCTCTGGAGGGAAGAAAGAGAAGATATTACAGGGAAAAAAAAAAAAAAAGGTTCCCAGTATTCATTTGGGAGTAGAAAAGAGAGCAGTTTCAGTGTGATAACAATTATATAGAGCATCGCCAAGATTAAAATGAAAATGCACAGGTTTTTGATGCTGCCATTAGTTATAAGATTAGGGGACATAATGACAGAAACCCTGTTTCCTTTATCCTGTGTGCTCCTAACTAGACTGCTTTCATCTTTCAATTTTCTGTCTTTCAACATTCAATAAATTCAATGGAATGGTTGAAATTACCTTCACTTGGGAAACACATTTATGGTTTAAAAATTCCAATCTCATATTCTTATACCAAGAGGAGAAACATAACTTGAATCAGCTGAGCAAGTGTGCTGAAAATTTTCTCCGGGAAGCACTCTTGGAAATGTCACAAATGATTCTACTTACCAGTCTACGACTTAGTGTTAACTGCAACTGAAATGTTCTGGTCTAGCCTGACTGGCATGACTACTGATTACTTAAACAGCAATTGGTTGCTAGGAGACAATTACCCAATTGCTAGGCTTTCTGCAACCCTGTCTCTTGGAGCTCTTGAGAGCTGTCCACATATTTGTCCCAGAGCATTTTGGCAGCATCCTTCTGCACCTTCTGTTGAAAGGCAGTTAATTATGAGTCTTGTAAACTTGGGTCTTTCAACCACCTGCCTTCACAGTAAATGTGATCCACAAGCTCAGACTTGAATAGCATCATTTGAATAGATGCTGTTTTCTCTTCCTTTTATTTACTTCTCTAAGTTCCCAAACCTTCATCTTAGGCAACCAGAATGGGCCAGTATTAATGACTGAAACTGAAGTAGGGAATCAATGGAATGTGCGATGAAGTCAGAAGAGTATTTGAATCTACTGGAAACTGGCTAAAATGTCCTAAAGAGCCCAGAATAAACCTTCCTGGGATAGCAGAGAGAGAGAGTGTGTGTGAGAGGGTGGAAGAGGCCTGTTGTGACCATTCTGCAGTGAGTATGGTGCAAGTACCAGCCATGCAAGAGCTCTCGACACATCCTTTGTTTGGCCCTTGAAAGATGAGGTATCTTGCTTTCAACTGGACAACGTCCTATCTTCTTTTTCTTCATTTTCCTTTATTTGGCATGTATGACACTGCACAAGTTTGCCTTCATACTTTTGTGGAGGCCAGGCTGAGAGCTCCTATTTTGGAGTCATGCTGTCATGGCAGGCAACCACCTGCATTTTTGTACTTTATTAAAATAGCATAAAGGGTACCACAAGGAAGTGTTCCCTCACTTAAGGGAAAATATTCTAGCTAAAAGACATACTACTTTTCCTTCTCAATTTTAGTTTCATCAAAGGCCATTTTGAAAAAGAAAACCCTCAGATGTTGTTTCTCTCCAGCCTCAGTCCCTATTCTCCCTCAGGGCTTGGCAGTTCTGTTCTGAGACACTCTTGGGAACCAGGCCAAGCCTCAGCAGACTAGGAAGTCTGCTGCTTGTCTGAGGATGCTCCACCCTGGGCGTGATTCACGCAGGAGGTAAGGCCCTCCGGGTAAAGCCTGAGGAAAGCCCCTGCACAGACGCCTGGCCTCTGCCTCTTCCTGTTCAAGATGCAGTCTGCTCCTCCTCAGCCTTTCTCTCCCCCAGTCACTCTTAAGAGCTTTTTTCCTTATGCTCTGGGACTCACTTTTCCCCTTCCCAGATCTCCCATTGACTAAGACCCCACTCTACCTTTTCCTTGTTTTTCTGAGACTCTTGGCACCAAGCCACTTGGCTGTGAACTCTACTAAGATGTCCTCTGGAGGAGTGAAAGGTACCACACAGATGTGACCAGTGCTCACGACATGATGCTGCCTACTTGGCCACATCAAATCACACGTTCTCATGACCATCACATTGCTCACTTTTCAGAAGTGCCTCGGGTCCTGTTTGTCCCATTGCCATCTCCACAGTTGCTCAGCCTTCACGGCTGCACTTCTGAATTGATCATATTCCTGATGGAGTAAAAACATCCCCCTAGGTTCTATCTAGCTGCCGACTTATAGTCACTTCCCATCGCCCAGACTTTTGAAGATTCCTTCTACTCAACAGCCCTATCACAATGTTCTACTGTATAGCACAGGGAGCATATTCAATACCCTGTTGCAAACCATAATGGAAAGGAATATGAAAAAGAATAAATATATGCATAACTGAGTCACTCTGCTGTACAGTAGAAATAAAACACAACATCATTAAAAAAAAGAAAACAAAAATGTCCTAAAAATAAAAAAGGCACTCCATTTCTGATAATAACCCCTTGAGATATATATGTATAACTAAAACAGCTTCAGAAATGAACACTGGGAGGTCACACTACAAGTTAGGTAATTCTTCTACTAATATCTTCACCTGGCGACCCCTGTGACTAAGCACAAGTGACAAGAAGATACAGACTCCTTCCACCAGTGGAGACAAGGTTGTAGACACACACCAGACTACGATTCTCTCCAACAAGGAGCTTGTATGCCTTCAACATGTACACACATGCACACGTGCACGCACACACACACACAGGCACCTAGTCACACATGCAGCCCCAAGTGTTATGCTATTTGCAGGGACATTTCAGGGTAGACCAAATGGCCTCGACTTAAGATGCCCATCACAGTATGGTTAAGGCAGATGGCCCAGGGATCATGCACAAGAACATGAACTTCTTAACTGTTTCAGCATCTGGAGGGCACAAGCTCTTACCTGTTGTCTTTGATAAGCAGAGAAAGTTCTTTCCAGGTCTTCAAGATCTAGAACTTTGAAGACTTTTGTATCATCAATCTCGGTCCATACTGTTCCTTCCAGTTTGTTCTGCAAACATCAAGTTAATAAGTGCTGGGGTTTATAGTTAGACACAAAAAGAACAGATGCAGTTATTTTTTTTTAAAGTGCTGCTCTCCCAATTTTTTCGCTTACCAGATGCTCAGAATGAGCTGGCTTTAAATAACATGTCATTTATTTCAGAAGCTTTATCACTTAAATCTGAGCTAGTGAGAACCCCAAGTCTATGTGAGAAAATGAAACCATTGGAGAGACAGGGCTGTCTCCCTGTCAGGGACAACACAGTAGGCTGCTAACGCAGTCCATGAGATGGCAAATGTGAACAAACGGCTTACCTCAGGCAGCTTAGACCAGTTGAAGGATTTCAGGGCATTTGTGGGCTGAGGAATGTTCTTCTTCTTGAGTGCCAGACCCAGGGGGGCACCAGGAGGTGGCATGATTCCCCCCAAGGGAGGAGGCCCTGGGGGAGGAGGGGGGCCTCCTGGGGGGAGGGGAGGAGGCGGAGGAGGACCCATTCCACCTGGCAGAGGTGGGGGTGGTGGGGGAGGGAGGAGAGACCCTGGCACAGAGGAAGGAAAGGGTCCCCCGGGGGCTCCAGGTGAGGATACACCTGGGAGTGACGCGCAGACAGCCCTCTGAAAAATAAAAATAGGAAAAGGCAAGATCAATGGGAGAAGTAAATTCACTGGACGATTGTGAGAGTCTGAAACTCTGCCTACCATGTATGTTATAGAGAAATTCACACATCTGAGATTGTGGGCTTTAAGGGCAGTTGAGCCAAATGGACTTGTACATGGTGCTCTACACCTCTCACTACTGGTACCATCCTCCAGTTTGATTTTGATGATAACAAGTTTTCATTTTAAGAAGCTAATGTGATTTCCTCACTCTTGTGAGAGGATCTGCATTGGAGAACGAATACCCTCAACCATCTCTGCTAATGTGCAGGGTCAGCAGAGGCAGCAGGTTGTATAACCACTGTGGTGGGTCAGGAGAAGGTTCAGGCTCTCTTCCTGCCCACAGAGCTGACTACGTAAGGATGGGGCTCCGGGCTGAGTGAGGCATCAGCAGCTGCCCAGCCATGGAGACCTGGCCCTGGGCCGGTGGCCTTACCCTGCTGAGCTCATGCAGCTGGGCCGTGAGGTCCGCCACCTGCTGCTTCACTTGCTTGTGCTCGGTGGTCTCTTTTTCCAGTTTCTCTTTCATTTTATTTAAGGTCTGCATCATCTCTTCCTTCTCCTGGGTCTTGGCATCACATTCTCGCTCTTTCTTTTCCAACTTCTGTTGTAACTCATTGTGCTCTACACAGGAAAACAATTGGACGTGAAAATGGTATACTCTTCAAAGCTGAAGCATTTTTCTCCAAACAGAAAATTGACTGAGGTTGACTGGGAGGCTCTTTATTAGGCAAATATCATTCCTCTTCTCTATTGAAGGGAGCAACTCATGGGCTCAATGGTGCTCGTGCTTAGGGGGCTTTGCATGAACAACTTTATCAACTGCATCTGTAGAAGGCGGACGAGGCCCTCCAGTCACAGTGTCAAAGAGGGGACACGAGCATGGGCAGCTGTCTGTGGAGGTGAACACAGCCTGCTTGGTATTTAGTTCAGAATTCTGTCCTAGAAATGGTCCTTTAGTCACCCTATGGAAAGTGACTATTAATAGGACTTCTTTTCACAACTTAAAAATGGGAACGAGAGAAGGCCAGTGTTCATTAGCTAGGTTTGCTGGCTCAGGTCCAACTAGTGGAGGGGCTGAAAGGGAGGATCCTGCTCTGGGAGGAAGTGCGGCTGCCAGACCCAAGGTTTGTCCCAACGTGAAGCCATTGCTCCCACTCCCCTCGAGGGCCCTTTGGACTTGAAGTGCTGTATGCTCTGGCACAACAATTATTAAAATTTGGAAGGGCAAATTTTATCATCTCAGCATTAAACACCTTCAGGGCAGGATTACCTGCTGAGCATGAGAACCCTAAGAGAAGAAAAATTTTAGCTCTTAGCTGTGGTTCCACTGACTCCCCCAGTCCTGCTATAATGGAACAATGCATCCCATTCTGCATAACGTTTGCTTATGCTGCCTCTAGCACTGACAAGAGTGATGCTCTTTGGAAAAGAGGACGAATGAGGTTTAGGCTGCACATTTTTATTTCAAATACTTGGTCCCAATCCCTAGTCTTTTTATATCAATAAATCCATTAGAGATAGAACCCACTGGGACAGAGCTATACAGTGTTGGGCTCTGTTTCTGAATTTGATAACACATTTAAATACTTGCTTTCTCTCTGTCTCTTACTTTCTCTCTTCTGAGTCCTCCAAAGTCAGAGTTTGCAGAGAAGGGTTCAAGTCACTAAACTCCTTGGATTTTACCAGCCTTGGAGTTAAGACAACCATCAACCTACATCTACCACTCTACGGATGCTTCCCTGACTTCTTCAGCAACATCTAAAAACTACCCCACTGTATCTCCCTTTCCTTCTTTTATCTCCAGTTCATTCCTCTTTGACAACTGTTTAAGACCTGACTTCCTATCACTGGTCACTGCTGCTGCTGCTGCTGCTAAGTCACTTCAGTCGTCACTAGCCTTTGACAAATCTGACCAAGCCTCAGAACCACTTGAGACACTTTAACATTTCAGAACCCCCAGATCCCATTCCAGGAGTCTATTCTATAGATAAGGGACAGGGCTTAGGAACTTTCCTCTGACTGACCTCGGCCATTTCCTGTAGCACCACCTCAACTGCTTAAATCCTACAAAACTTTCTACCATTTATTGGTGGTGGTTTAATTGCTAAGTCATGTCCAAGTCTTCAGATGCCACGGACAGTAGACAGCCAGGCTCCTCTGTCCATGGAATTTCCCAGGCAAGAATACTAGAGTCAGTTCTCATTTCCTTCTCCAGGGGATCTTCCTGACCCAGAGATCGAACACACGTCTCCTGCATTGTAGATGGTCTCCTGCATTGCAACTGTATGCTTTACTGCAGAGCCATCAGGGAAGCCCTCTACCATTTATTAGGCAAGTAATAAATGCCAGGCTCTATGCTAAAGTCCTTGTATTTTTCATTTAATCTTCATAACAACCCTATTAGGTTCAAGCTTGACTTTGTAGAGATAGACTGGAAGAGTAAAGGACTTAGCCTACTCACATAGCAGTCAGGGGCAGTCTGAGACTCAGACCCAGAGCTCAGTATAGCACTTGACCTGGCAGCCATTCAGGACATTCCTGCTACATGAATGACTCCCAGGCTTATGTCCTAAGTACTCTCTTCAACTCACACACCTTAGTCTTCAGGGTATATCCCCAAAACATCACTCATTCATTGACCATCTTCTCTGGTGTAACTCTCTCTTTACCCTACAAGTTAGGGTAAACCAGTGTCTCTATTCTTTCTGTAGCAGTTTCCGGAATTAATTTATAAAAATGTATGTGCAACCTCACTTATTTAAGACCAATCTGAATTCATACGAGGAACCCATAATATAATAGAACTTCATATTCTGTATTTTCCAGTACCAGTGGTGAGACTGCTTTTCTGCTCAATGGACAAAATGTGATATGAGGAAAGGAAATGCTTCAGCATCTTGTGGACTAGCTTTTCAACACATTGAATATCGAGGCGAGTGCTATTGTATGTCACTGGTGTGAATGCATCACTTGGATAGGGAAAAGGAAGTCAGTGTGCCAGCATAATGAAGAGTAGTGGCCAGGAGTATGACTGTTTTCTCAAAGGGTCCAACTTTAACTTGCTAATTTTTAAGGAGGAGAAAAGTTCCATCCATTCTGTGAATTGTTGTCATGGTGATGGGCATGACCCCCAAGTTACTTGATGCTAAGTGTTGATATCAAAGACATATTGAGACACTCATCAATAGCTGGCCTGTTAACATTTCATAACATGTACGTCTACAATGGTCAGTGATTTTCTGCATGATTTCTCTTTTTGTAACTGGTGCCAAATTAAGGTCAACTGGAGAACTGGACTGCTGAAACCAAGTGGCTTGAACTTTGCTTTTAAAATTCTGGGTAATCCCTGGGTGTCCCTTATTATATTTCTTAAAATCCAGTGTGCTTTAAAGAGCAGTTATGAGGAAGGTTGGCATGAACGGTAGTTAAGAAAATCTGAATTAATGAATACTGAACAGCACATGCTTAAAAAATGCAGATCATTATAATAAAAGGATAAAATATTGAGGAATCAACATGACAACTAAGATAGTCTGATTCAAGAAAAACTAGGCACTGCCCTTAAGACATGATGGTGGGAAAAGGCTGTTTATGCACCAATGTCAATAAGAAGCATCAGTGCAAATTTCTAAAATATACAGTAAGGAGAGCTGTCCAATAACCAGTAACACCACCTTTTTTCTTGTCAGGACCTCATCATTTACCTTTTCTCATTTTTTCTGCTTGTTCTTTCCACTGCTTAACTTCATTTTCATTAACCAACCTGTATAAAAGTTAAAGGAGCATTCATTACAAAAAGCACAAAAGACCGACTGCTAAATGCATGCTCTCTAGGTACAAAAATTGTTTAACACAAAGCAAGTCCTCAGCATGCTTGAGACCCATTTTAAATCCAGAGGTTACACATATATATTACATGTATACATATAGGAACTCATCATATCTGACCTCCAGAACACTTTAGTTCTCCCAACTGCTATTTTGAAGTAAGATAAAACAAATGTCTTACATTGTTGCTGTTATCTCAAGGGCAGCAAAAAGAAGCAACTTACATCCTGACGACATTCTTGATATTAAAGTTTTCCAAAGGTGTGGAGTCAGGGTCTTGACCTTTGTCATTCTGAATAACTATTTGCTGTATAATTCTGTCTAGGAGTAGCCAGTACTGAACTGTGTTGCCACTTCTCTTGTCTAAAAAAGAAAAGAACAGTGGAAATACTTCAAGTGGTTTCAAAACTTTAATGAATATTTTTCAACAGGGGTCACCCACCAGAGTCATAGAACCAGACAGATGTTTACCACCCTTCCCAAATATCTGGAATCTGACACTCAATGATCACTGATCATTTACATGATTGAGAGGTACTTTTTATCCCCTTGTACATGTGTTGTAAGGCATATATTTATTTTTAAAATCAAAGCAAGGTATAATTCATTTTATTCTGAGAGCTTTGCAACACCCCTTAAACTGTGCAACAACTTTGCTGTTGTTGTTTAGTCACTAAGTCATGTCTGACTCTGAAACTGCATGGACTGTAGCCCACCAGGCTCCTCTGCCCATGAGATTTCCCAGGCAAGAATACTGGAATGGGTTGCCATTTCCTTCTCCAGGGGATCTTTTGATCCAGGGATGGAACCCGTGTCTCCTGCATCGGTAGGCCAGTTCTTTACCACTGAGCCACCAGGGAAGCCCGCAGACACACTGGGCTGTCACAAAACCGAGGTTTGGAATCCCTGGTGTGCACCCAACCTAAGCCACACTGTTCAGATGACAGAGACCTCTGAATGATGTCCCAACATTCACAAACACATGTAAATCACAAACACTCACAAGGCATTTGGAGGCAGTGGTGCAAGATGGACATGAAGTGAGGGTAAGCTTCACTGTGGGTGAGCCTCTTCCTGGTCAGCTCAAACATCTGAGTAGCACTTTTTGTGTCTATGTGAACCTGTTTCATATAGAAAAGAAATCTAAATCAAGCATTCAAGTTCTTCAATTCCTACAAGGTAAGGTAAGCAAATCCAAGGTAAATAGAACCTAATCCTGCCACTTAGGTAGCAAAACAGAAATGTGATTTTGCTCTTACATTACACAACTCTATGACACACATTACAACAGGGAAATTTGTGAGCTGCCGAGTCAAAACAGAATAATTGTAAGTATACGTACCAGTTCAAATCTTTTGGCAAATTCTAGCTCATCTTCATTTCGGAGCATTTCAAAAAAATCTAAATGCCTGAAAGACAAAGACAATTTATTAAAAGTAGAACATCCTATAAACACAGGCACATAGGAATCAGGACATAAATACTAAGACCTTTCCTAAAATTTCAGAGATATCTCTAAAAGAAGTATCACAACAGAATTAAAATGCCTTCCCTTAACTATGTGCTAAGGAAAAAAGACACCATTTATCTGAAATGAGATCATTACAAGAGACAAATCTAAAAGCCTAGGAGGCCTGGCACGTAGAAGACAATTCATAAAAGTTTACAATCCAAAAGCAACCAAATCCAGATTCTACTCACAGAATCTCTTCATGGAAAAATAAGTCCATATAAGTAACTTGCTTGACCACTGAATTAAAGATTACAAAGCAATGGTCATGCCTTTTACTTATTCATACAAATATTTACTGAGCCCCTAACTACTGATACTGGGAATGATTAGTTCTATGGAGACAAATACATGCAGGTAAAGGGAGTAGAGAATGATGGAGGTGCGGTAAGGTAAAGAATGTGAACACAGCGACTGGGCAAGATCTCGCTGCGCAGGAACAAGCAATTTGGACATCTGTGGGACAATCTTTTAATGCTGAGGAAACAGCAGGTGCAAATGCCCTGCGGCAAGTCTACATGATCATAGACTATTAAGAAAAGAAGCATGGTGGCGTGCATGAATGAGGGAGAAGAGTGGTAGAAGGAAAGATCTGAAAACTTGTAGGTTATGTTAGAAATCGTAAAATTTGCAGACAAGCAAAGGAACAGGGAAGTGGATATTAACATTCACAGAATATCTATCAAAGATGCCATGTGATTCCACATGTTTTACAGTAACATTTCATAAGAGCCCTTAAAGATAGTGTCATCATCATCATATTTCTTCAGGTATAGAAACAGTAAGGTTCACAAAAATTGAGTAACTGGATCAGAACACATAGCAAGTAGGCAGCAGCACTAGGATATGGATTCCTGTTTAATCTCAAAACCTACACTAAGTTCTCTACACAATCTGCTGCTTCTTTCATGCAGGAAGTCTTACTAATAAAAACATCATTACCTGGTCTAACATTCTGGTACAAGTTCCTTAGGTCACAAGTAGTTCAGACTGGCACTACACACATGGAAAACACATGAGCTATCTCCTGTCGTAACAGTGTGACTTACCTATCTAATGTTGAATTTTCATGTTCCCTTAATTTATCTATTACAGGCTGAATTCCCAACATCAGAAATTCATAGCGAAGATGAAGTCTAAAGTCCAAACTTTCCTGAAAGTAGAAGGGTGATGGAATACATTTTTAAGCTCTTTAGAGAACATACTTGTAAGTATTTTTTAATTGTTCTTTAATAATATGTTTTAGATTGTGACACAGAAGGCTCTTACCACTCCTGCGCCTTGGCTTAGCACTGCATTAATGAAGGACATGATGGCAGTCTTAAGACTCACTTCATCTCGATACCGCCCCGTGCTCTTGTCCAAGTCATTAATTAACGTCTACCAAGGATACAAATACGAAAACAAAGGACTGAATAGTTACTACCTTACACTCATTTTATTAATTTTTTAATACTCAGAAGTTAATTTTTAAAACCTTGTGTTGAGTCAAAATTACATTGATCCATAGAAAGCTACCTTTTTCCCTTAAGATTAGTCCTAAAAACTCTACTTTCAAAATTCTTACATCATATATGTTTATACATACATGTGTACAAAGTATTAACACAAAAGGTTATGCTTCGTTAATTTAACTTGCTTTTTCTGAGTATAAAAAACATGGTGACATAATTTCACTGTTTATATTGATCCTAAATCAAGACTGGCAATCTGTAAAATTTTCAGAGAACACCCATTTAGTGGACTGAAAAGTGTATTATATAATGTGTAGAAAGGAGGGAGGGCTACATTTTTAAATTCAGTGCAACAGTCTTCCCTTCTCCACAAGGGATGTGTTCTAACATCCCCAGTAGATGTCTGAAGCTGTGGGTAGTACTGAACCCTTTATATTCTCCTATATAGACTTTGTTTTTTTCCTTCATTACCAGCTGGGTGGTGTATAAATTGTGGGTATTCTAGACAAAGGGATGATTCACATCCTGGAAGGGACGGAGCAGGATGGCATGAGATTTCATCACATTACTCACAACAGCTGCACAATTTAAAACTTATGAATTGTTTATTTCTAGACGTTTCCATTTAATACTTTGAAACAGCAGTTGATCACGGGTCATTAGCACTGTGGAAAGCAAAACTGCAGGTAAGAGGGGAGGACTACTGGAAATCCACAACCCCATATGACCAACTACAGAAAGAATATTCTACTCTTTACCCAAGAGGAAGGAAATATTTGAAGCCACATATGAATGCTCACCACAGGGGGAGATTTCAAGTTAGGCACCCTCCCCACCACCACCACCCATAGGCCAGGAAAGGCACCTGTCATGAGGCAGGAATGAAGATGTGGCATGGCAGCACCCACCTGAAAGCGGGTTCTCTCGCTGGCATACTTCTGGTAGTGCAGCATGGCCTGCAGAACCTTCTTGTGGCCCCCGGGAACCAGGCACACAGCGCCCAAGATTTCCAGCACGGCCACCTTCGTCTTAATGTTCTCTGTGCTCAGACTCTGAGCAATAACATTAATACTCTCAGAATGAGCCAGGACATGAGCCCGACCTTGAGAGTTGTTCATTAGCGCCTTTATACATCCAATGAGAGAGGTATGTATTCGAGACTCTGAGGTCTCGTAGTCCATGGTCTTTAGAAAGTTGAGAATACATGACAGGCCATCCAAGTCAATGAATCTGGTTACAAACCTATCATGAGAAGAGGGTTAAAGTGCATCAGACCTAAGTCTCTTTGGAATTCTTTAATAGCCCTTAAGAGAAAAGTTTAGGGGGGTGGTGGTCAAGAGAAAGTAAGAAGATGCAGTTCCTAAAGTAACAGAAGGCTTACATTGATGAAGTCTTCTTAATTGGAGGCCTCTTCCTTGGCATAGACCCAATGGTCAGGTCTAACCAGAAGTGTGAAAAAAAATCTCCATTTGAGTTAGAAAAGATCTTAGTTGATATAAACAACCAATTAACAGACCTTATAACCATAGGAAACGAGGAACAAGAAGACACTCAGATATCTGCCTTAGGTTAAAGTCATCTGCTGATCCTGTGTTAGGATAGCATCCAGTCTCCAGGCACGTTTAAGTGTTGACCACTGACTCAAGCATGCCCCACACCAATGAAAATCAAAAAGCATCCCTAAACTCCAGGGTATTTACTTGCCAAATGATAGTCTATTTTCCTAAGGTTTCATAGCAAAGCCCTCCTTTAGTATGACATGTTATATGGAATCCCAATATATAAAACAAATAAAAGCAATACTTGATTACTATATACTAATATTTTTAAAGTCAATCAATGAGAATAATTCACAAGGTACATCTGCAGGTTAAGCCTTTTGAAAAGTTCAAAGTAACAAAACCTAGATTACTCCAGAAATTTCCAAACTTATTTAGCCTTGGGCATCCACTAACATCTCAGAATTTGGAACACATATACAGAGGAAAACAGTTAGAATAGGCTAGAAAACTTCTGTCATACAACTGTATATAATTTTTGAGAAATCAGAAGATTTTTCTTATCATTTTATAGTCAAATATAGGGAATCTTTATTTTCCAGTCATTTCATCCAACCATGTGACCAAGATCTAGCCAAGCTAGATCTTGTTCTAATGAAATGCACCTGTAAGCACCCCATATCCTACCAAACCTTAAAGGTGTTAATAAAGGTGTGGGAGGCATACAGTAGATGATAATCCCTCTTTTATAACAGTTTTACTGAGCAATAACTCACATGCCATAAAATCCATACTTTCAAAATTATAATTCAGTGATTTTTAATATATTCACAGGGTTGTACAACCATGGTCACTATCTGATTTTCAAACATTTTAATTACCCCAAGAAAACCATTATCCCTTCCTAATCAACCCTAGAAGAACATTTCCCTCTCTTTCTAACCCCAGGCAACCACTTATCTTTTTGTCTCTATGGATTGGCCTTTTGGGGATATTTCATATAAACGGAATCATACAATATGTGGCCCTTTGTGTCTGGCTTCTTTCACTTTGCATAAATATTTTCAAGGCCCATCCATGTTGTAGCATGCATCAGTACTCCACTACTTTTTATGGCTGAAAAGTATTCCATTATATAGATATATCACATTTTACTTATGAATTCATCAGTTGATAGAATTTGGATAGCTTCCATTTCTGGCTATTATATATAATGCTGAAATTCACATATAAGGTTTTAGGGGACATATTTTCACTTCCCTTGGCTATATATCAAGAAGGTGCAACACTGTTTGGTTCATATGGCAACGTAACGTTTAATATTCTAAGGAACTGTCTAGCTGTTTTCTAAAGTGGTTGCACCATTTTATATTCCCACCATCAATGAATGAGGGTTACAATTTCTCCACATCTGTACCAACACTTGTTAGTCTGCCATTTTTAACTTTAGCCATCTTCATGCCTGTCTACATCTTTTTTAATTGAAGAAAAATAATTTAGTGAATGTTCAATATGTAAGGTCTTTCATCCATGGTTTAATTACATGTTTTTATTTTAAGACTACCCCAAAAGTTTGGCTATTGCAGAAAAATTAAGAAAAAGGAAGGGAAAAAAGAAAAGAGGAAGAAAGTAGAAAAGAAGAAAAAGAGACAAGCAGTACATGCTGCCTAGCAAAACATTACCTCATTGGTTTCGTCCTTAGTGCTGTCTTCAAACTCTCTATAGTTTTACTTCTCTCTTCCTCCTCTTCTTTCTCTAAAGCCAGGAGAGATTTTCTCTATGCAAAGAAAATTATAAAGTAACTTCTTTAAATTATATGTTTTAATTATGGCACAAGCAAAACAAGCCCCCAGAGTACATGCTACTATCACTTTTAATACAAACAATCAAATGAGACTATGACTGAGATTTACTATAAGCCAGTGTGTAGAGCAAAAGCACCAAGAATTCCACAAATTCATTCTACTCCAAGTTAGTTCTTTTGAATTTAAATAAAGTTTTAAGAAAGTGTTGAGAAATCTTAGTAGAGATTAAGCTTTCCAAACACTTATATAACTAACTATTCTATAACTACACTCTGATGAAGATATTACTATTTATACTTGATAGAAAGATTAGACTTGTAGTTAAATATAACATTCTGACAATGAGATAATATTATCATACTATCAAACAGAAGCAGGCAGCAATCTTCCCATGCTATCTCTCTCATTCCTCAGCCAAAAAGTGTAATCTTTTACACTTTCTGTTACATCAAATTATTTTTAAGAAGAATGATTAAATTCGACTTGACACAAAGATAGACAATTCCTTCAGAGTAAATGCTTAAGTTTTAGAAATGATTCAGCATCATTTGGAAATCAGGGTATAGAGAGAGAGAGTGTGTGTTCTCTTCCTACCCAGGACTAGAGCAGTACTTTTCAAACTTTAACAAGGATACAAATTTCCTGGGGAAGCTAAATGCGGGTCCTGATTTGGTATATCTGAGGTGAAGCCAAAGATACTGAGCTCCTTACGGAGCTGATGCTGCAGTCTACAGACCTCACTTCAAAAAAGAAGGCCCTAGGAAGCAGATCTCGGTTGATATCACAAAGTCATGAAAGCTAGTAAGATTCACAGACTTGTCAAAAAGTTGTTTTCATTCCTTTTACCTCATGGTCACCTACGTGTACTAAAAGTTGTTGTTGTTGAGTCACTAAGTGGTGTTCAATTCTTTGCAACCCTATGGACTGTAGCCCAGAAGACTCCTCTGTCTATGGAATTCACCAGGCAAGAATACTGGAGTGAGTTGCCATTTCCTCCTCCAGGGGATCTTCCTGACCCAGGTATAAAACCCGCATCTTCTGCATTGGCAGGTGAATTCTTTATCACTGAGCCACCAGGGAAGCCTGGTACTAAAAGTATCCCAAGGCTTAAGGCCCTAGGTGCCTCTACCCACAGAACCACAGGTCCCTTGCCTTCTTCCTACTTTTAACATGTGCTTGTCCAGTCTCAGTGTTTTTACCTGTTACCTATTCTGATAAAATGTGTGGTTGGGAAACAGACTGGGATATTGAAGAAAACATTTGGCTCTTATTCATATGTCTCAATGGTACAGTCTCTCCCTTTCTTTCAGGACCACACATCATCAAGGGGTGACTTTACTTAATTTTTTCACGTTAACAGTACAAGCATTAAGTAACTAAATGTTAACTAAAACCTAAATTTGACTTCACACTTAGGAGGGTAAAGCTCAAAGCAAACATATATCAGTATCATTCATAGCAACTGAAATAAAAATCAGTAAAGTCTTGTTTTGTATACTTGAATTATTTCTGCTAAAGCTGTCCTCTTGTTAGAGATGTGCCCTGACAGCTGTCACCAGAGGATGGCAGGGGAAGAGGCTATGTGTGCAAATAGCCAATGAATTTCTTCATGGCTCTGTGAGACCCATATCCTGGAAAATTTAGCACAAATCTAGCCAAGTACGTTTAATCTCCTGTGGCACAGCTGAATTTGTTTAGACTCTCAAGCAATCACTTTGAATCTGCAGTCCAGGATCAAGACTTTTATGAACATTATTTCTTGTTCCTAAGCTTAGTCACCCAAACCTCCCAAATTAAAGACTACATACCTTTCTTATTGTGGTTCATTAATACCAAATAAAGATGCACATATTTATCCTTTTAACAATCTTGGGGAAGGGGGAACCTCCAAATAAAGGCAGACTACATTAAGTCTCTCCCTAGAGGAGTTGGGAGTTTTATGAAAAGAAATTTAAATTAGAATTTCCTTTCCCAATATAAGAACTATTACTTTCCTCTCAAAACAGAAGACATTATCCTCTTTTCTGTGCACAGTACAATTAGAATTGAATCTAAGATTGTTTATTGTATTGAGAAAATCGATTCTATGTAGATGAACCTGATATTCTAAAGTGACTTTTCAAAATAAAATAATTTATATGAAGTCTCAAGTTTTCAAGCTTCACATTTACGGAGAAGTCTAAATTTGCAGTTTTCATAGAAAAGGGGGATATGCTTACATTTCCTAAGATGACTGCTACGCCAAACAGCCAGGATGCACCTTGGCATGCACTGGACAGGGCTCTGGTGGCCTCCGTGGCTGCGCTAACCACTTACTAAATCTCTGCTCATTTGAGGGGCAGGCAAAGGACAGAGTGCGTCCTAGCAGAGGCTCCTCCGGTCAAAGCTGCTGAGGTTTACACTGGGACATGCAGGGAGGAGAAAGATGTACAAACCAGGCATAGAAACCATCCCTGGCTGGGAAAGTCTGGAAGTAAGCTTCTTTTTGAAACGTTTCACTGGTGTGAAATCAATAAGCCAACCCGCTAAGCACACAGAACTTCATCACCTCACATCCTTGCTCCCTGAGAGTGCACACAGAAGCCACACACCAAGAAAGTCCAGGCCCTTCTGGAACACGCTCTCCTTTTATTAAACTGTTTTTCACTCTTTAAAAGCCAACAGATCACTCAGGGGTCCTTTAAAGAACAAAGAATTCTTGTTACGAGGCTTCCATAAAGTAACTGCACTTGTTCCACAGAGGGCTTCACAGACCAGTAAGTGCTGCGGTTCTCAACCTGGACTGTTTATCAGACTCTGCAGATGCCTGTCCCACCTCAGAAAAGCTGGGAGGTGGGGTGTGGGTGGGATTTCCACAGTGATAAAGGATTTTAAAAACCTAGTTAGTGAGAGGCAAGCTGGAAAGGAGTCTTTGAGCTGATAGGCTTGACTGATAGGCTTAAATTCCCGATCTACCACTTCCAAATGAGATGACCTTGGGCAAGGTAACCTTTCTGAGTCTCAGACTCCTTATCTATAAGTAGCACTTAGAGCAGAAGGTGCTTGTAAGGATTTAAAACAGCATGTAAAGTGCCTGTTAGTCTGCCTGTCACATGGCGCACGCTAAATAGCAGCAGCCGCTACTGGTGCTGAAGACAATGGATGATGATGATGTGGATAAACACCCCTTCAACAATTCCCAAAGCAGAGCCAGAGAGCTTAGCTGCCAAGCCAGGAAAGGACCAGGAGGAGTCATGTGCCTTTCCAAGTCCCCAGAGATGATGTCTCAGAATTTCCGTTGTGAGGAATTCTCCAGAGAGGTTAGCAAGACCTTTAAGGAGGTGGTGGCCACTTAATAGGGTTTGAAAACTCAGCAAAGGGTTTCTGGTCTCATCAGACCTCCTTGCTCCTTTATAGATGCAGAAGTGTTAAGGCCTGATTATTTCATCAATTGTTATAATGCCTTTACCCTTAACCCTGAAAAGATGCTAGCTTTGTTCTTCAAGGAGCAGAAGAAAGCTTTGCTAGGTGTTTAATGCATTTGTCGTTGTTGAGTTGCTAAGTCCAACTCTTTGCAACCCCCCATGGAGCCTGCCAGGCTCCTCTGTCCTTCACTGTCTCCCAGAGTTTGCTCACACTCGTGTCCATAAAGAAGAGCAAAGTCACTAACATTTAAGGGCCTGGAGATACTCTCGGAGAGGGCTTTAGACTAGGAAGCAAGTATAATTGAAATGTAGATGATGTGTGAATGTAGCAAAAGGTAGTCCAAGGATCTGGATGAAGGAAAAGGGAGGCCCTTGAAGAAGTGCTACAAACTGGCACATTGGGGACCTTCTAGTACAGGAAATAAGCCAGGCCAACTGCAGACAAGGCGTGGAGTAAGTCACTAAAGGACGGATTAACCAAACTGCCCTAAAATTTGAAGAAAGGAAAAAACCCAGTTATTTCGTACTTCTCCACTCATAGAAGTGAATACATTAACAAAGGAACAACTTTCCATGTTAGACATCAAATAAGGCTGACTTAATTAGAAAGAGAGACAGCCTGCCTGACAGCTCTTTTTTTCCCCTAACAGCCAAGAACAAGATTTCAGAAATAACCTTTACGTGCAGGAAATGCAAATGGCTCTGTATTATTATTGCTCAGGCGGATGGAGAGAAAATCCCCGAAGGCCCTCACAAGCCTCATGTTCTGTTAACACATTCATATGAGTGCTGAGATCACTCTTTTCTCATCATTGTGTCGGATGCCTGGTAGAAGGATTTGGTGGTTACTTTCTGTTCTTTTCTGCTGTGCTTTTAGAGAAACCCTTGGGGCAAAAAGCTTATGCAGTTTCTTCTATAATTTATACAGCTCTGTTCACATGTGCCAGGCTGTTTATTCTATTCATGGTGTGACAGCAGAAGAAGCCTCATCAAAGGAAAAGCTAGAAAAGAGGAAGTTACGAAAAGTCAAGGCCTCTGAAAGTTTAGCAGAAGTGTGAATGATTCACATATTCTAGTCAGTTTTTAACTTTTTTAGCAGCAGCAAAATATTAGACAATCTAGAATGTTTGCTCTAAATGATAAGAAGTGAATTCTCCCCAAGGACCCTGGGGACAGGAGGAAAGGGAGAGGTAGAGAGAATACCATGGAAGTTGTCAGCTGCTCGAATGGAGTAAACTCAAAGTTGAACCTGACAGATACACTCTTAAAATCAGAAGTGTGCCCACGGAAGCAAAGACTGCTCTGCTGGGAAACCTCCAACTTTTATCAACATGGACAAGATTTAAGCTATTAAGACTCAAATGCTGATGATGTGCTTTCTGCTGTGTATCTTTGCTGGATCCCTCAAGCAGCTCAAAACTTTGACACTGCAGAGATATCCATGTGACTGGAATGTGCATTTTAGACATTGAGAACACCTTTTTAGCAATTACTAAATCAAAAATCCACCTACCAAAGATTTCCCAAGGACATTTCAGCATTATTACTATTACGCCTTTTCATTAAACCACCTATTTCAGGAACTTTTTTTTGTATTATTTATATGAGTAAAAGAATATTTCGGTACCCTATAAGACCAAGAACCCAAGAAAGCCCTCAGTTTTTAAAAAAAAAAGGGGGGGGAGAGAACAGTGAAGGGATAGTTTCATTGTACTATTTCTAAATGGTATTAGCATTTAGAATGGTGTTGCCCTATCCAAGTTCCACATGACTGATAAGACCAGTTGCAAGTTAAAGCTGAACAGAAGCCAGATTTATGATTACATTTCCTCCAGTAACATTAAACTCACTTATATTTTAGTATGTGCTGATTTTACGTAAAACATACTGAAAAATAATCATTTTGCCAAGTATCACTCCTGCCTCCCGTTTCTCCCGCAACACTGAACATTTGGAATGGACTCTGGAGAGATAATGATATTTGGTAGTTCTTACTTAAGTGAATTTATTATGCAACTGCATGCTTTGTACTAAACTTGCATTGTAAACTGCATCAGAGAACAGAAAGGATACCTACAGCAGCCATGGAATTGAGCTGATCAATGTAGAACTCAGGCCAACTTGTTGCGCCCTTGTTTTCTTCCTGGTCCTAAAGAGACAGAAAAAAAAAGTGATATACCACCAGATATACACAATGGTCACAAAAACATCTGACTTCCAGAGCCTCTAGACAATGGCCCACACAAACCATTAGAAGACATGGAGATGTAAGATATTTGTCTTTTAAAAGTTGGCTTTAGATCACCAGAATGTCCCTTTGACCAGGGTGGTACTCCTGATCCAATCTCCACAGATAGTGCTGAAGTCAGAATTAGGTGTGACAAAGGCACGTTTTCTGAACCAGGGAGCAAGGGGAGATGAAATGAGAACTTAGCCACATGCAGTTAAGATGATGCTGTTTTCCTTCAGGGGAGCAGTAACATTGGGAAGGAGACTGACTGTGTTTGTTGCAAGCACAAAGGACCTCTAGGTTCTGTGTGGCGCTAAAGACACTACTGCCAGATTACATGTCTGGATGAAACTCACAAAAGAGGGGAAGCTGTCTTTAAAAATGACCATGGGATTTGGCCAGTTGTTAACTAGACTTTTGCAGTTGGTTTATTCAGGCTCCAGCAGACAGTAAATATTTTGAAGAAGGGTCTCATTTGATGTGACCAAAACTAGGTATTGTTTCAGATGAGGAGGTAAAATAAAGCCCAACATTGGATGAAAGACAACAAAATGAACACACATCAGTCCCAGGTCCAGCCCTTATGCCGTGACAGCTTGTGAGTTTGAGAAAATGTAATGGAAGAAAATATCTGAGCTGAAGAGAACTGAAACCCAAGGAATTCAGGAACCGATTCCTAAATCGCTGCATCTTACAAACCAGGGTGACTTGAAGTCAGCACCAGAGTCCCTAGGGCTTCCGTGGATAGAAGATCTTTGTCAGCCTGAGCCCACACCTTCCCCCCAAATCAGGTGACTGTGGCCTCTGTCCCCTCAGAGCCTCAAGTCCACTTGAAGATGGCCTTGTGGTGAGAGATTTCCATGCAAACCTGTATGGGTCTAAGTCATTTGTGTGACAGAACAAACCTGAAGGGGAAAATTCCAGCTCTTCACTAGCTTCACATTCAGAGAGCACCTTAGTACACTTGATACCTCTTGTTTCCATGGAGAAGTGCTGGTCTAGGCACACAGAGCTGTACTGGACAATGAAGTAGCTACTACTACTTACTGTGCCTGGATCCCCATCCTTGGAATAATGGCTTCAAGGTAGGGCTATTCATTTCAGTCCTATACTTTACTTAAAAGAAACAAACTTTCTCTAAACAAATCTTTCTAGGCAGGTCTACTCTGGTGAGATAAAAGAAACAATTTCAAAACTCTTCTTTAAGTAGTCACAAGAAGGGGGCAAAGTAACTGTTGCTCACAGTGCCTTAAAGGCTGGTAGTAACTGATATCCAAACTCAGGGACTTGCATGAATTTCATCTGGAGATTGAACAAGCCAGATGATGGGGACAAAGGCTATAGCAGAGGCTTTGAAGTTGGACTGGATTTCACTTTCATGGCTTTTAAAAGCTAAGGAAATTTGATGAGCTTTTAGAACAGCCCCTGATTATTATTTAACATGTTAATAAAATAGCTACAATGGGAGTATAAATGCTGAACCCTTCTCTCCTCTTAAATTATGTATTAAAGTTAGCAAAACCCTACTGCTACCAAGGTATTCAGCAAGCCAAAACCCACAGTGATATTCAATGGTATTTGAACCTATAAAATGAAATAGAAGGCGCCAGATCTTTCTATTGCCTCAAACTAGGGCAAATTTCCAAAACTACAACAAAATCACGTCCCATGTCTGGGGTCCCATGACAGACTGTTGTAAGTTTAACATTCATGGTTTCAGGAGAGAGATCATTTTAGAAGCTTAAGATTAATACACAGAGAAAACTCTCTATACTTTGAAAATGCTTTTAAAATAATTGTAATGGATTAAGAGTAGATCTAGATTCTGCAGTCAAAATTAGGGGAAGAAAGCTTCATTTTATTTTACATGCCTCAGTGCTGAGAAAATCAAATGAGCTAACGTATGTGGAAGTTTCTCGTAAAAATACAAAGTGTTATCGCTATATCCCCAGCAGGGATATAGTGATCCTCAGGGTCCTTCATTTTAGCAATGCATCTTCAGTTTCCCCGTGTGATTCCCTGGTGCTCTACAGACGTGTGTGCGCTACAGTAGCCAAGACAAACTCGTACCTGTGAACCAAATCTCCCCCTCCTTTGTGTGGCTGCTGGAGTCTCCAGTGATACAGAGACACAGGCCAGAAGGAGCTGAATTTAATTTTTCTCGGAGGTCCCCTAAAGAGCACTGGACGTGAAGACTTGCCAAGGGGGAGACTTTCTCCTAAGAAGTCCATGAAAGGGATCACTGATGGAAGGGTAACTTGTATAATATTCTTGGAAGGAAACTGAGTTCTATGCATTACCAACCTCTAACACATATTATTCTTTGGGCCATCTGTTTTGGTTCTATATACTTGTTCTAGAGAAACAAATGGAAAAATACACAAGCCTGTACAAACTGTATCACTGTATTTGTAACGCAAGCAGCAGCAATATCCTAACACATACAGAGCTTCTTCCCATGCATCAAACACTGTGCTAAGCACTGTGATCTTCATTTAATCTACCCTGTGAGGTAGCTGTCATCACACTCATTTTGCTGAAGAGGAAACAGAGGCAAAGGGAGTACAGATGAGTTGCTAAAGGTCGTCCTGCTGGAAATTCAGAGGCAGTGAGAAGAATCGTGACAACCTCTTTTCCTAAAACGAGACCTCAGATTAATCACAAGCAATACATATTGAGTGCAAAGCTGCTCTTTCACTCTTCACCACTTCACTGTAAGAGACTAAAATATGATTAGCGGATAAAAATGAGTTCACCTTTCCCTAAACCTTAGTGCTACTTTTTGCTACATTCAACATTTCTGATATTATTCTAAGGTCTGATGTCTTACCCGGGCTACCTCTGAATCTTCTCTCCAGGCTTTCTGTGGGAACTCTTTTGCTCCTCTGTCAACACCTCATTTATCTTTATATCTGTGCATGCAGACAACACTAAGAAGCTTCTCCCTAACCTGTTATCCTGTCTGTTATTCACTGCATGTTACAGTCTGTCTTCATGGAGATAAGCCCATGGCACTGACCACCTGTAGACACTGAAATCATAAACAAAACCATCCCTAAACGATATACATCTAACCCTACTTTTGGCTACCTACTTCACTGATTCCATTAGAAATTTTCTAATGGGAAATAAGCAAAAATATTGCCTTCATTCTATTCTTTAAAAACACTGCTTTCCCCCTCTCTTTTAAAATAGATAGTAGGTAACTCTTAAAGACACTTAGAGAAGATTGTCCTATGCAAATACAAGTTGTAGCAATCACATTAAATGCTCTTTTTATTCTACAAAAGAATGTATAATTCACATTAATATCCAGTTTTGTTTCCTCTTGAAAACATAATAAACATTTAAGTTATATGTCTATCCTTAGAAGGTCTATTAGATAATCTATTAGATATTGAATTATTATAAACATTTTATGTTCTTAAATTCTACACTGATAATTGGTTTCCAAGAATATTTGCAAACATCACTTATATTCAGAGAGATGGTATGGTGGAAAAATGACCAGATAGGCCATGCAAAGATGAGATTCAAGAACTTACTTGTTGGTTTATTCAATTAGCACCTACCGCTAAGTTTGAAGATCTTTGGGTCTTGTTTTTCTTCTGTTCAAATTAAGAGGTGAGACTAGACTTTTCAAAGCACCTATAAGCTCTAAGATTCTACATGACTCTAATACTGAGATGTTATGTGAAACATCATTTGTTACTATTAATATATTTAGAGTGCTCAATTTCTAAAGTCAATAATTTAAAAAATTATGTTGTTCAGTGACTCAGTTAACCTTTAACTTGCAACAGCTGCTTCCTTTCTAAGGTAATTAGAGGGGGGAAATCTCAACATTAATTATTTTATTATTTCTCTAATCCAATGCATCCTATTTCCTTAGCTTGATAGGCATCAATAAGAGTGTATTCATGGACAAAATTTCCTGCTGGATGGACACTCTGCCTTTGCTTTCAACCTGCAATAAATGCAGCTTTAACCTCTTTTCTTGGTTTTCCATTTTGCTCCTACAATCTCAAATTCTAAACAAACTCTTCACTAGAAAAGGGAACTTGTACAGTGCAAAGGACCTTCAAGAATATTGAATTTTTCTTTTTTCTTCTTTTGTTTATAAATCAGGCTCTAATTAACTAACTCATTTAAAAGGTAAAGAAATACATAGTCTATTTCTAACCTCACTTCATTTCCAACCGACACATTTTTCACTCCATATTGCTGGTCAGTGGCTATTAAAAATAAAAAAAATTCAAGAGATCCTCCCCCACCCTCTTTAAATGCTCAACAGTGCATTTGCTTTTCTCAGTACCATTTTGCCCATAAGAATAAAATCTGCATTATTTATTTGTTGACAAGTCTGTCTTTCACTTCACTGTCATCTCTTTCTCAATCCAAGCTGATTGTACTCCACTTCTACCACCTTCAACAGACAGGCATTTGAATCCTCACTCACTCACTACCTTAAACGACTTTTGGCAGGAAAGGTAAGTAATTTCTGTGTGTGACTCAGCTTTAGTTTCCTTTTCTGTAAAAGTGGTGCCTACCTGATAGGGTCATTGTAAGGATTCAGTAAGTTAATGAAAAAGTGAAAGTGAAAGTCGCTCAGTCGTGTCCTACTCTTTGCCACCACAAGGACTGTACAGTCCATGGAATTCTCCAGGCCGGAATACTGGAGTGGGCAGCTGTTCTCCTGGAAGCTCTCCTCCAGGAGATCTTCTCCAGGGAAAGGTCTTCTCTAGGGGATCTTCCCAACCCAGGGATTGAACCCCAGTCTCCCACACTGCAGATGGATTCTTTACCAGCTGAGCCACCAGGGAAGCCCAAGAATACTGGAGTGGGTAGCCTATCCCTTCTCCAGCGATCTTCCCAACCCAGGAATCGAACCAGGGTCTCCTGTATTGCAGGCGGGTTCTTCAGCAGCTGAGCTACCAGGGAAGAGCTCTGGGAACCGGACACACAGAAATGTTCAACATATGTTAGCTAGGATGATAATGATAATATACTGTTTCAGGATCTCTAGCTATGGCCATTCTAAGTCCCTGTTACTAGGGCTACAAAAATTTGTAGCAGTTTGAACATAAATTTTGACAGTAATTGTTCATATTTAAAACACACATAGTCTTTGACTCTGTAAGTCTATTCAGAAATTTAGCCTATGATTACACTTGCACAGATACATATTACAAAGATTTGTTTCACTCCAGAACTGTTTGAATCAGCAAATAAAGTTAACAAGTATATGAAAGGGAAGTGGTTGAATAAACTACTTTGTAGCAGTAGCAAAGAATGAAGTAGAGTTGACCAAGTAGGGACTTCCCTGATGGTCCAGCAGTTAAAACTTCACTTTCCAATACATGAGGGTGTGGGTTCAATCCCTGGTCAGAGAGCTAAGATCCCACACACCTTGTGGACAAAAATAAAAACCCAAAACATAAAATATAAACAATATTGTAACAAATTCCATAAAGACTTTAAAAACGGGTCCCCATCAAAAAAAAAAAAAGACCAAGTATATTATGGAGGGAAAAGTGATTCAAAATATGACCTCCAATCTATAGAAAAAATATATACACTACACACAAACATTTCTGGAAACAGACATAATAAAATGTAACAATGGCTACCCCTGGCTAGCAGGGTAGTAGAAAAAGTCTTTTATTTATAAACTTCTGTACAATTCACACTTTCATTTACTAAGAACAAGGGCTATTTTCACAATTAAAATAGGAGTTTGAAAGCATCCGTTTGAAAGTTCTGTTAGGACAAGAGCTCTACTTTTTCTAATGTTCTGTGTTACATGAACTATATCCAGTCAAGACTGTGCAACATTTGGGGTGTTGCATCTCCATCACCAGGGCACCCTTCTGCTCCCTACAGAAAATTATTTTACAACATTTCTCTAATTATTTCTTCTTACTGGATTTTCTGTTTCAATTAATCCTAATATCAGCTACAGACAAAGAAATTGTGTGATCTGGGATAAGGTTTGTCTACCTGAAGCATGCTAACATGTTCTAAAATTTCCACACTTATTATGTTGCAATTTCTTGGTAGTATCAGAAGTCTTTAGTGATATAAATGGGTCTCAAAGTGCAGTTTAAGTATTAAGTCTTAATGTAAAGAATATTTCTTTTGAAATTACCACAGGACAAGTATTTAATAGGATCAAGTAACAATATGTAAGAACTGTATTGTTTTTTCTTTAAGATGCTCTTAGAAGGCCCAAAATAGGCTGTGCAAAGGTCAATCAATTGTAAAGGACACACTCTGTGGTTGTTCCCTAGACCACAAATCACAGACTGGAGCAACATGCACTTGGCCAACTAAAGCCATAAATCTCCATTCAGTTACAAACCCATGAGGTTCTTGGATAATACTTGGTAGGAAAGAAAGACACTCACCATTTAGATTGGCTACAAATCTTCTAGTGATGCACAATAGTACCATCAACTGAAAAACAGTAGTGCTATGCTGCTACTGCTAAGTCGCTTCAGTCGTGTCCGACTCTGTGTGACCCCACAGACGGCAGCCCACCAGGCTCCCCTGTCCCTGGGATTCTCCAGGCAAGAACACTGGAGTGGGTTGCCATTTCCTTCTCCAATGCATGAAAGTGGAAAGTGAAAGGGAAGTCACTCAGTCATGTCCGACTCTTAGCGACCCCATGGACTACAGCCTACCAGGTTCCTCCATCCATGGGATTTTCCAGGCAAGAGTACTGGAGTGGGGTGCCATTGCCTTCTCCGAGTGCTATATTAAGGTTTAACTAAATGAATCTCAATAGCAGAAAGGTACTGCTTCATATGATACAAAGTAAACTTCATTCTGACAATGTTCATTACAGGACAAAGGCAACTAAATACTAATAAAACCTGTTCCGCTTTTAAAGAAAATGCTATTAGAAAACATGTTCACTATGATCGTACAGTTTCAAGAAATTCTATCCCTTGTTAATGATCAAAATAGTCACCTGTTGCATTGAATTGTCATTCCTATTCTGGATTTAATGGGCTCAGCCCCATAGACTAATCAATACAACAGCTGTTAAATAAATTCACTCTATACCTAAAATTTTTATAGAATTCTAGGCAGAAAGGGCCAGAGAAGTCAAAATTTTATTCTTTAGGTGTGTCTCCATGGTGTGTGGCATCTATTGAACTCGAATGATAGGAAACAGATACCAGTATGGGTGAGAGGAAGAGCAGGTAGGATGGAAGAGGGGAAAATATTTTGTGGACAGCCTTGCTAATACCTTCTGCTATCTGGATGAAGCACAAGCTGGAATCAAGATTGCTGAGAGAAATATCAATAACCTCAGATATGCAGATGACACCACCCTGATGGCAGAAAGATAAGGAACTAAAGAGCCTCTTAAGGTGAAACAGGAGAGTGCAAAAGCTGGCTTAAAACTCAACATTCAAAAAACAAAGATCATGGCATCCAGCCCCATCACTTCATGGCAAATAGATGAGGAAATAATGGAAACAGTGACAGACTTTATTTTGGGGGGCTCCAAAATCCCTGCAGAAGGTGACTGCAGCCATGAAACTAAAAGACACTTGCTCCTTGGAAGAAAAGCTATGACAAATCTAGACTGCATATTAAAAAGCAGACATTACTTTGCTGACAAAGATCCATCTAGTCAAAACTATGTTTTTTCCAGGAGTCATGTACAGATGTGAGAGCTGGACCATAAAGAAGGCTAAGTGCCAAAGAATCGATCCTTTTGAACTGTGGTGTTGGAGAAGACTCTTGAGAGTCCCTTGGACTGCAAGGAGATCAAACAAGTCAATCCTAAAGGAAATCAGTCCTGAATATTTATTGTAGGGACTGATATTGGGCTGAAGCTCCAATACTTTGGCCATCTGATACGAAGAGCCAACTCACTGGAAAAGACCTTGACGCTGGGAAAGTTTGAAGGCAGGAAGAGAAGGGGATGACAGAGGATGAGATGGTTGAATGGCATCACCGACTCAATGGATAAGAGTTTGAGCAAGCTCTGGGAGATGGTGAAGGACAGAAAAGCTTGGTGTGCTGCAGTCCATAGGGTTGCAAAGATTCGGACACAATTGAGTGACTGAACAACAACAATCTTTCCCTTCTAACTCAACAGTACTAGTATAATTAATATCTTCTTAAAAGATGGCCATGATGAAGTATGGAACAGCCAGCCTTTTCTGTAAAGGGCCAGATCATACATATTTTAGGCTTTGTAGACCACACAGTCTGTTGCAACTACTCGATTCAACTCTGCTTTTGCACACGCAAAAGCAGCGACTGTGGTAGTGGTTTGGTCACTAAGTCGTGTCCAACTCTTTGGGACCCTATGGACTGTAGCCTGCCAGGCTCCTCTGTCCATGGGATCTCCCAGGCAACAGTACTGGAGTGGGTTGCCCTTTCCCCCTCCAGGGGATCTTCCTGACCCAGGGACTGAACCCATGTCCCCTGCTTGGCAGGCGTCCCAGGTGGCTCAGTGGTAAAGAAAGCAGATACAGATAACACTTAAAGAGAGGGGGCCCTGCCCTGTCTCAGTAACACTTCATTTACAAAAACAGGCTATTGGCTGGATCTGACCCATGGGCCACGGTTTGCCAACCTCTGTGCTAGATTAAGCTCGACTCTCAAGAGGGTGGGAGTACATCAAAATTCTCAAAATTCTTACTTGATCACCAACTGTTTTCCATGCTTTCTCCTTTCCTCAAAGCCACTCTATGTCCAGTAAACCCCAGTTTAAGTTCGGATGAGCACATAAACTGTATGGGATTTCCCCAGTAATGTGCATTTTTGCAAGAGATGGAACAGACTCTGAAAAGTCTACGTTCTTACCAAGCTTGCTGCTTCCTGAAATCTCCTTTTTTAAAAATAGCACAGAATCATTAGGTCTTTTAAATCCTGATATTTGCCTCCAACTCCTTCCCTCTTGCTCTTCTTTCATCAGGAAAAGAAAACCCAGTAGGTCCACAAACTTGCATTCCTGAGACAGTTGCTTTACTCAGTCCTTCCAACCCTCACCTCTGACCCCTAGCAGTGGGCTGAAACTATATCCCATGTCTGAAGTTTGCCAAACTCAGGCAGTTGGTTTCAAAAAGTAATTCCTATGTTGTCACAGTTCAAGAGAGTCATGTGGTTCCTGGGACTGCCAACCCTGGTTACATTTTTTGGCCATGGCCACAATTACACATCAAACGTAACTGCTGCCAAAATCCGGTTGGGCCCACACAAGAACGATTACAGAACAGCAGCTTCTTCATCCGCCAGGAAATCCAACACCTCTTCCTGAGCCTCAGAATGTCAGTCATTTTCTAGAAAGACTGGAGGGTGACTCGCCATAGCAGGAGCTTTCATATTTAGCATTTAGAATCACAGGAGAAGAGCAAACGTTCTTCTTCACTTCTCCTCATGCTATAAAACATCTGCATGTTTGTAAGGCAAGCCATCACGTAATTATATAGCTATGTCTTTGACCCTGGAGACACCCTAGTTTGAGTTTCTCCTCACAAGGATTCCTTACAGAAGGTCACCGGCAGGTGATCGATCATGTGTTCTCTGAGAGAAGGCTTCGAGGGCCCAGTGTTGTTTGGAACCAGCATTCTCACTGACTGTCAGAAAACTCACCTCATTCTGAACTGGCAGGTGTCTCCTTGTAACTCCAAGAACTTCTTGGCCTTAGTTTTGCCCTTGGGAACTATACGGACTAAGTGTAATTTCTCCTATGAGCAATAACCCAGCAAATATTTAACTGATTCAAAAAAAAAGCTATTATGTCCTCCCAGAGTCATCTCCTAACCAGGCCAAAAGTTCTCCAGTGACTGAACAGCAAACATTTATCTTCCTCAATTCATAAAAAAAAAAAAAAAATCTCAAAATTTCCATACGCTCATCACACTCTCATGT
This sequence comes from Bos indicus x Bos taurus, assembly GCF_003369695.1. Taxonomy (NCBI): domain Eukaryota; kingdom Metazoa; phylum Chordata; class Mammalia; order Artiodactyla; family Bovidae; genus Bos; species Bos indicus x Bos taurus. The sequence goes on along the minus strand of NC_040085.1, from coordinate 65,406,685 downwards.
CTGCTACTTGGAAAAATAACTCCAATATAAGCCATCTGAATTCCTATAAAAGGAATGTGCTTGTCAGTGATGCTCAACTCTACACAGTCTCTACTGAGAGGGCATCTGAGATAGATATCTGAGCAGAATGAATATCTCTGCAAGAGGAAAGAGAACAAGTTCTTGCTTTCCTGATGGGCCACAACAAGTGACATTTTTGATTTAGAATAAAAGATACATGAAACAAAGGTAAACATGGACAGTCTGCATTTTATCAAGCACACATACTTTAACAAAGTTTGCCATAAACTCAATAGTAAAATCAGTTTTCTTCTTATAAGATTGAGGACATGTCATCTCTAAAACAACAGAAATGAAGTAGGACCCAGGCTCACTGATGACACATATGCTCCTTTCCTGTACCTCCACCTCTTCAAACATCATAGGAACTTCTTCCATGTATGAAGCCTGACACCTCTTCTGACCTGAGTTCTGCTTCTTCCCTTGCTCTAGTGGATGCAGGTATCAAGTTCAGTAAAACTGATAGACAAGGCATGTTTTCCCAGACAGGGCTAGACACTATCATATCATATACTCATTTAAAATATGATTAAAGATCTTAGATTACTTAAAGTAAGGTAGCCCCCTATCAGTTCTATGTTTAAAATTCTGTATTGACAAAGGATAATTTTTTTAAAGTAAATGGCATGATTTCGGCATGACTCAAGTCAAAGATTTTGTTGAACTCATGAGTAAATGAGAGAGAAACAGTAAGATGTCAGAACAGGTTCAAAAGAAAATTTTTTAGCAAAGATATATAGACATTAATTTACAGATGCAAAACTAGTCAATAGGGCAATGAGCAACTACATTAGACACAAGACATTTCAATGGACAAGAACATTTGCACTGTGATCAGTTTTTTTTTTTAAAAAACAATCTGCAGGTTTGTTAAATAGCTCAAAAATAGTGAAAACTGAAGATTACTCTGAAGAGTGCTATAGACAGAACATTCAGAATTTTTTTTTCCTGGCATTTCAATGAAACCACAATTTAGCAAAATAAAAGATGACTAGTACTTCCTGGTTGAAGAGGACACAGTCTACAAAGGTGTAATGTGGAAACCAAGCTGTATGACTAACACTTTGCACCAGACTCATCACATCTAAATTACACAAATGCTTGTGTGTGCATGCTCAGTTGCACCCTATGGACCATAACCTGCCAGACTCCTCTGTTCATGGGATTCTCCAGGCAAGAATACTGGAGTGGGTTGCCATTTCCTCCTCCAGGGGATCTTCCTGACCCAGGGATCGAACCTGCATCCCTTACATCTCTTGCATTGGCAGGCAAGTTCTTTAACACTCGTGCTACCTGGGAAGCCCAAAGCTTTTGCTAAAGAACACCTACCCCATCCTTACCAATTCACTTCACTTCAATTCTGCCTGCTTCCACTGCCTTGTCTAGTCTGTGTGGCATGGTTTCTATTTATGCATCTCTGAGACTGATTTGAAACCACTGAGACTATTCTACTTTACCCCTCCCCCATTATATCCACAGATGCACCTGGTTCTCTATCCTCCCCAGAAATTTGCTGGTCAAATAGCTGAGACACTTCTTTTATACACACACACACACACACACACACATACACACAATTAATTATTTGGCTACACTGGTCTTAGTTGCAGCACATGGGATCTTCAGTTGCAGCATGCGAGATCTAGTCCCCTGACTAGGGACTAAACTAGGGACCCGTGCATTGGGAGCACAGAGTCTTGGCCACTGGACCACCAGTGAAGTCCCCTGGAATACGTCTAAGAAATTTTTCACTCCTTACCAAAAAAAAGTGGTCAACTCAGTGAGTTTAGACCCACTCCCCAACTCCCCAACTCTCACCCCAGCCAGAAAGAAAACTACACTTGACCACTATTCAAAAAAAAAAAAAAAAAAATCAGGCTTGTGCTACTTCTCCGCCAGCTATCACTTTTATTCTCTCCAAAATTAAGAGTGCCACTTTAAAGAAGTCTAGTCTCTCTGTGGGAACAGCAGCGATGAAACAAAGAGTAACAGTGTGACTTCAACAGTAAGGAGACCAGCTGCATTTCTTAAACAACTCAGGGGCCCAATCTGTTCCAACACCCTCTTCTTTCCTGAAAAAGTCTTGGCTGACCTTACAGAACTGAAATCTTACAAGTCACATGCTACAGGATCCTTAGGGAAAATGTACTTCGTGTGCTAATATAGCTGAGAAAATAGCCACAATCCTCAAGAACTAGAAGCTGAGACTTTACAGCCCATTTTCCAAACTACGAGATATTTATTTCATTTATTTTAACAAGTCACTTTTTTGGCAAAGTACTTCATGGCATGGAAACTGACTGAAACCTAAACATCTCAATCAGTGTAAATCGAACATCTGAAGCCAATTTTAGATGACAATTTCCCTTCATTTTCATGGCATAGAAAAAGAAAAAGGCTCCGATTATTATTTTCAGAAATGACACATTTCCCTGCTGCCTATGACACAAAGGTGTGCAATGACTTAAAGCAAATTACTTCTATGTAACCTGTGAAGAGCAGAGTCTTTGACCCACATTTCACCTGCGAGTGCTATAGACCCAGGTATGACTCAGTCCAGCTGGTTGGTGAGTCGACATGTTTGGACACACACCACTGGGCCCTCATGCATGTGGAAATCCAACCAGTGGTGTCAGTGGCCTTTGTTGCCTCACATCTTGCTGCCAGATTTGCTACCAGACCCGCCTTTCAGAATGCTGGAAAGCAGGTTTTGATGTTCTGTAACCTGCTCTTGGGAAAACAATCAAAGTGTGTTTATGATTTGCAGTATAACACTTAACACGAGACCATAAAGAGAGGACTTTGGAAAATAGTAATTAAACTATGAAGAGAATTGGGGGAAACAGTGAGCCCATAGAGGCATGTTCCATTAAGGGAAGCATTCTCAGGATGCCTGTGAGAAATGCTACGGCAGGGTTAACTGTCCCCTGCAAGGACAGTCGTAACTGTATTTCTGGTTTTAAGTCATCACTGACTCTTTAATTCAGAATACGACTGAATTAATAACAGCAATTTTGGCAAAGAAAGAGAAAGGCATCCATCGGAAGATGTCACCATCTCAGAAATGCCTACATGTGAGGATGTGGGCAAACGGAGCTTAGAAACTGAGGAAACATAAACCGCCTTTCCTTACATATGGGGATAGATGAAAGGATGGCATCCTAAGGCTGCTCCAGTCAATGCTGTTCCACAGTGCACTGAAGAGTAACAAGAGAATTTAAGACACTAACTTAAAGTTGGTATTCTTCAGTAGGCTTTCTACTGCGACCCGTTTCTTGTTCCACACATTACTCAGTTTCTGGAGTGTAAGAATCTGGAGAACCCCACAAAGAAGTTACTAGAGGCACATTCTAACTTACACTGGGAGCTCAAAACTTATTCCTACTTCTCAAGGGGAAGAAGCTCTGAAATGCACCAACCATAACATGGATTCAATACCATTAGGTGTGCTAGAGCTATTAGCTAAAAGAATGAAAAAAAAAAAAAATATATATATATACACACACACACACACACACAGGAAAAACTCAAGTAAAGTGGCTTTTTTTTCCTTCTTTGATCTCTCATCCAAAGTTGGTACTTTCTTCTACTGATGTCTTTCCTAAACCTGTCTCCTGGAGCTGGTGAAGTCAGGCTGACTTGGGGTGGTGTTTTATGGAAGTAAGTGTCATAGGATCTAGAGAATCTGAAGCGAACCAGGGAGAGACCCAAGGGAAAGAAGCATGGTAGGTGACACTTATGTACAACCATAATCTAGGCATAACAGGATCCTTCAAGAGCAAGAAGGATATATAACTATTACACATGCTACATTCTCCCATCATGTGTCATGGCAGACAGTGCTCATCAATTACCACACTATTCGTATTGAGGTTATTTATAACCTCCAAATGCTTCTCAAAGCCCTCTGGGCTTCAATCCCTCGTTGTTTATACAGTTGGTAATTAAGATAAATCTTTTTGCCATCTCTGCTTGGAGTTATTCACAGTGAATTCCATTAACCAGGGAAGGAAGCCACAGTCCAGAGGAAAACTGACACAGAGGAGGTATGTTGGTCTGGACTGTCTCATGAGCTACATGTCCCTGGGCTGGTGATAACCAGAACAGGAGGCTAGTTCTGGATTCTCATGTGTGAGATATAGCGATACTCTTTTCCAGAGATGCAGTGATTGCTGAGAACACTCATTCAGGGTGCAATTCTATACCTGCAGATTGCAGAATTTTGGAAATGCAATGGACCAATGCCTATGTGCTCCAACACAGAGGTAAGGGGCTCAAAGGGTCTCACAGAGTTGCATTTAGAACCCTGGTTCCACAATGGCACTGTTGACAAGTATTCTATGACAAAGAGTGAGAGCTCCAAGACTGTCATGTATTCCAAACTCTGCAATCAACACATGATGGAATTCGTCCTGCAGCTGAGCTGTCAAAAGGAATCTGCTTAACAATTGAGATTTGGAAGCCAAAGGTAGCTGCTCTCTGGTAGCTGAGAACAACTGCTCTCCCAAGATCTCCATCCAAACCCACAGCTCCAAGTCTCTTCCACTGGACCAGAAGTAAGAGCGTTCTTTGCACAGCACAGCACAGATGCAGGCGTGAGTGACAAGTACAGAGTGAAAGCCGTGGGGCTTGCTTCTCTAGCCCCCGTTCCAGAGGGGAAAATAGAGCTCCACAGGACACACAACCCCCACACTCCCCATGACTCCATGTTAATTGGTTTGTCCAACCAAGATACCTTACTTTGTCTCAGCTATATGTTGCCTATTTATTTTCACTGTTGTTTGAAAGACGGTAAGTGAATGCTAAACACAGGGTCATTCTCTCCCTCTGTCTACCACCCTGGTGTTCTCTAATTAGAGGGGAAGCAAGGCCTTGCATGAAGGGTGTTCCTCACTGAAGAAATGCAAGTAGGAGGAGGCACAAGAGAGAGATGGTATCCACAGAGCAGATACATATCCACTGTTCTCACAAGGCTGCAAAGGACAAAGCAGAGTGAAGAATCATAGACCAGCAATCTCCAAGCCCGAGAACTGACTTACTTGTACATGGAAACCACCTCAGACTATAGGCAGGGAGGATAGACAAGCATCGAGTTACCCATCGCAATTTCTCAGTATCTGAAGGAATTGTAGAGTACAAGAAAGGGGAGAGGCTTTTATAATTTGTATAGAGAGATGTCCCAGAAAAGGGTGCTCTGGTTAGAAGAAAAGAAAGAGGCCCGTTGTGTGCTTTTCCAGCCACGGTGCCTGTTTGTGCAGACGTGCTGGTTTTGCACCTGCACTTCAGTCACCCGCCAGGGAACTGGCGGAGGCCTCAGAGGAACTTCCTGTGCTTGATGATGGCATATATCAGTCAAGAGCTGGCTAAAGATGGAAACACAGCTTCCCTGGGTCTGGACCTGAGGGTGCAAAGAGGTCTAGAGGAGAGGAAGACCGAACCACACACAGCGGTTTCCTTTGTAGTCAAACCAAATAAACAGAATGCTGAGGGAATGGGCCATTTTTAGGTACTTGTAACATTTTGTACTTTGGTCCTGCTTTATGGCTATTTGAGTGGAATGCTTTCATTCTCTAAACTTTGAGTTTTTCTTTTTTAAATGAAATGTTTACTTTCTACTCCAGGAATTTGTACTTTAATTTGATTTGCTAAGCTCTAGGAGAGAAAACTGAAGAACTTTAATGACAGTATCTTGTACCCAAAACATTCAAACTTATGTAAAGTGATTGATCAGGGCATACAGACACTAGTTCCACCCCCTCCAGCAATACCAAGCCCTTGGATGGTTGATGACTAATTTGCTGCAGGTAGAAACTATTACAAGCACCTTAGAGAGCAATTAAGGTGAAAATGTTCAAATCAAACAACACAGTAATTACATGTCTAGGTGCCTACCCTAGGGAAATTTTTGAACATATACATAAGGATAGTTGCTGCCATTTTCTTTTTAAATAATGAAAACTTGGAAACAAATATTATTCAAAGAGGGATAAAAATAATTAAGCTGCAGCATGTTCATATAATGAAACATTATATGGCAGTTAAAATGAAGACATACCATTTATTGTTAATGGATATATACATTCAGAGAAAGAAATATATATATGGGCAAAGGAAAACATATCACCTTCAGAATAGAGGTCACCTTTGGGTTTCAACAATGTTTACCATGTTTTCTTTCTTTCTTAAAAATCCATGGTATTAAAAAATGTTAGCATTTGTTAAATGCAGGTATTTATTATATTATACATGTTTTTGCATATAAAAACATTTCACACACACACAAGAATAATCAACCAGGATAAACTAGTTTATCACACGACTGAGGAGAAAGTTATTAGAAGTTTGCTAGTTTTCATTTTTTAGAAATTTTAGAGAATGTCAATTTATTGGAAGCCAGAAACTCCACCCTGGTAATTAAGTTTAAGACTTCTAACAGTAACAGCCATTGTGGAAAACAGCATGGAGGCTTCTCAAAACACTAAAAATAGAACTACCATATCAGCCAGCAACTCCATTCTTGGGGATATATCCAAAAGAACCAAGCACACTAATTCGAAAAGATACATGCACCTCAATGCTCATGGCAACATTATTTATAATTTCTAAGATATGGAAACAACCCAAGTGTCCATCAACAGATGAACAGATAAAGAAGATGTGGTATACACACAACAGAATACTACTCATTCATAAAAAATAATGAAAATTTGCCATTTGCAACAACATGGATAGAACTTGCAGGGCATTACGCTAAAGTGAAATAAGTCAGACAGAGAAAGACAAATACTGTATGGTATCACTTACATGTGGAATCTAAAAAACACAACAAACTAGTAAATATAACAAAAAAGAAGCAAACTCACAGATACACAAAACAAACTAGTGGTTACCAGTGGGGAGAGGGAAGGGATAGGGACCAGGCTGGGAGGAGATTTAGAGGTACAAACTACTATGTATGCAATAAATTACAAGGATACACTGTATGTCCCAGGGAATACAGCCAATATTTTATAATAACTATAAATGGGGTATAACCTTTGAGAATTCTGAATCACTACATTGTACACTTGTAACTTCTGCAGTATTACACATCAACTATACTTCAATAAAAAGACTCCTAATAGTAACGGTATCTGCTACTTTGTTGAAACATTCTTTTATTATTTCCTCAACACTGACATTTTGTTTTATTACCTTAGTTTCAGAAATCATACAGCTAGAACACACATTAGATTATAACGCTGCAACTTTGAACAAATTTTGCTGCTGAGCAGAGAACTTGTAAATCCAGTTCATTTTGACCTAATAAGTTACTCATTTGTGAATATTGATTCGTTTAATGGAACCTCTTGATGTTGTGTACTACTAAGGGACTTTCTTCCATTGCAAAAATAACAGTTGCAATGTTGTCATCTAAAAATATTCTTTAATTGTTTTATGTTGAAAACTGAAGATATTTACTAACCACTTGCCTTTCCTAGGCCACAAAGAAGGAAGCTTAATTCTATTTAACAACACAGCTTGACGCACATACATGCCCACTCTCCAGAGTTTAAGTAGTGTTCACAACTGCTTGCCAGGCAAGCCCAATGATGTGAGCATCTCCACTGGTTACCCAAGGTCAGCAGGGACTGAGTGCTGCAGTGGCATGTGGGTGAAAGTAAGAAGGAAGTGGAGTGGAATTTGACTTCCTTTTCACCTCCATCATCCAAGACATAAATTAAGGATGCTCCTGAAATCAGATTCAGGGTTCTACTCAGAAGTTAAGGGACAGCCCCACTGATCAGTAAGGCAAAAAATCCCTAGAACTTCTTAATTAAATGGGGACCCTCTTTAACAATTTCTGACACTCACAATAAAGACTTTCTTGGTCTCTTCCCTTATCTTCACAATGCACCCTCCTACCTTACTATCTCCACCTTGAAATGTCCTGTGAGAGACTAAGGGAGAGGTGCTGTTCTAAGAAACCCAGGTATCATTATTTATGAATATGAATCTGAATCCCTGGCTAGCATGAGTGTGAACGAACAGAAACTCAGTCCACACCATTATTTCAATTACTGTCACCATCACTGACATTATCAGTGATAACATTAACATCGCCACACCCCAAGTTCTCTGACAACTTCAAAATCGTATTTTCTCAATTTTCACAACAATTTTATGAATTTGACCTCACTGTATAGAGAAGAGAGAAATGAGCTGTTAAGAAATATGCCCCAAGTCACACAGCTAGCTAATAAGTGGGGTACCCTGCCTTCTCAGATTACCCTTTAGATGGACTTTAACTATGCAAAGTCTTTCTTACAGTTATTACTTGGCTTCTATTTATGATGGAAAAAAGAGAGTCAGTCACACTATGCTGAAGTTTAGAACAACTGTGAGGGACAAAATTTAGGAAACCTTCAGGCAGATCCATTAATGGAAAAACTGTTGGAGCCAATCCACCCCAAGGGAGGCGGGGAGTCCTCTCACTGGTAGTACCTCTAGACTGAAAAACAGAGAACTCTACAGAACTGGAGGGCTACACCCCAACAGAAGAATCCAGAAACTGTTCACTCACTTCCCCAAGTACCAAAGAAGAAAGATAGATATGCTTTGGTTCATTCTATGGTCAAGCTTGTTCTCCACTTCTTCACTGAGCTGAGTCAATGTTAATGACAACACAAACTATGCATTCAGGACCATCTGGACACCCCAGAGCAGGAGTGGTAGCAGGCACAGCTGGAATGATAGAACTGGTAACGAGGAAAAACGGCACCCAAATGATATTATTAGATAAAGATTATAGGAAGAGGAGATAAGTAAATCCTCGTGAACCACCTGCCTTTGACAGGGATACAACTTTGGTTTAAGGGCTGCCAGAGACAGAGAATCCATGAATTTTGGACTCCAATTCTGAAAACTGGTGCTCATTTTGATAGCACTGGCTTTTGTAACAAAAAGAAAATAAAGACAGAAAATGGGGCATTGGCTATGAGATTATGCTACTTAGGGGAGAAAGGGCCATGAGAAACAGTTTCCCTTCAGCAGAAAGCTGAGGCCATCTCATCAGGACCAAAAATCACCATGCTTTCAGTCACTGCTAAAAGAGATAAATGGTATTGAAAAATTCTGGGTGATTTACAGATTCACCTTTGTTTTAATCCTCCCAAGGAAGAGTAAATAAAGGGCCCCTGAGCTAAAGAAAAAAAAAAAAACAAAAACGCCAGAGTTGTCTTGACAACACAAGCACTAGTTATATTTTAAATGATATTTATTTTTCCTCCTAATTTCAAAGAGAAATATGAAGTGGCTTTGCAATGTTCAAGTTGTCTGCTGCTGCTGCTAAGTCGCTTCAGTCGTGTCCGACTCTGCACGACCCCATAGACAACAGCCCATCAGGCTCCCCTGTCCCTGGGATTCTCCAGGCAAGAACACTGGAGTGGGCTGCCATTTCTTTCTCCAATGCAGGAAAGTGAAAAGTGAGAGTGAAGTCGCTCAGTTGTGCTGGACTGAGCCAACTGCCTACAGGTTTCAGGGAGGGCAAGCCACAAGAGACTCTTATGGGGAAGATGTGCAGGGTGGCAGTGAAGCAGCAGCCATTTTGTAGTTTATAGCCACTGTCCTTTATCAGCTGGCTCACCTCATTGGTGGGAATCAGTAGGCAGGTATACAACTGCTCCACCTTCCCCGGATCCTCCTCCAGCCTCTCCTTGGCCAGGGATGTGTGTGTGTTTGTATGTGTGCGCACGTGCATGTGGGTGTTGAACTCCATGACTAATGGCTCAGGCTTCTGCAGGACACCCAGTCCAGGGTCAGCCAGTGGGACCTGCCTCATGAGTCAGTCTGTCCCTGTGGACTCCAGCCTGTCCTTGTTCCCCTCTCTTTACACTCACCCTCCCTCCCAATTGCCTGCTCAAGGACATAAAGCTCCAGCATTAGAAGCAAAGACAGCAGCTTTACAGGAAGTGCTTAGCTAGTTTCTGTGATTACATTAAGGGTTAATCTCTTTGCATGTGATTTCCCTCAGCATGTGTTTCCCTCAGCAGCCTTGCTTTTCTGACTGAAACCTGACAAACTATACTATACATGTTTTTTAAAAAGAGCAATTCTATTTTTACCATCAAACAAACAAACAAACAAACAAACAAAAAAACCTTATCCCAAGGTAGGAGTGAGAATAATGACTATTGGTACATTTGGGAAATATTTGTATAAAGAAATAAATAAATCAAAATTAACCACCCACAATCCCACCAAACAACAGTTTCTGTCTACTTCTATAGATATAGAAAATTTCTTTTGCATATTTTTGATGGTACCAATTACAGTTTTATTTCTCTTGTTAAACCTTCATTTCATCCTGAGCAATTTCCCAGGTCTTCAAAATTTCTTTGAAAGCATGACTTTTCAGTGGCAGCAAGATACTGTTATGGTTTCATCCTATAATATAATCATCCCCCTCTAAGTTGTTGACCATCACTGGCTTTCAGAGACAACACTGCAAAGAACACCCCAGACATAGTTCTTGGTGTATCTTTCATCACTACCATGAGATCAACTCCTGGAAGATGCATGTTCCAGGCTCTGGATACATATTATCAAATTATTTTGGCCACCATCTTTAGATCTATCAGCATCTCATACTTAGGTCAATGTTCAAAACATTTATTAACAGTATAACCTGGGTATCAGTGAATTGGAACTAATAATACAATGTGGGAACAGAGTCCTGCTGTCCCCTACCTGTCTTGCCAGGAGTTAGCCCTCGAGTCCCTGAATCATGAAGGAAGACTGATTGGCCCTTTCGGGGAAGGTCAGATTGTCAGGAGAGTTTTTATTCGGAGGGCTTGAGGCAGCTGCTCTTTACCAACTAGAACTGGCCATATTGTGACAGACACCACAGTTTCACTGCTATGGACACTGCGTGAATAGCCTGAGTTGGTGTTTTCACCTGACCTCTCTGGGTTGAATAAACCTCAGTTACTTCAATCTTCCCCTCAGTGTCTTCATTTTTCTAAAGATTAAGCCTCTCCATTGATTTCCTAACAAGCTCTAGAAACTGTGTTTAGTAAAGATCAGATTACCCAACAGTCTAAACTTGACCTTTTAGGCACTGGCAGAATGGACAAAGAACAAAGTACAAGTGAAGAGGGAAACTGTACAGTGTGTGTGAACATAGCTCAGCTGTTGGAAAAGGAGCCCATTCCAGATGACGGGATGAAAGCATGACATCAGCTCCCTTGCTGGCATAGCCCTGGAAGTGGTCACGGTGATGAAGGACCTGTGTCTCCATCACACACGAACACCCAAGGCTTGGAGGCTCCTTCCTCTGTGCCCTAGAGTCTGCTTACCTTAGAATGGAGCTTACGGAAAGACCTGGCAGTTATTTGATTTCATCTGCTTCTACCTGGACCATCCACTCCAGCAAGGAAATCTGACTTGTTTAATCACCTTCAGCATCTAGCCTATATTCTGCCCCAGATACTCAGTACACATCAGGGTGATACACAAACCAACTAGCCCTTTGCCAACTGCACTGTTTCATTGGCTGAAACACCAGATCTGCAAAGCTTGTTGCTTCTTCACTGCTTCAGTCTGAGATTAAACACGCATCCTCACCTCCCACAGCCCGGGAATATGTAAACAAGGCAGGGAGTTTCAGAACCTAGTGATACCCACTCTCCTCCAGTTACTGTGCTTCCCTCAAGTATTCTCAGAGAAGCAGAGTCAGGAAAGACAGGCCAGTCTTATTTCTGATCATTTTTAAGTCTGCCACATTCTGTAACCTCTTAGCACTTAGGAGCACAAAGCCCAGCTGGAATCCATTATCAGGGTGAAAACTCAATGGTAGGAGACCAAACCAGGTATTTCTAAAGAAGTCCAGAAACAGTTACAGATACCTAGTTTTCCCTCTCTCCCAAATCTCCGACATCTAGCAAAGTGGGCACCTGAAAACCTAAGGCTCATTCTACTGAATATTCAAATAATTACAGTAAAGAAGGACCATGTTAGTCGCTCAGTTGTGTCCAACTTTGGGACCCCATGGACTGTAGCCCGTCAGGCTCCTCTGTCCATGGGATTCTCCAGGCAAGAATACTGGAGTGGGTTACCATTTCCTTCTCCAGAGAAGAGGAGACCTAACTTATCCCTCTTTGCTTTCCGTCAGGAGACTGGGAACAACCAGGCCATTAACATATCAACATTCCACTTCCTTGCTGTACAGCTGATTTGTTTGACAGTCCTGTAGAATACTGATGGTTCCTTTGTCTTTAATTCCACTACTAGCATATGTTCCCTTAAATCCCTGTTTTCCACTTCCTCCTTGTGCTCTGAATGCATCTGAAAGATCCTTATGACCATTCACAATGCATTGCTTTTTTTGTGTATGTGGTAAAGGAGAATTCCTTCTTGTGGAGCAGACTGGGGAAGTGATCCAATAAGGATATGCAAACCAAATAAAGGAAGTGAATGAAAGGTACCAGGAGAATTCTCAGCCACTTTTCCTTGATGTCTTCTGAACATGCCTAGCACCAGATCAGCACTTCCCACAAAGCTGAAAGGCTCAACTGCAGCCAAGTTAGACAAGGTTCTTGAGTGATTTAATTAAACTAGAGTCAAACAAACTCAGCAACACAACAAAAACTCACCTTCTCCAAAGCAGACCTCAAAAGATACAGAAATGTAATATGGAGAATCCAGAGCCATTTACTTAAGCCTTGGCTTAGGGATCAGAAATGCATGGAGGAAACATTAGGTGCAGTCATCAAATTCTGATCTTAGCCTCAAATATCTGATGTTACTACAGCTCACAGCTTCTAATTCCATCCACTGACTTTGTGACTCTGAAGCTCATGGAGAGGGAAAAAGCATTTTCTGGACACTGTGAAGGACTGGTTAAGTGACACAACTACTGCAGCTGCTCCTGTGAAGAAGTGTGACTAAAGATTTCTGCCTGGGCTGGTAAGACTGCTGTTGCCATAATACAGTGTGTATACCATCTTAGTTTCTCCTCTCTGAAGACCTACTCCTTACTTTTCCCAGGGTTTAAAAATCATGTTAACAATAAGCAAATACAGCATGGCCAGATGCCTTTCGTGGTCAGATGGTTCATTGTTTAAAAAGCTTCAGTTTAAAATCCAAAAGATTGTTAACAGATGCAGTTTCTGGACGAAGACTGGGAAAAACCTCATTTAAACAAAAGAGCATGTTGTGATTGGAACTAAAAAGGGAATTACCTTTAAAGATAAGAACCACAAACATTTCCTATTTGAAAATACCCCCAGCTCCACCAACAGAGCCTTTCCTTGGACCTTTCGTAAAAGTTAAAAAAATTTGACAGTGGACTGCTGCATACGACAAACCACGGCTGACCAAACCACTCTAGTCATTTTTACAGATTTGTTTGGACTTTCAACAAGGCCGCAACATCCATCTCTTGCTCTCCCCCCGGATTACTTAATTAGGCAAAATTCCAATTAATTTCTTTCCAATTCTTTTAGCCCCAGGAACACTTTTGCAGCTTTCATTTTGGCTCTGGAAATGGGTTTTCAACCAGAGGACTCGGATAAAGCTGTTTGAGAAATGAACACAGAGCTTGATAAGCAGATAGCCACCGCTGGGACTCAAGTCTCTATTGGATGGAAAAGAGCCACTTGGCCGAGGAAGGCCAGGCCCCATCTTCAGTTCCCAGTGCCGTCTGTCTCCACAACTGCTGTGCACTTTTATGCAGAAAGCTTGCTTTTCCCCAGCTCTGTTTCTGTTGGCGCTCATGGACCCTTACTCTATGGCTTCACTATGTGTGAGAACATCTATGATGCTCTGAGTTCTAATCTTGAAAGATGGAAAGTCTGAAGGGGCCATGAGGGTGTAGCTTTCCCTTGGCCTGAGAAATGGATGTGGTCAGGCTTGCTGGTGACAAGTCTGATTTGAAAAGGCTATACCCAAGAGATGGTCCAAGGAAAACAGTCTGTTCTTGGTGGTAAGGATGGCCACCGTGGGCTCCTTTCTGAGAATGGGCAACCCATTTTGAAGGAGGCAAGGTTCTCTGAAGAGGGCCAAGCATCGGGCCCTTTTCTTGCAAAGGGTTTTGTGTTCTCTTATTGTGTTATTTCTCTATTTATTACAGGGTCCCAAAAGGTTAGTTGTAGACCCAAAGCACAGCATAGTTTTAACAGTCTGAGAAGCTCTAATCAATAAAATCCTCAGTCAAGCCATTTTAAAGTGAGGCAGATCTATAAACTCCCGGGATTCCCCAAAGAGTTAAGATGGCTTTTCCACTCAGTCACACTATTGCTAAGTCATAAAGGGAATCCAAGCTGCTGGAATGAGGCTAACCGGAAAACTGCTTTCCCAAAGATCTGCACAATTGGACCAGGTACTCGCAGGGATAACCCATCCGTCAGGAAATGGGATTCCGAGGCCAGTGGCCACATCTACATCCACTCGCCTACAAAAAGCCAACCCCACCACGCACATAGGAGACAAGGTCTGAAAGAGGATTTGATAGGCCAGGAAATTGAAAAATGAGCAGCAGCTGTGAGGCCGAGGTCGTTTCTATCCTCCAGGGCTTGCCGTTTCTAATCTAAGGGGCAGTAGTTTCCATGATTAACTTTCAATTGCCGTCAAGGGTGTAATAAAATCTGGGAAAGAAGAAAACTTTCCCTTCGGTAAGCTGCTCCCATTCTCCTGCCCCTTCCTCTCCTCTAATGCATATTCTCAATCCCACTTCACGTTGTTTCCTAATTTTGAGAAAAAAATCTGCGCTCATTTGAGCCAAAATAGACAATGTCCTCTGTGTACTCAGGCACTTAAGGATTTTTCTTTCTCAGTTGTAGGGGCCAGGTTTTGAAGGCAGCTGCCTGAAAAGTTCTCTTGTTTTCAAGACCATTCAACATTATTACTATCAGAACCCAGCACATTTTAATTTTCATTAAAAATTTTTTCCATTTAAAATCTCTTTCCTGAGCGATGACCCATCAGTTTGACAGAAGAGAGGTCTTCCCATTGGTAAGATGTTCACGGAGAGAAAGAAGAGGACACATTCATTCACAAACACATCTTACTGGTTACCACTGCATTAGGAACCCTTAATGCTTGACATGATCTAAGTGGCTCAGAAGTTATCTTCAGAGGCTACAGTTGGACACATCTCTCAGCAAAGACCCCTGGAACAAAATCCCACATGTAGTTTTATCAATTACAATAGCTCACATGGAAAATCAAATGTGCTTTAGTTTGTTTGAGAGGTAGGTATAAACCCAACAACTCAGTGGTTCATTCATCATACCTTCACTTCCAGGTATCAGATGCTGGTGTTACAAGGGTTATAAAGCCTGGCACGAGGGGAATACAGGAAGGTTCACTGCTGGAGAGACGCTCCCAGGAGGGGGCATGCCAATTACAAAGGCAGCGTGGTGCAGGGGTCGGAACCATGGGGGCAAACGGAGGTCCTCAAATGCATCCTAATCCACTAAGGAAAGGTTTCCCTGGCTCATACTGTGTCTTCTCAAGATACTGGATTGTTATAGCTTGTTCCAGTTTCTTTGCTTCCAGAGGTGAGTAATCCAGCACCCACTCTGGTTGGAGAGGTATCGTTTCCCTTAGGAACCAGCCCTGCCCTTTCTGCTTCCCTGTCCTGATGTAAGTCTCCCCCAGAACAGATAGGAAAGCGGCAAAAGCTGGCCATGAACACAAGTGGTTCCAAAAATGGGTGAGAGAACAGTTGCAGAATGTGCCACCGTGTTTGAAAGATGGCAGGGTGAGCTTTATTGTGGGAGATACAGTCCACAGGTGGTGCCTAGTGCCACGGAGGCTAGGGAAGAGAGTTAAGTACTTTCTCTACCCCATGAATTCCTTTCTCTCCTCCTCCAAAGGTACCAGAATCCCCAGCTTTTACATGCGGATGACCACCCAGAATAAGACAGCATTCCTGGCAGGGGGGTGTGGCCATGTAGCTAACAGTGGGATGTGAAGGAACTCAGGTCTGGGACTCCCGATGTGGCCCTAAGAGCGGGGGTGGGGAGCTGCGCCTTCCCCATTTCCTCCAGCCCCAGTTTGGAACCTGAAATGGATGGACAGCCACTTCACACCACGAGGACAAGGCCACGTCTTAGAGATGGCCAAATGGAAAGTTGTTCGAAGGTAGTCCCAGAGAGCGGGGAAAACTGCAGCTGTGAAACCACAATGCTGGTCCTCACCTGCCTACATACAAACTTTCATGTAAAGGGCAAGTTTTGGAAAAACACGTCAACCTTCTGTAAGCTGATGTTATTTAGGGGTCTCATACACAAGGTTATGAATAATGGTGTGAGGTGAGGGGGTTACAATGAAGTGTTGATAAAATCAACATCCAAGGAGCCGGTCCTTTACCACATATAGTGCTAAGGCCACAACTGGGCACATTCAATCTGGTTTTTACATTATAAAGAACTGCCTGAAGTCTGGTGGTGAAATGGGAGCGCAAAGGGCATCAAAACAATAATAATTTTCCAGTTAACCATAATCATCATGAATATCTTACCTTTTTCTTGCTACAGTATATCTGCCATTTTTTCTCTGCTGGAAGTGCAAACATGGCTTCCCTGTGTTTGTCTGTGAGGTCAAGTTCATCCTGAGAAGACAAATAATAATAATTAGTTTACAAATTAACCGTTATTCCTATAAGGGAAGTTTTATCAGCATCACCAGAGTGAGAAAACAAAACCAACACATATTCAAATGAACTTAGGAAAGACCAAGAAGCTGCTAAGTGCCAGTGTCTGTTACCAGCATTAAGAAAGCAGGTCCCTGGCCTTGGGCTGGGCACCCAGTGCAGCCCTACACTTACCGAAGGGTGGGGAAAGCTAGCTGGGCACGGACAGAGTTGTCCTGGGCCAATGTGTACTGCTACAGAGGGTCCATTGAACATTAAAGGTCTTTAAAGCTCCAGAGTTTGGAAGGATTTACTAATTTTTACAGATGAAGGACTGGTAAGGATGGCCCTACAAACACTGACAACTGGGATGGGCCCTGAGGGACATGATGAGACGAGCGGAAGAAGAAAACCACGGGTTGGGATGTGGTAATGAATTAGAGTATCTAGGGGACACTGACCAGCTTGGCTGAAGCACTGGTTTATGCAAAGAACCATCAGATAAAAGCTTTGGGAGGTAAGGAGTGACTCTGTGGACAATCTTCAAGGCCAGATTAAGGAGTTTATTTTCTTGACCAAGAAGAGCCAGTGAAGGTTCTGAGAAAGGGAGTGACATCTGTATCACCAATATTTATTCAGTACTTCAAATGTCAAGCACTGTGCAGTCATTTTCTCGTTTAGCTCTCATAATAACCCTGAGTTCCACTCATGATCACACCCACCTTGTATTAATAATACTTGTTGTAATACAGCTGGGGGAAGTTTTGGCAGAAGGTTGGGTAAGCAACCTGCTCAAAGACCATATATGCCTGGTAAATGATGGGGCTTAGAGTTTAAGCCTAGAGCTGTCTGACTCCTGAGCCCAGACTCTCAGTCTCTCAGATCAGTGTCTGGAAACATTAATTTTATAGTGGTGTGCAGCTTAGATTGAACACTGAGGGAAGGCAATTTATGAACATCTATAACTAATGAACAACAATGAGATAATGACTATAAAGTGCATAGGGAACAGTTCTTGGCATTTAATAACTCATTCCATGGTCAACATTATTATTGGTATTGAGCACCTGGTACAATTTTATTCCTATAGGGAAGTTGAATCTAGTTAAGAGCGGGAGATTGATGGGTGTGAGACATATTAAATTACT